>NC_090378.1:95482649-95836991 GCF_036365525.1 Heterodontus francisci | reverse complement strand
TGTGGTGCTTGGCCGGCGGCGGCGGCGGCAGGTGAGGAGGCGGCAGGTAAGGAGGGGGCCTGGGGATCCATGTATAAACAGCTGGGGGGAGGAGGCCCATCCCTCATGTAGTGAGCCGGCACAGAGAGCATCGCACCCGCCTGAAGCCACATTCCCGCCCCTTACTCTGTTTTGGTGAACCAGGCTGGCGGCTTTCGGAATTCGCACTGGTTTATATTGACATTTCAGAACCGGAGAAGAGAGTCACTGGGCATCATTATTCTAAATTACAGGAGTCAAAGGCACTTAGTGAATGACGTCTTTCTTTTGGGCCTCCTTATCTCGAGAGACAATGGATACGCGCCTGGAGGTGGTCAGTGGTTTGTGAAGCAGCGCCTGGAGTGGCTATAAAGGCCAATTCTGGAGTGACAGGCTCTTCCACAGGTGCTGCAGAGAAATTTGTTTGTTGGGGCTGTTGCACAGTTGGCTCTCCCCTTGCGCCTCTGTCTTTTTTCCTGCCAACTACTAAGTCTCTTCGACTCGCCACAATTTAGCCCTGTCTTTATGGCTGCCCGCCAGCTCTGGCGAATGCTGGCAACTGACTCCCACGACTTGTGATCAATGTCACACGATTTCATGTCGCGTTTGCAGACGTCTTTATAACGGAGACATGGACGGCCGGTGGGTCTGATACCAGTGGCGAGCTCGCTGTACAATGTGTCTTTGGGGATCCTGCCATCTTCCATGCGGCTCACATGGCCAAGCCATCTCAAGCGCCGCTGACTCAGTAGTGTGTATAAGCTGGGGATGTTGGCCGCTTCAAGGACTTCTGTGTTGGAGATATAGTCCTGCCACCTGATGCCAAGTATTCTCCGAAGGCAGCGAAGATGGAATGAATTGAGACGTCGCTCTTGGCTGGCATAACGTTGTCCAGGCCTCGCTGCCGTAGAGCAAGGTACTGAGGACACAGGCCTGATACACTCGGACTTTTGTGTTCCGTGTCAGTGCGCCATTTTCCCACACTCTCTTGGCCAGTCTGAACATAGCAGTGGAAGCCTTACCCATGCGCTTGTTGATTTCTGCATCTAGAGACAGGTTACTGGTGATAGTTGAGCCTAGGTAGGTGAACTCTTGAACCACTTCCAGAGCGTGGTCGCCAATATTGATGGATGGAGCATTTCTGACATCCTGCCCATGATGTTCGTTTTCTTGAGGCTGATGGTTAGGCCAAATTCATTGCAGGCAGACGAATGACGTACACCGATATATTACAGGAAATGCTATAACCTTGAACAGTGTAGACCGTGGTGTGGAGAACTTGCATTTAAAGTGGCTTCTCTTCCTGCTCCCACACCGTTATCTCTGGTGCCCCCCACGGATCTATCCTCGGCCCTTTCCTATTTCTCATCTACACTCGGCTACATCATCTGAAAAGCACAGCGTTAGTTTTTACATATGTATGCTGATGACACTCAGCTCTACCTCACCACTACTTCTCTCAATTCCTTCACTGTTGCAAAATTATCAGACCGCTTATCTGATGTCCAGTACTGGAAGAGCAGAAATTTCGTCTGAAGTATTGGGAAGACAGAAGTCATTGTCTTTGGTCACAAAATCTGTTCTCTAGTCACCAATTCCATCCCTCTCTGTGGCAACTGTTTGAGGCTGAACCACACTGTTTGCAAACTTCTGATCACGTAGCCACTCCATCTCTGAGATTGCCTATTTCTACCTCCAAAACATCACCAAACGTTGCCCTGCCTTAGCTCATCTGTTGCTGAAACCCTCATCCATGCCTTTATTATCTTTAGACTTCACTATTCCAATGCATCCCTGGCCATCCTTGCATCTTCCACCTTCCATAAAGAACCTCATCCAAAACTATTCTGCCTGTATCCTAACTTACACCGGATCATGTTCACCTATCACTCCTGTACTTAGCTCAGACCAGCGATTGAAGCTAGGACCTTCTGATATGTCTGGTTTAAGAGTTGTTGATGGAAGTGAATGAACCTCATTTCATAAATGTTAAGGCCAATTATGCCATTTGTTTTTATATAGCTACAAAGCATTTCAGCTTTATAACAATGCAAAATGTGCAGAATAACAAGCCATACTAGCAACAGGTTTAATAAGTGGGTGTGAACGATCACCTGCAGGAGGTAGTCTGGTATTTGCTTTGACTTTACACTATCCATAATGTAACTGCAGTTGGTGCAAAGGAAGTTTTGTTTGAATTTCAAAAGTTAGATTTGTAGAGGGGGTTGGTCAGCTCAGTTGGTTAGGAGGCTAGCTTGTGGTTCGGAACAACGCCAACAACGTTGGTACAATTTCAATTCCGGCTGAAGTAGCCTTGGAGCCCTGCCCCTGTTGATGAAATACGGATGTTAGTCTGTGATGCCAACACAACCGAAGCAGAAAAGTACCACTTGAATTACCACAGTTGTCACTAGGCTGATTGTGTGCCCAGTGCACTATATTGAATAAATCTTGATATGGTTCAAAGGCGGGTCAGTGCTGTAAATTAGATTAAAGTGCAAGTGTTGAAAGTGTAAAGAACCTCTGGTTTAGAGAGTCATGGTATAGCAAGTGACTATCCCTACAGGACTAAAAGCGATGCTATTGAGAACTTGTACTACAGGCTCCAATCATTCACAATTACTCGTAAGAGTTGTTAGGTCTCACTCATTTTGATGCAGTTTATACTGCAGTTGAAGAGTTATATGGTCTGAATTAAGTTGGATCCAGTTTGAAACAATTAGAAACTAAAGAAAGACTGGCATTTATATACTGCATTCAAGACCTCTGGAAATCCCAAACCACTGTACAACTAATGAAATACTTTTGAAATGTAGTCATCTCTCGCAGATGCATCTGCCCATGACCGTAGGAGTGACCACCCTACAGTCCCTGTGGAGATGAAGCCTTGCATTCACAATGAGGACACCCTCTATCATGTTGTGTGGCACTACTACCATGATAGATCTAGCAGCTCAAAACTGGGCACCCAGGAGGCGCTGTGGGCCATTAGCAGTAGCAGAATTGTATTCCACCATCGAATAGAATCATAGAATGGTTACAGGACAGAAGGAGGCGATTCAGCCCATTGTGTCTATGCTGGCTCTCTGAAGAAGCAAAATCTGTAACCTCATGATCTGGCATAGCCCTCAGTCTACCATTATCATCAAGCCAATGTTCAATGAGGAGTGTAAAAGAGCACATCAGGAGCAGCACCAGGCATACCTGAAAATGGGATGCCAACCCGGTGAAGCGACAGCACAGGACTATATGCATGCTAAACAGTGAAAGCAGCATGCTATAGATAGAGCTGAGTGATCCCACAACCAACAGATCAGATCAAAACTCTATGGTCCTGCCTCATCAGTCATGAGTGGTGGTGGACTGTTAAACAACTAACAGGAGGAGCAGGCTCCATGAACATCCCCATCCTCAATGATTGGCAGAGCCCAGCATGTCAGTGCAAAAGGCAAGGCTGAAGCATTTCCAACCATCTTCAGCCAGAAAGTGCTGAGTGAATGATCCATCTCTGTCTCCTCCTAAGGTCTGCAGCATCAGAGAAGCCAGTCTTCAATCAATTCGATTCACTCCATTTGATATTAAGAAACAGCTGAGTGCAGTGGACATGACAAAGGCTATGTGCTCTGACAACATCTTAGCTTGAGCATGAAAACTTGTGCTCCAGAACTCTCCGTGCCTCTCGCCAAGTTGTTCAATACAGCTACAATACTGGCACATTTTCGACAAAGTAGAAAATTGTCCTATCCACAAAAAGCAGGATAAATCCAATCCAGCCAATTACCGCTCCATCAGCCTACCCTCAATCATCAACAAAGTCATGGAAGGAGTTGCCCACAGTGCTATCAAGTGACATTTGAGCAACCTGCTCACTGGTGCTCAATTTGAGTTCCACTAGGACCACTTGGTTCCAGCCTTGGTATGAAGGTGGACAGAAGAGCTGAATTCCAGAGGTGAGGTGAGACTTAATGCTCTTGATGAGAGCATGGCATCAAGCAACCCTAGTAAAATTGAAGCCAGTGGGAATCAGCAAGAACACTGTCTGCTGGTTTGAGTCATAACCAGCACAAAGGAAGACGGTTGTGGTTGTTGGAGGCTTATCATCTCAGTCCTGGGATATCTCTGTACAAGCTCCTCAGGGCAGTGTCCTCGGTCCAACCATCAGCTGCTTCATCAATGGCCTTCCCTCCATCATAAGGTCAGAAGTGGGGATCACCACTGATGATTGCACAGTGTTCATTGGCAACTCCTCAAGATAATGAAGCAGGCAGCAAGACCAGGTCAAAATTCAGGCTTGGGCTGATATGTAGCAAGTAACGTTTGTGCTAGGCAATAACCATTTCCTACAAGAGAGAGTCTAATCTCCTTGCCTTGATATCCAATGGCATTACCATCGCCAAATCCCCCACCATCAACATCCTGGGGGGGTCACCATTGACCAGGAACTGAACTGGACCAGGCACATAAATACTGTGGCTACAAGAGCAGGTCAGAGGCTGGGTATTCTGTGGCAAGTGACTCACCTCCTGACTCCCCAAAGCCTGTCCACCATCTACAAGGCACAATTGAGGAGTGTGATGGAATACTCTCCACTTGCCTGGATGGGTGCAGCTCCAACATCACTCAAGAAGCTCAATACCATCCACGACAAAGCTGCCTGCTTGATCGACAACTCATTCAACACCTTCAACATTCATTTCCTACACCACTGGCACATAGTGGCAGCAGTGTGTACCATCTACAAGATGCACTCAACAACTTGTTGGGACTTCTTTGGCAGCACCTCCCAAACCTGCAATCTCTATCCCAAAAGTACAAGGTCAGCAGGTGCATGGGCACGCCACCACCCCTGAGTTTACATGCCACCCTGACTTGGAACTATATCGCCACTCCTTCATTGTTATCGGGTCCAAATCTCGGAACTTCCTACTAACAGAACAATGGGTGTACCTTCACATGGACTGCAGCAGTTCAAGACGGCGGCTGTCACCTTCTCGAGCAATTGGGATAGGCAGTAAATGCTGGCCTTGCCAGGGATGCCCACGTCCCACGAATGAATATTATCCATCTCAAATAAGCTGCTAATAAAACAAGTAGTACCAGTGGACCATGATTACCACATTTTCAGAACTCTGAAAACATCTTAAGTCTAAGAAAGTAGTCCTGGTTTGGAGTGGTTGGATTTAATTTTTTAGTTTCCGGTGTTTCCATCCTTTTCTCTGTATATTTTCGTTGGTACCTTTTCTATTTTGTTAAAACTTCACCATTGTATGACTTGGAAAGCAACTCTTTCCGACATTAATGTGCCATCTTGACCATGTATATACTGTGTAATTAAAGTATGAGAGCCAAATAATGAAATCAGAACCTGCTTTTGGATTCTTTAAAACCGGGAATGCAGTATTGGTGGTGTGAAGGGGCAGTGTGCAGATTGAGCAGCAATCCTTCACTAGTTACTGTCAGAGGAAATGGTACTACTAAACAGTTGTAGGGCCTTGTGACCTTTTAAGTTATTTTCCACTCTTGTTAGAGATTTGCATTTAAAGGATTATGACGGTAAGCTTGAGGTTTTTCAGGTGATCAGAAGTGTTTTTGAATGCTCACAGCTGACCTTAATAATGTATGCTCCACTACAGGGGCAATGCTTTTAATCGCCCTAAAATTACAGTCAGTATTTGTTTGATTGTATTCTTGGACTGAAACTTGTTTTTAAATGGCATGAGCCATTTCCTGGTTGGGGGGGTGGGGGAGGGGGAAACAAAAATTGAGAGATACAATATTGAAAATAATGAAGCAAGTAGTGGATCCTAATTTTGTGTTAAACATGGTAAAATTAGGCCTTAGTGTTAGAGATGTTGGTAACCAAAATACTGATCAAATTTGAAGTTAAAGTTAAGGTAGGATTATAAAATTACTGTGTGATGGAATACTCTCCACTTGTCTGGATGAGTGCAGCTCCAACAACACTCAGGAAGCTCGACATGATCCAGGACAAAGCAACCCGCTTGATCGACACCCCACCAACCATCTTCAACATTCACTCCCTCTAGTGCCGATGCACAGTGGCAGCAGTGTGTACCATATACAAGGTGCACTGCAGCAACTCATCATGCCTCCTCTGACAGCACCTTCCAAACCCGTGACCTCTTGCACCTGGAAAGACAAGGACAGCAAATACATAGAAACACCACCACCTGCAAGTTCCCCTCCAAGTTATACGCCATCCTGACTTAGAAATATATCGCTGTTCCTTCGATGTCACGGGATCAAAATCCTGGAACTCCCTCCCTAGTAGCACTGTGAGTGTATCCAGACCAGATGGACTGCTGCTGTTCAAGAAGGGAGCTCACCACCACCTTTTCAAGGGCCTTGCCAACGACCCCTACATCTCATGAAAGAATAAAAAAAATCACAGCACTGCAAGAGGTCATTTGGCCCATCGTGCTTCTGCCAGCTCTTTGAAAGAGCTATTTGATTAGTTCTGCTCTTTTCTTGTAGCCTGCAAATTTTTCCCTTCAAGTTGTATATCCAATTCTCTTTTGAAAGTTACATTTAATCTGTTTCCACCACCCTTTCAGGCAGTGCCTTCTATATCACAAGTACTCACTTCATAGAATCAGAAACAAAAATGTTTTTGCAGCATAAATCATAATTTGGATCTTTTTAATATTTTTAAGTGATTACGTTTTTCAGACAGCAAACATTCTGTAGACGTCAATGGTATAGTATCCCACTGTCTTTAGGAGGGTTTAATGATACCAAAAACTGAGAATCTGCACTGAATGGTGCTGGTTTAGACAATGGCCTTTACCTCTCGGATCCAGTCCAACCCAGATGATGGGATGAAAGTTACCTCCAAATTGTGGCTGTATGGGTCAGATCGGGGATAAAAAAAACACCTCTTATGCCACCTCTGAAGGTTCTACCATGAAATTTGGAATTCCCTTAATTTGGCACTAATTGGCAATCTCACTCGAGGTCACAGGATGTCTGATGTCCCAAAGGAAAAAGTGTTGAACTAGCTCAGTAAAGCGTTGGGACTGAGGCATATTTTGTAGAGAAAGCTTTGATCTGCATCTAATAAATTGTGCTACTTGGATGCCCAAAATGAAATGTTTCCATGCCCCAAAATGTGAACAACTCAATATTTTTCTATCTCGAGAGGGTTTTTAACTCCTTTTGTAGAACTTTTGTAACATGAGAAGTAGATGGTACCATATGCATTGCAGACATTAGTTACCGTACCTGCTTGTGGGCTATAAGGCTACTTCAAGCTACTCGTTGTAAGACTACAGGTTTCCTTTCAAAGATTGGAGTAGGCTAATAATTGATGTACATTTTGAAGTATTGATCAATACAAGGCACAGTATACATGGACTCTGTGCCCCTAGCCAAGTTGTTTCAGTACAGTTCCAACACTGGCATCTACCCGGCAATGTGGAAGATTGCCCAGGTATGTCCTGTACACACAAAGCAGGCCAATTAATACCCCATCAGTCTACTCTCTATCATCAGTAAAATGATAGGTGTCATCGACAGCACTATCAAGCGACACTTCTTAGCATTAACTTGCTCAGTGATGCTCAGTTTGAGTCCCGCTAGGGTACACTGAGCTCCTGATCTCATTACAGCCTTGGTTCAAGCATGGACAAAAGAACTGGACTTGAGGTGAGGTGAGTGTGACTGCCCTTGAGATCAAGGCAGCATTTGACCGAGTATGGCATCAAGGAGCCCTAGCAAAACTGAGGTCAATGGGAATCGGGGGGAAAACTCTCCGCTGGCTGGAGTCATACCTAGCGCAAAGGAAGATGGTTGTGGTTGTTGGAGGTCAATCATCTGAGCTCCAGGACATCACTGCAGGAGTTCCTCAGGGTAGTGTCCTAGGCCCGAACATCTTCAGTTGCTTCATCAATGACCTTCTTTCAATCATAAGGTCAGAAGTGGGGATGTTCATAGATGATTGCACAATGTTCAGCACCATTCATGGCTGCTCAGATACTGAAGCAGTCCATGTAGAAATGCAGCAAGACCTGGACAATATCCAGGCTTGGGCTGATAAGTGGCAAGTAACATTTGTTCCACACAAGCGCCAGGCAATGACAATCTTAAACAAGAGAGAATCTAGCCATCTCCCCTTGACATTCAATGGCATTAGGAGCGCTGAATCTGCCGCTATCAACATCTTGGGGGGTTACCATTGACCAGAAACTGAACTGCAGTAGCCATATAAATACCATGGCTACAAGAGCAGGTCAGAAGCTAGGAATCCTGCGCCGAGTAACTCGCCACCTGACTCCCCAAAGCCTGTCCACCAGTGTGATGGAATACTCTCCACTTGCCTGGATGGGTGCAGCACCAACAACACTCAAAAGAAGCTCAACACCATCCAGGACAAAGCTTGATTGACACCCCATCCACAAATATTCGCTCCCTCCACCACCGACGCACAGTGGCAGCAGTGTGTACTATCTACAAGATGCACTGCAGCAGTGCAGCAAGGCTCCTTCAACAGCACCTTCCAAACCTGTGACCTCTACCACCTAGAAGGACAAGAGCAGCAAATGCATGGGA
Source organism: Heterodontus francisci (assembly GCF_036365525.1). Classification (NCBI taxonomy): domain Eukaryota; kingdom Metazoa; phylum Chordata; class Chondrichthyes; order Heterodontiformes; family Heterodontidae; genus Heterodontus; species Heterodontus francisci. The sequence continues at coordinate 95,828,405 of NC_090378.1, read as the reverse complement.
ACACTACCATGTGCAAGTCCCCTCCAAGCCATACACTATCCTGACTTGGAACTAAATCGCCATTCCTTCACTGTTGCTGGGTCAAAATCCTGGGCCTCCCTTTCTAACAGCACTGTAGATGTCCCTACTCCACATGGACTGCAGCGGTTCAAGAAGGTGGCTCGCCACCACCTTCTCAAAGGCAATTAGGAATGGGCACGACATGCTGTCCTAGCCAGCAATGCCCAAATCTCATGCGTGAATAAAAGAAACTTCAATGATTCTTCGTTCAGAAAATCTATCATTAATCTGAATTTGCAGTAAATTGGATTTCATCAGATATTATAACAAGCACATTTTCATATTTGAATAATGTTGCATATCTTTTTTAAGATTCGAAGGAAAATGTGGGGAGTTTTTCCCATTATCTACACACTTTGACTAGAATGATCAGACAACTGCTTACCCACTGAATTGATATGGGTATTGAGTTTACACAACGCTGCTATCTCTACAGTAAACTACCCTGCTCATTCCAGTATGTCTTTGACTTTTCTTATAATGTGCCCCCTCCCCCCATATTGTTAAAAAGCATGCCTTAAACTCCTATTCACAGGGAGAAACTATCAAACAATCGGTGGCACTGTGGCACATTGGTTAGCACCGCAGCCTCACAGCTCCAGCGACCCAGGTTAAGTTCTGGGTACTGCTTGTGCGGAGTTTGCAAGTTCTCCCTGTGACCGCGTGGGTTTCCGCCGGGTGCTCCGGTTTCTTCCCACAGCCAAAGACTTGCAGGTTGATAGGTAAATTGGCCATTGTAAATTGCCCCTGGTGTAGGTAGGTGGTAGGAGAATGGTGGGGATGTGGTAGGGAATATGGGGTTAATGTAGGATTAGTATAAATGGGTGGTTGTCGGTTGGCACAGATTCGGCGGGCCAAAGGGCCTGTTTCAGTGCAGTATCTCTAAATAAATAAAAATAAATCAATGAGTGATGTTTCCCAGGTTTTCACATTTAACTGATTCATCCCCACTACCCATAAAGATTTGGGGGCAATTTTAACCTAACCTACTTGTTAAACCGAGTCTGTTGTTAAAAACGTTCCCTCCTTGTCCTCCTTGATCTGTCTGCAACCTTTTACACAGTTGACCACACCATCCTCCTCCAACGCTCGTCCACTTTCTAGCTGGGTAGGACTGTTCTCACCTGGTTCCAACCTTATCTATTTAATTGTAGTCAGAATATCACATGCTTGTTCTGCTGCTCCTGTACAGTTACCTCTGGTGTCCCCCAGGGATCTATCCTTGGCTACCTCCTATTTCTTATATATATGTCCCTCGGTGACATCATCTGTAACCACAGTGTTAGTTTTCACATGTACACTGACGACACTCAACTCTCGCTCACTACCGCCTCTCTCGACTCCTCCGCTGTTGCTAACTTAATCTGACTGCTTATCCGACATTCAGTACTGAATGAGCAGAAATTTCCTGCAATTAAATATAGGGAATCTGAATACATTGTTTTAGGTACCATTCCAAACTCCGTTCACTAACTACCAACTCAATCACTCTCTCTGACAACAGTCTGAGATTAAACCAGTCTGTTTGCAACCTTGAAGCCATATTTGACCTTGGGATGAACTTCTGACCACATATTCACGCCATCACTCAGACCGCCTGTTTCCACCTCTGTAACAGTGTCAGATTTCGTCCCTGTCTCGGCTCGTCTGTTGCTTAAACCCTCATTCATGTCTTCGTTACCTCTCGACTTGACTATTCCAACACACTCCTGGCTGGTGTCTCACATTCTAACCTTCGTGAATGAGGTCATCCAAAACTCTGTTGCCCATGTCTTAACTCGCACCAAGTCCTGTTCCCCTGTCACCCCTGGGCTTGCTGGTTTACATTGGCTTGTGGTCCGGCAATGCCTTAATTTTAAAATTCTCATTCTTGTTTTCACATCCCTCCATGGCCTTGTCTGTCCCCATCTCTATAACCTCCTCCAGCCCCACAACCCTCTGATACATCTTTGCTCGTCTATTTCTCGCCTCTTGAGCATTCCCGATTTTAATTGTTCCATCATTGGTGACTGCACCTTCAGTTGCCTAGGCTCTAAGCTCTGAAATTCCCTCCCTACACCTCTTTGCCTCTCTACCTTGCTTTCTGCCTTTAAGACGCTCATTAAAACCTACCTGTTTGATCAAGCTTTTGGTCATCTGACTTAATATCGCCATATGTGGCTTTTTGTCATATTTTGTTTTATAATGTGCTTGTGAAGTGCTTTGGGACATTTTATTACATTAAAGGCACTATATAAATGTACGTTGTTGTCGTCATAGGGAAACCGACAAGATCAGGTGTTTTTACACCCCATCTGGTTTTAATCTCCATTGAAGTCAACACAGAGTAATATTGAGCGGAGTATAAAACCAGTGGTCCACCCGGTCCCGTTGGTTTTCCAACCAGTGAGTTAAGTTAAAATTGCCCCCTTGGATTCTGTATTTATTTTCCCAAGATGATAAAACCCAGCAAGTTGAAAATGGTAAACCCTAAAAATGGTGCTGTGCGATGGTTTTGTGTCATGGCTCAGTGGAATTCTGTCAGTGGTTCTTTCATTCTCCTGTAAGGCTAACTTTGCACTCACGGTTAGTCCTATTTGAATAATGAAGTACTAAAGTGTTCTGTAACTTTTGGGCACCCGAGTAAGACTGCTTAGGTGCGGAATAAGGCTTCCTCTACTCTGATCTTTCCTCCGCTCACTAATCAGGACCCTTGGGGTTATCAGTGGCAGAAATTTGAGTGGAGAGGAGCAAGTTGGAGTCCGAAAGGTCAGGGTATCTAACACTTATTGGTCTGAATTATTGAGTTTGTGAGCAGTACAGTGGCTGAGGAGACGAAGCAAAGCCAGAAGGTAACACTTTTAGGAGTCATTATATCGACAAAAGTACCTCACTCAAGTACTGATAATACTTGGATTCACTGAATACCTTAGGGCAACTGAAATTACCAATAAAACAACAGATTTGCTGCAGAAAAATATTATGAAAAGTGATATTTTTCAAAAAACTGGCACAGATACAATGGGCTGAATGACCTCTGTACTGTACCATTCTATGATTCTATTATAAATAACCCCCCCTCCCCCCCAAACCACAAAATACATGCTCAGTGGTAATGCTTACGCCTCCTAGGTCCTAGGTCCTATTCCAGGACTTGAGCACCTAATCTAGGCTGTCACTCCAGTACAGTATGGAGGGGAGTGTTGCATTTATCATCTTTCAGATGAGTTGTCCACTTGTTTGAAGAAGAGCAGGGGGTTTCTTCAATGTCCTGGCCAACAGTATTCCTTCAACAATGCAAAAAAAAGGCTTCCTCGTCATTTAACTCATGGTATTTGTGGGACCTTTTGCTGTGAAAATTGGTTGCTGCGTTTATCTGTAAAACATGATTACATTTCAAAAAGCAATTACTTGGCTGTGAAGTGCTTTACAATGTCTTGAGGATGTGAAAAGTATTACATAAATTCTTTAATTCTAGCTATAATATTTTCTTGTTAAATAAATTGCAGTTCAAATGTCTGGCTCGTTTGACACTTTTAAATGAATTCATTGATCTTTTGCTTGGTTACATTTCACCCTTTGGGCAAAGTTTAAAACTAAATACCATTTTGAAGTCCATTTGGATAAAAGCATTTTGTCAGCAATTTTCTGTTCCTCATTGTAAGATTCTGTTTCTGTCCACATAGCAGATTTCTTTACAGAATTCTATCAGTTGAATTCTCTAGATGTACCATTCTTCTGTTCAAATCTAGTGTCTGCTCAGATGAGGCTATTTCTGTTTGCATGGAAACATTTAGGGGTATGCTGATCTTTGCAGTCACTAATGGTCTTGGTCAGCTGGTTAGTTTCCTACCTTTAGTGATAATTTACATTGAACATTGATGGGCTCCTTTGATCGACTCAAAACATCACAATTCCAAGTCTCATCTGATCATCAATTTGTTACATCTTAATAGCCTTTTATTGGTATTTTTAAAGAATCGCAAGGCTCAAGGATAGGAATTAATGGGAGCAGTATCAATAACAATCTTCTCAAACTGCAATTCTGTGTACCAGACAAAAATCAAGAATTCATTTGGATTTGGAGAAAGCCAATCCAATATAGTTCTTCAAAGCCACATCTCCACAAATGCAGCGTCCTTTGTTTAATGAATGATGTAAGCATTGGTCAAACAAGTGGGGACAGATTGATAGTTTTAGCAATCTTTTTTGGAGCTGGCAGATGGACTGCAATGCCCAGTGCATTTCTACACTCTTAGGTAGGGAAGATGAGGCAACTGATTTAAATAGGGAAAGATATCTCCATGCTAAATTCCTGTATGGAAAAGAAGCTACGTTTTTGTTTACAGAGTTTTCAATGGGAAGGTTTCCTGAGTTGGAATTTGCTCTGATAACCAGAAAACTTCCTTTACCACCACGTTATTTCCTCAGAATTTCACCAAACGACTAGGTCACCTGAATGGGAAGGAAGGGAGAAAGTTAACAGGAATGTTTTGTGTGATATGGAATATAATTACATCATTTTAATAAATGATTTTGCTGTGTTCTAGTACTCTATAACTTGCACAAAACTGTAGTTTTCAGCATTTCTGGATAGAATTTTAACAAACATACAATACACATTTCCAAACAATATTATAAATGCAGATGAGTTTAGCGAAGGGCCATTTGATTTAAATACATAATTGCAGCTAATCAAGTCAAATATTTTTTGACCATTTGTCGTGGCCAGTGCCCACAACAGAACCTCTTTGAATCAAGATTTCACTTTTATATGGTGGTGTTTTGCTGAACTTATGAAGAGCACAAGTAAGTTGTGGAAAATCTGTGTTGCAATCCCGCTTGTAAAAGATTGTTCCTGCTCTGCTGAGCTTCCATTGGTGCTAAATTAGAACCATATATTTTGAGTTTTTGGAACTTGCACACAGAAACAATTCCAAAGCTGGGTCTCAAGTTCAGTTATAGAAAAATTTCACTATGCCACTAGCTGCAATACTTGTATCAATCACCTGTTTTCCTGTTTCACTGTATTAAGCAGCAACAAGCAATATTTTTTGGAAGAGGTAACCGAGAGGGTTGATGAGGGCAATGCAGTTGATGTGGTGTACATGGACTGCCAAAAGCTGTTTGATACAGTGCTGCACAACAGACATGTGTGCAAAGTTAAAGCTCATGGAATAAATGGGACAGTAGCAACGTGGATATGGAATTGGCTGAGTGACAGGAAACAAAGAGTAGTGGTTAATGGATTCTTTTGGGCTGGAGCAGGGTTTGTAGTGGAGTTCCCCAGGGGTCAGTGTTGGGACTCTTGCTTTTTCCTGATATATATTAATGACCTAGATCTTGGTGTAAAGGGCACTTGGAGATGTTGCAAAACTTGGAAACATTATGAACTGTGAGGAGGACAGTTTGGAATTTCTAAAAGACATAAATTGATGGAATGGGTGGATACGTGGCAGATAAAGTTGAATGCAGAGAAATGTGATGTGATTCATTTTGGTAGGAAGAGCATGGAAAGACAATATAAAATAAAAAGGGTACAATTCTAAAAAGGGTGCAGGAGCAGAGGGACCTGGGTGTATATATGCATAAGGCATTGAAGGTGGCAGGACAGGTTGAGAGAGCGGTTAATAAAGCATACAGTATCCTGGGCTTCATTAATAGGGGCATAAAGTACAAGAGCAAGGATGTTATATTGAACTTGTATAAGACACTAGTTCGGCCTCAGCTGGAGTATTGTGTCCAGTTCTGGGCTCTGTGCTTTAGAGAGGCTGCAGATAAGATTCCTGAGAATGATTCCAGGGATGAGGAAGTTCAGCGATGAAGATAGATTGCAGAAGTTAGGACTGTTTTCCTTGGAGAAGAGAAGGCTGAGAGGAGATTTGATAGAAGTATTCAAAATCATGAGGGGTCTGGACAGAGTAGATTGGGAGAAACTTCCCACTCATGAAAGGATTGAGAACAAGAGGGCACAGATTTAAAGTAATTGGTAAAAGAAGCAAAAGCGACATGAGGAAAAATCTTTTTCACGCAGCGCGTGGTTAAGGTCTAGAATGCACTGCCTGAGAGTGTGGTGGAGGCAGGTTCAATCGAGGCATTCAAAAGGAAATTAGATAGTTATAAAAAGGAAGAATGTGCAGGGTTACGGGGAAAAGGCGGAGGAAGGCACTAGGTGAAATGCTCATTAGGAGAGCTGGTGCAGACACGATGGGCTGAATGGCCTCCTTCTGCACTGTAACAATTCTGTGAGTTTAATAAATAAGGTTATGACAATCTGTTGAACAGAGCATTGCTCAGACCCCATCTAAACTCCTGTATTCATTTCAGGAGGGATATCTCAGGAATCAGTGCAGATTCACCAGAATGCTATCAGGGCTTAGAGGGTTAAGTTACAAAGACAGGTTGCATAAATTTACCTTCTATTCAGTTGAGTGTAGGAGATTAAGGGGAGATCTGATCAAAGTTGAAAATATCAAAAGGATTTGCTATTACCTCTGATGGGAGAATAAAGTTCGAGGGGATATCTTAGTAAAATTAGAGTTAGGCCAACCAGGAGCGAAATCTGGAAGCACCTTTGCACAAAGGGTGATAAGAGTTTTGGAACTCTCCTCTCAAAAAGTTTGTGGCTGCTGGGACAATTTCAGCTTTCAAAACTGAGATCCATTAGTTTTTTTTAGGTAAGGATATCAGAGGATATGGAGCAAATGCAGGTAAATAGAATTGAGGTGCAGATCAGTCATAATCTAATTGAATGGCAGGCCTGAATAGTCTACCTCTTCATAATACCTGCCATTAATAATATACTTTTATATGTTTTAGGTTGAACATTTGTTGCACTTCAGATTGAGGAAGAGGCCACATTTCATCAGACAGTAACCATGCCGCCTAAATTTAAACGACATTTAAATGATGACGACGTGACAGGCTCCATCAGAAGTGAACGGGTCAGTAAAACCTCTTACTGCTGTGCTGTGCGTAACAGATTAAGCAATGTTGTAAGTGAGCCATTTGGAGAGTTGTGAATGGGATTGTTTCGTACTCCACAGACCACCATATGGAATCTTGCATTTGGTTCAGGCGTTCCGAGTGCTTCCTTTTGTTTTGTTAAATTTTGGTAACGTGTTTTCAAACTGAAAAAATGATTCCATAGATGCTGGACTTTGTTTTTTTTTAACGAGGTCATCAGAAGGTCTGTTAAACTTGGCTTGTAAACAACAGTTATTGGAAGACATCTGTTTTCAGATAAATACTGAGCGGGGGGCTTTTTTGATTTTGTTTATTGAGAAGTGATGGGTCAAGATTTATAGGGGTCAGGAGGCTTGCCTCCTGAGATGTTTTTGGTTTTGCTTTGGACAGGCAGTTGGGGTATGGACAGTGTTTTGAAAAGGAGTTATAAAATCAACCTGCCAAGGACAAACCCCAGCTCAGCTTGTTGTAGCTTTTTGAAAAAGCCTCCCAGTTTTTCTGTCTCTTTAAGAAGGCCTGAGAAGCGAGTACAAGAAACAGACTGAAACCCCTGTTGCTGCATTTCTCCTGGAAAGCCTGCCCAAACTGATCTTCAACGTTGCCTGAAAAGACTTTTTCCAGGAAGATCCCAGTGACAGCCATCTACGTGTATTTGGGATGCTAGACTGGGGAAAAAAAAAATCTTTACATATCGTATCTTTTTTTCCTTCAAGAATTGGCTAGTATTTATCTGTAAATGTATGTGTGTGTGTATAGAGAGGCTAAGGTAAAAAGGGAACTTTAATATTTCACTCTGTGTTAATGCCTTACTTCATTCCTGGTTAAAGACTTGTTTTATAATAAACTGATAATTTTGTTGTTTATTAAAGAAACCTGGTTAGTGCATTTTACTCTGGGATAAAAATAGAATCTGTGATTGACTGTATTGGTAATTGGGAAAAAAATTTAATATACATTGTGACCTGTGGAGAAGTGGAACTAGAAAAACTGTGCAATCCTCCGACCTCGGAAGTAACATAGGAAATAGCCAACAGATATTAGGATTTTGCAATCGCCATTTCAAATCTGTAACCTCATGGCCCGGCATATCCCCAACTCTACCATTACCATCAAGCCAGGAGACAAACCCTGGTTCAATGAAGAGTGCAGGAGGGCATGCCAAGAGCAGCACCAGGCATACCTCAAAATGAGGTGTCAACCTGGTGAAGCTACAACACAGGACTATCTGCATGCCAAACTGCGTAAGCAGCATGCGATAGACAGAGCTAAGCGATCCCATAACCAATGGATCAGATCTAAGCTCTGCAGTCCTGCCACATCCAGCCGTGAATGATGGTGGACAATTAAACAACTAACTGGAGGAGATGGCTCCATAAATATCCCCATCCTCAATGATGGAGGAGCCCAGCACATCAGTGCGAAAGATAAGGCTGAAGCATTTGCAACAATCTTCAGCCAGACGTGCTGAGTTGATGATCCATCTCGGCCTCCTCCTGAAGTCCCCAGCATCACAGATGCCAGACTTCAGCCAATTCGATTCACTCCACGTGATATCAAGAGCTTGCCGCGCCCCTAGCCAAGCTTTTCCAGTACAGCTACAACACTGGCATCTCCTGCTGATTACCTCCCTCAGCTGCTGAAGCAGTGCTCCTCCATGTTGAACACCACTTGGAAGAAGCACTGAAGTTGACCAGGGCACAGAATGTACTCTGGGTGGGGGACTTTCGTGTCATCACCAAGAGTGGCCAGTAGCACCACCACTGACCGAGCTGGCTGAGTTCTGAAGTACATATCTGTCAGACTGGGCCTGTGGGAACCAACAAGAGGGCAAAACCTACTAGACCTTGTCCTCACCAATCTACCTGTTGCAGATGCATCTGTCCATGACAGTATTGGTAGGAGTTACCACCACGCAGTCCTTGTGAAAATGAAGTCCCATCTTCGCACTGAGGATACTGTCCATTGGGTTGTGTGGCACTGCCACATGTTAAATGGGATACTTTCAGAACTGATCTGGCAGCTCAAAACTTGGCGTCCCTGAGGTGCTGTGGACCATCAGCAGCAGAATTGTATTTGACCACAATCTGTAACCTCGTGACCTGGCATATCCCTTACTCTACCATTATCATTAAGCCAAGGGATCAACCCTGGTTCAATAGAGTGCAGGAGAGCAGGCCAGGAGCAGCACCAGGCATACCTAAAAATGGGGTATCAACCTGATGAAGCTACAACACAGAACTACTTGCATACCAAACAGAGGAAGCAGCATGCAAGACAGAGCTAAGCGATCCCACAATGAACAGATCAGATTAAAGCTCTGCAGTCCTGCCACATCCAGCCGTGAATGGTGGTGGACAATTAAACAACAAACAGGAGGAGGGGGCTCCACAAATATCCCCATCCTCAAATCATAGAGAAGCCCAACACATCAGTGCAAAAGACAAGACTGAAGCATTTGCAACCATCTTCAGCCAGAAGTGCCAAGTGGATGATCCATCTCGGCCTCTTCCTGAGGTTCCCAGCATCAGAGATGCAGGTCTTCAGCCAATTTGATTTACTGCACGTGATATCAAATAGCTGAAGGCACTAGATACTGCAAAGGCTATAGGTCCTGGCAACATCCTAGCTGTAGTACTGAAGACGTGTGCTGTAGAACTAGCTGCGCCCCTAGCTAAGCTGTTCCAGTACAACTACAACACTGGCATCTACCCAACAATGTGGAAAATTACTTGGGTCGGGAAAAAGAACCCAACCCGAACCCGACTGATCCACAGCAGACCCATGCCCGACCTGGCCCGAGTCCCTCCAATTTTGCCCTGAGTCTGACCTGACCTGAGCCCGACCCGACCATCCCTTTACATACCTTCTGACTGGGAAGCTCCAACAAGCTGCAGCGCATGTGTGATAATGTCCTAGTGATGCCACTCACCCACTGCGCAGACTCAGTTTTGTCCCGGACTCCCAGCTCAGCTGAGTTTAAAAAAAAAAATGTTTAATACTTACTGGCAGAGCATTTAGCATGTGTGTCCAGCCTGACCGAACCCGACATGTTGGCGGGTCCCATCAGATTCGGGTCGGGTAACAGGCCTTTAACTTGAAATGCCATAACATACAAGGCTACGGGCCAACTGCGGGAAAATGGGATTAGATTGGATGGTCAGCGCAGACGCGTTGGGCCGAAGGGCTTATTTCTGTGCTGTATAACATGACTCTAAATCCAATGCGCCTAATTAGTGCCCCATCAGCCTACTTTTGATCATCAGCAAAGTGATGGAAAGTGTCGTCAGCAGTGCTATCAAGCGCCACTTAAGCAGGAGTAACGTGCTCATTAATGCTCAGTTTGGGTTGCGCCAGGGCCACTCGACTCTGACCTCAATGCAACATTGGTCCAAACATGGACAAAGGAGCTGAATATGAGGTGAGCTGAGACTGATTGCCCTTGATATCTAGGCAGCATTTGACAGAGTGTGGCATCAAGGAGCTCTAGCCAAATTGAAGCCATTGGGAATCCGGGAAAGCTCTTCACTGTTTGGAGTCGTACCTAGCGCAAAGAAAGATGGTTGTGGTTGTTGGAGGTCAATCATCTCAGTCCCAGGGCATTGCTGTAGGAGTTCCTCAGGGTAGTGTCCTAGGCCCAACCATCTTCAGCTGCTTCATCAATGACCGTCCCTCCATCATAAGGTCTGAAGTGGGGATGTTCGCTGATGATTGTACAATGTTCAATACCATTCGCAACTCCTCAGATACTGAAGCAGTCCGTGTCCAGGTGCAGCATGACCTGGACAACATCCAGGCTAGGGCTCTTAAGTGGCAAGTAACAGTCGCACCACACAAGTGCCAAGCAATGACCATCTCAAACAAGAGAGAATCCAACCATCTCCCCTTGATGTTCAATGGCATTACCATCACTGAATCCCTACCATCAACATCCTAGGGGTTACCATTGACCAGAAACACGACTGGAGAAGCCACATAAATGCTGTGGCTACAAGAGCAGGCCAGAGGCTAGGAATTCTTTAGTGAGTCACACACCTGACTCCCCAGAGTCCACCATCTACAAGGCACAAGTCAGGAGTGTGATGGAATATTCTGCACTTGCCTGGGTGAGTGCAGCTCCAAACACACTGGGGAAGCAGATGCGTGGAAACACCAGCATCTGCAAGTTTACCTCCAAGCCCCTGACTGTCCTGACTGTCGCTAGATCAGAATCCTGGAACTCGCTCCCTAACAGCACTCTGTGTGTACCTACACCAGATGGACTGCAGTGGTTCAAGAATGCAGCACACCACCATATTCTCTAGGGCAATTAGGGATGGCCAACAAATGCTAACCTTGCCAGCGACGCCCAAATCCCAAGAAATGAATTTTTAAAAGGTTTGTACTTTTGCTCCTGGTATGAATAAATTTCATAAGTAAATTGAATCAAAATTAATGCACCTAAATTTATTACATTGACTAGCAAAAAAGCAGAAATATTTATAGTTTCCGTAGGTTCCCATTACTTCTGATGAGTTTTTTTTTGCAGTGGCAAGTGAGAGCGGGTGGGGTAAGACGGTTGTTGGTCCGTGGACACATTTGCCGCCCCTAAGTGGGCCATGGACAAAAAAGTTTGAGAATCGCTGTTGTAGGTGAATACTTAATCCTCTTATTGTTACTGGATAATGTGTCTCTATGCTGCTTCGGGTTGTGAATAAGAAATAGCTAAATTATTACATGACTTATCCATGAATAGGTTTATTTACAGAAACAGTAACATAAGGAAAATGCAGTCTGGAGCCAGTTTAGAGTTAAATCCCCAACCCCAACCAGTTGAAGTCCTTTGCAAATTTCTGGCAGACAAAATGCCTTTTTAGAAGGAAGAATAGTTTTATTTCACTGCACATAGTCCTTGGAGGAATGACGTGAGCACAAGCCTATTGAGTTGTATAACAAACCTTGCTTCGTTCATGGCACATGAAGGGGAAAAGAAAACTGCTGATACTTGGAACATTAATTTTAAATGCATTAAACCCTTTGGAAAACAAGTCCTGCATTTGAAGATCAATCTGAGAGACAAGTAATCTACATGAATGATGTCAGGCACAGTTCACAAACAAATAGGTTATCATTGTTTGGATGATTTCACATAAATAACTCAATTGACTCTCTCTGGAATCACCTCTCTGACTGAATTTGCCTCTCGTAGCACTTTCACTCTTTGATCAGTTTTGCAATCAAAATACTCATGTGCCTACTCTGTAGGGCTGCTTTTCACCTTTTTGCCTTGTTGGATAATATGTTTTGAGTCTGCTATTTTAAAACAAAGCTTTGGTTGCTTTTCTATGACCGCATAGTTCTCCCTTATTTAGGTTCATAATATGCAGTTGGCTGTCCTGCACAGAGCAGCGACATCATGATGTCATAATAGAAATGAGTCATTTGTAAGTGGACATCATAGTTCATCGTCATGACTTTGCACTGCTGTTATTAGGGTACTACTGGCACAGAATGGCAGCAGCTCCTTCACTTAACCTTTCCCCTCCCAAGCCTGATGATACTGACAGTCCCCTAGCTGAGATTTGCTCAAAATGGGGATCAAATCTTATTTTTTATTTGTTTATGGGATGTGGGCATCGCTGGCTCAGCCAGCATTTGTTGCCCATCCCTAATTGCCCTTAAACTGAGTGGCTTGCTAAGCCATTTCGGAGGGCAGTTGTCAACCACATTGCTGTGGGTCTGGAGTCACATGTAGGCAAGACCAGGTAAGAGCAGCAGATTTCCTAAAGGACATTAGTGAACCAGATGGGTTTTTACAACAATCGACAGTGGTTTCATGGTCACCATTAGACTAGCTTTTTAATTCCAGATTTATTAATTGAATTCAAATTTCACCATCTGTCATAGTGGGATTCGAACCCATGACCCCAGAGCACTAGCCTGGGCCTCTGGATTACTAGTCCAGTGACATTACCACTATGCCACCACCTCCCCCTGTCTGTTTACCACAGCATGCATTGCATCTGCCTACTGAACTATTAAGGATATGAAAGAGGTCTGCTGCTGCTGGCATTACTGCTGCCAACTTTTTTTTAAAATTCTGGTAGTCATAATAATTATTTTGAAAAATAACTAATGTATTCACCCCAACACTTTTTTTTTGCTTCCCGAAAGATCTAAAAATGGTGAAATTATCATACAATGAATGGCCAGTGTAGATGTTGAAAACACTCCCCCTGCCGACCAATCAGTGAAACAACATACAATCATTTATTTGGTGTGTGTGTGCTTCGAAAGTTTTAAAAGTGACATCACCTGGAATGGCTACCTGGAATGCAAAAATGTTCACGTGCTCAATGTGTTTGGCAAAGACAGGTCATTTTTATCCCCCAGAGAAAAATTCAATCATATTTTTCCTTCCTGCTTATTTCTAAGAAATGTATCTGATCAGAGATAACGGGCTCAGTAACATTCCAACTTTTCTGAAACCTACTAATCAACGTTAATTGTGTTTTGGTTTTGATTCTGATCCTTCTATTTTCCTTTTCATTAGGAAGTATCTGACCCACATTTGCTTCCTTTAGATAACACAACTGCAAGGCAGTGAGGTAGAGGGAAAACAAATCTTGTGTCCATGGTATATTACTTTGGTGTCCAATCAAACTGCAGTTTCTGATCCTGCATTTTAGCATATTCAGGGACCTCATATTCATCACGTAATTTCATTTCTTCCCCCGCCCCCCATGTTTTCTGTATATTGCTCCATTATTATATCAAGATGTTTTAAGTTTAATACATCCCAGAGAAGGAAGAAAAAAATCAGACAGTGCAAATAATGGCACTCTTGTGGGATTGCCAAAGTATGCAAACCATTTGAATTTTGCTGTCATGATTTATGATGTCATTAGATGTGCTTGATTGAATTACTGCTTTGTAACTAGCATCCAGGCAGACATTTTTTTTATAAAGCTCTATAGTAGGACTATTTAATTTTACCTAAAGTGCATGTTTACTGTTCTTTAGATTACAGGCTACAAAGATTCCTGGCATATTTTGTCTGCTGTCGTACTGATCAGTAGGCTGAGTTAACATAGTCTTGAGTACATTTGAAATGAAAGATCAACTTACCATTTCCTTCCATAATAATATATATTCCATTAAATTAGCAGCCACTTCCAGGCTTGAATGATACTTTTCCTTAGTCTTTAGCCCAGCAGTGACGTTCTACATAGTATTTATCATGCAGTCATTGTATTGTGAATTCTGTATACACTGAAAGTTGCTTTAAAAATATGGACATATCTTGCGCTTGAAACTGGTGGTGCTGAGGGTGCATTCTAAACAAATCTACAGAAGCATTGGGCTGTATTTGTTTGGTGGGCCCATATGAGTGTCCCAAGCCTGCCCATGTTGTCAAGTGCACCCACTGATGTACACTTCCTGATGGTGGCCTCCTAATTGGCACCCTCTGGGCTCGGTTTCCGGATGCTAGAGGCCCATCTGAGGCTCACCAGCGATGTCAGGCTGGCAGCCCTACTGGGAGAGGTGGGTGCTGCCCAGGAAGGTGAGCAAGGGTGCCTCAACATTGACATGGACAGACTTGGGACATCCATATGAGCCCAACGTTGGAGTCCCAAAGTCCACAGCAGAAATTCAACCTAATATTTCTGTGATTACTTATATCTACCATAATATTGAATTATGAGCATTGATAATGGAATTACCATTTTTAAAAATTCATTCATAGGATGTGGGCATCGCTGGCTATGCCAGCATTTATTGCCCATCCATAGCTGCCCTTGTGGTGAGCTGCCTTCTTGAATCGCTGCTGTCCATGTCGGGTAGGTACACCCACAGTGCTGTTAGGAAGGCAGTTCCAGGATTTTGATTCCGCGACGGTGAAGGAATGACCATATAGTTCCAAGTCAGATGGTCTGTGACTTGGAGGGGAACTTGCAGGTGGTGGTGTTCCCATGCATTTGCTACCCTTGTCCTTCTAGTTGGTAGAGGTCGTGAGTTTGGAAAGTGCTATCTAAGGAATGACTAGAGATAGGTTAGGGCCAATCAAGGATAGTAGTGGGAAGTTGTATGTGGAATCGGAGGAGATAGGGGAAGTGCTAAATGAATATTTTTCGTCAGTATTTACAGTGGAGAAAGAAAATGTTGTCGAGGAGAATACTGAGATACAGACTACTAGGCTAGATGGGATTGAGGTTCACAAGGAGGAGGTGTTAGCAATTTTGGAAAGTGTGAAAATAGATAAGTCCCCTGGGCCAGATGGGATTTATCCTAGGATTCTCTGGGAAGCCAGGGAGGAGATTGCAGAGCCTTTGTCCTTGATCTTTATGTCGTCATTGTCGACAGGAATAGTGCCGGAAGACTGGAGGATAGCAAATGTTGTCCCCTTGTTCAAGAAGGGGAGTAGAGACAGCCCTGGTAATTATAGACCTGTGAGCCTTACTTCGGTTGTGGGTAAAATGTTGGAAAAGGTTATAAGAGATAGGATTTATAATCATCTTGAAAAGAATAAGTTCATTAGATATAGTCAGCACGGTTTTGTGAAGGGTAGGTCGTGCCTCACAAACCTTATTCAGTTTTTTGACAAGGTGACCAAACAGGTGGATGACGGTAAAGCTGTGGATGTGGTCCATATGGATTTCAGTAAGGCGTTTGATAAAGTTCCCCACGGTAGGCTATTGCAGAAAATACAGAAGTATGGGATTGAAGGTGAATTAGTGCTTTGGATCAGAAATTGGCTAGCTGAAAGAAGACAGAGGGTGGTGGTTGATGGTAAATGTTCATCCTGGAGTATAGTTTCTAGTGGTGTACCGCAAGGATCTGTTTTGGGGCCACTGCTGTTTGTCATTTTTATAAATGACCTGGATGAGGGTGTAGAAGGGTGGGTTAGTAAATTTGCGGATGACACGAAGGTCGGTGGAGTTGTGGATAGTGCCGAAGGATGTTGTAGGTTACAGAGGGACATAGATAGGCTGCAGAGCTGGGCTGAGAGATGGCAAATGGAGTTTAATGCGGAAGAGTGTGAGGTGATTCACTTCGGAAGGAGTAACAGGATTGCAGAATACTGGGCTACTGGGAAGATTCTTGGTAGTGTAGATGAGCAGAGAGATCTTGGTGTCCAGGTACATAAATCCCTGAAAGTTGCCACCCAGGTTAATAGAGCTGTTAAGAAGGCATATGGTGTGTTAGCTTTTATTAGTAGGGGGATCGAGTTTAGGAGCCACGAGGTCATGCTGCAGCTGTACAGAACTCTGGTGCGGCCGCACCTGGAGTATTGCGTGCAGTTCTGGTCACCGCATTATAGGAAGGATGTGGAAGCTTTGGAAAAGGTGCAGAGGAGATTTACTAGGATGTTGCCTGGTATGGAGGGAAGGTCTTACGAGGAAAGGCTGAGGGACTTGAGGTTGTTTTCGTTGGAGAGAAGGAGGAGGAGAGGTGACTTAATAGAGACATATAAGATAATCAGAGGGTTAGATAGGGTGGATAGTGAGAACCTTTTTCCTCGGATGGTGATGGCAAACACGAGGGGACATAGCTTTAAGTTGAGGGGTGATAGATATAGGACAGATGTCAGAGGTAGTTTCTTTACACAGAGAGTAGTAGGGGCGTGGAACGCCCTGCCTGCAACAGTAGTAGACTCGCCAACTTTAAGGGCATTTAAGTGGTCATTGGATAGACATATGGATGAAAATGGAACAGTGTAGGTCAGATGGTTTCACAGGTCGGCGCAACATCGAGGGCTGAAGGGCCTGTACTGCGCTGTAATGTTCTATGTTCTATGAACCTTGGTGCATTGCTGCAATGCATCTTGTAGATTGTACACACTGCTGCCACTGTGCGTCGGTGGTGGAGGGAGTGAATGTTTGTGGATGGGGTGCCAATCAAGCGGGCTGCTTTGTCCTGGATGGTGTCGAGCTTCTTGAGTGTTGTCGGAGCTGCGCCCATCTAGGCAAGTGGAGAGTATTCCATCACACTCCTGACTTGTGCCTTGTAGATGGTGGACAGGCTTTGATGAGTCATGAGGTGAGTTACTCGCCACATTCCTAGCCTCTGACCTGCTCTTGTCGCCACATGTATATGGCTACTCCAGTTCAGTTTCTGGTCAATGGTAACCCCTAGGATGATGTTAGTGGGGGGTTCAGCGATCATGGTGCCATTAACTATCAAGGGGAGATGGTTAGATTCTCTCTTGTTTGAGATGGTCATTGCCTGGCACTTGTGTGGTGCAAATGTTACTTGCCACTTATTAGCCCAAGCCTGGATATTGCCCAGGTCTTGCTGCATTTCTACACTGACTGCTTCAGTATCTGAGGAGTATAAGAAATCAATGAAAAAGTGCATAATTCCTTGTATGGAATTCATAATATTATGGATTGCATGTATATTTTTTAGGTTTGCATATAAAATAATGTGGTATAGGGCTTCCTGGACCCAGCCATTATTACCCAATAATAGGGCCGATGAAACTGCCATATGGAATTACTGGATTTACCATGAAATCAATGGAGGGGAATTCCATGTAAGGAATTATCCTCTTTTTCTGATTACATATCTAATCCATAATATTAATGGTCATGCAGGCCCCCACCTGCCAAGAAGAGGCACATTCATTTCGCTACATGAACATTGATTTTTAAACTGTTACTGGAGTAAAGAAAGAACTTGCTTTCAAAAATAAGCACCAGACCCTTGACTGGAAAGACATTTGCATATTTACAGACAGTGTTTAAAAGGGATAAAAGATCATTCCCTGACAAATTCAATTCACAATGGACTTTTGATTACCAGACGTCGAAGGTGGAGGAGATCACATTCCAGGTTGACTGCTAAGATGGTCAAATCCACAAACGGACGTGGTCAGACTAGTTTAGTCCACATGACGAACTGGCTGTTGGAGGTATTTTTTTTAACGCCACAGAGAATTTGAACTCAGAAAACTGTTTGCTCCTGGGCTGAGAAGACCTCTCTCCTCTCTGTTCTTATCTCTCTCACCAGCTTCGGAATCTATTGAAGACATATAAACCCTGAGAGAGAAAAATCTCCTACAGTGAACAAGATTTAAGAAGAATACTGGGCCCCAACGAAAAGCAAGGACTCTACAGCGAGCTCGAAGCATAGCAACAAACCCCCTTCAGAGATTGCTTCAAACTTTTTCACTTTATTTTCTTTTGCTCTTTTCTGTCTCTATATTTACATGTGCATATCACGTATGCATGTTAGCGTGTGGTGTGTATCCTAGGCGTTAACCGTGTTAGAGTTTGTTTTAATAAATTTCACTTTTCTTCTTTAAACCTGAAAGCCTGTTTGTGTTCATTTCTGCCATAATTGGAAAGCGAACAAGGATTCACCAAAAGGAAGCTAAAAAAGTTTAAAACAAAACCCTGTTACAGTAAGACCCGGTGAAGGCTGAAAAGGAAGCCCCTAGACCCCTCTCACCTGGTTTCGGGACTATGTAAGGAATGATCCCTTCATTTCCTTATATGGAAGTAATTGGGTGATCTGAATCTTTCATATTATACATAAATACTATGGATCCTACTGCTGGCTTTTGGTATGGTATGAACCACATATGGAAGCTATCGTTTTTCATGGAGGTATTAAAGGGGTTCACTAGATTTGCTCTACTAAAAAGAAATCTGTGATGAGCCCTTTTTTAATGTTGCTGAGACCACAGGGCTGAATGTTATTTCCATATAAGGAAATCCATATGTAAAAATAGGAATAGAGAAAATAGTGAAATCAGCTGGTTTGTTGGGCCTTCCACTGGCTCCGAGTTCGTAGGGCAACAGTAGGTTTCCATATATGGAAAGCCCAGTTTCCCAGTCGTTGGGCCTGTCTTCCATATATAGACAGTTCCCTCGTCAGGTGTCTGGACTTTTCATATATGGAGTTGATAGAATCTGTATCCATCCACTGCTGCCCTGGGCCCAGCTCCCACATCCATTAGGTTGGGCCTGGTTCATGTATGGCAGTTCCATCAGCACCAATATTGGGCAATAATAGCTGTCCAGGAAGACTTAACCTATTGGACGAGCTGAGCCCAGAGCAGCAGTGGATGGATATAGATTCCATCCAACTGTATTGAAAGCCCAGCTTCACCCAGGCTGATGGCCTTCCATATATGGACAGTTCCTTGGGCCCAACTACAGACGGGAGCTGGGCCTTCCACATAAGACCCAATGGGAAGCATGTAATATTGGACAATAACGGCTTATTGTCCACTCCTGGCCTTTGGTCCAGGAAGGCGAACATGAGCCGCCTTAATAGTTTTCAGACTACAGGGTTAATGGACCTAGGAACTGGAAGACCTGGGCCAAGGATGGATCAGTCATACATGGGCCCACTAATGTGGAAAACTCCAATGGAAGGCCCAGTTCTTGGAAGTCTATTTATGGAAGCCTTTACGTATGATTGTAAACCCATATATGGCATTCATTTGACCCAGTTTCATACCGGAAACGATGGCAAACACAGCCCTGTCGACCCTGCAAAGTCCTCCTTAGTAACATCTGGGGGCTTGTGCCAAAGTTGGGAGAGCTGTCCCACATGTCAAGCAACAGCCTGACATAGTCATATTCACGGAATCATACCTCACAGACAATGTCCCAACACTGCCATCACCATCCCCGGGTATGTCCTGTCCCACCGGCAGGACAGACCCACCAGAGGTGTTGGCACAGTGGTAAACAGTAGGGAGGGAGTTGCCCTGGGAGTCCTCAACATCGACTCTGGACCCCATGAAGTCTCATGGCATTAGGTCAAACATGGACAAGGAAACCTCCTGCTGATTACCACCTACCGCCCTCCCTCAGCTGATGAGTCAGTACTCGTCCATGTTGAACAGCACTTGGAGGAAGCACTGAGGGTGGTGAGGGCACAAAATGTACTCTGGGTGGGGGACTTCAATGTCCATCATCAACAGTGGCTCAGTAGCACCACTACTGACTGAGCTGGCTGAGTCCTAAAGGACATATCTGCTAGACTGGGTATGCGGCAGGTGGTGAGGGAACCAACAAGAGAGGAAAACATACTTGACCTTGTCCTCACCAATCTGCCTGCCGCAGATGCATCTGTCCATGACAGTATTGGAGTGACCACCACACAGTCCTTGTGGAGACGAAGTCCCGCCTTCACATTGAGGATACCCTCCTTCGTGTTGTGTGGCACTATCACCGTGCTAAATGGGATAGATTTCGAACAGATATAGCAATACAAAGCTGCGTATCCATGAGGCGCTGTGGGCCATCAACAGCAGCAGAATTGTACTCAACCACAATCTGTAACCTCATGGCCCAGCATATCCCCCTCTCTACCATTACCATCAAGCCAGGAGACCAATCCTGGTTCAAAGAAGCGTGCAGGAGGGCATGCCAGGAGCAGCACAAGGCATACCTCAAAATGAGGTGTCAATCTGGTGAAGCTACAACACGACTATCTGCGTGCCAAACTGCGTTAGCAGCATGCGATAGAGCTAAGTGATCCCATAACTAACAGATCAGATCTAAGCTCTGCAGTCCTGCCACATCCAGCCATGAATGGTGGTGGATAATTAAACAACAAACTGGAGGAGGTGGCTCCACAAATATCCCCATCCTCAATGATGGGGGAGCCCAACACATCAGTGCGAAAGATAAGGCAGAAGTATTTGCAACAATTTTCAGCCAGAAGTGCCGAGTTGATGATCAATCTCGGCCTACTCTTGAAGTCCCCAGCATCACAGATGCCAGACTTCAGCCAATTCGATTCACTCCGGATGATATCAAGAAATGACTGAAGGCACTGGATACTGCAAAAGCTATGGGCCCTGACAATATTCCGGCAATAGTACTGAAGACCTGTGCTCCAGAACTTGCTGCGCCCCTAGCCAAGCTGTTCCAGTACAACTACAACACTGGCATCTACCCTGCAATGTGTAAAATTGCCCAGGTATGTCCTGTACACAAAAAGCAGGACAAGTCCAACCGGGCCATTTACCACCCCATCAGCCTACTCTCTATCATCAGTAAAGTGATGGAAGGTGTCATCAACAGTGCCATCAAGCGGCACTTGCTTAGCAATAACCTGCTCAGTGATGCTCAGTTTGGGTTCTGCCAGGGCCACTCAGCTCCTGACCTCATTACAGCTTTGGTTCAAACATGGACAAAAAGGCTGAACTCCAGAGGTGAGGTGAGAGTGACTGCCCTTGACATCAAGTCAGCATTTGACCGAGTATGGCATCAAGGAGCCCTAGCAAAACTGAGGTCATTGGGAATCGGGGGAAAACCCTCCGCTCGCTGGAGTCATACCTAGCACAAAGGAAGATGGTTGTGGTTGTTGGAGATCAATCATCTGAGCTCCAGGACATCACTGCAGGAGTTCCTCAGGGAAGTGTCCTAGGCCCAACCATCATCAGCTGCTTCATCAATGACCTTCCTTCAATCATAAGGTCAGAAGCGGGGATGTTCGCTGATGATTGCACCATTCGTGACTCCTCAGATACTGAAGCAGTCTGTGTAGAAATGCAGCAAGACCTGGACAATATCCAGGCTTGGGCTGATAAGTGGCAAGTAACATTCGCGCCACACAAGTGCCAGGCAATGACCATCTCCAACAATCTAACCATCTCCCCTTGACATTCAACGGCATTACCATCGCTGAATCCCCCACTATCATCCCAGGGGCTACCATTGACCAGAAACTGAACTGGAGTAGCCATATAAATACCGTGGCTACAAAAGCAGGTCAGAGGCTAGGAATCCTGCGGCGAGTAACTCACCTCCTGACTCCCCAAAGCCTGTCCACCATCTACGAGGCACAAGTCAGGAGTGTGATGGAATACTCTCCACTTGCCTGGATGGGTGCAGCTCCAACAACATTCAAGAAGCTCGACACCATTCAGGACAAAGCGGCCCGCTTGATTGGCACCCAACTACAAACATTCACTCCCTCCACCACCGGCGCACAGTGACAGCAGTGTGTACCATCTACAAGATGCACTGCAGCAATGCACCAAGGCTCCTTCGACAGAACCTTCCAAACCTGCGACCTCTGCCAACTGGAAGGACAAGGGCAGCAAATACATGGGAGCACCAACACCTGCAAGTTCCCCTCCAAGTCACACACCATCCTGACTTGGAACTATATCGCCCTTCCTTCACTGTCGCTGGGTCAAAATCCTGGAACTCCCTTCCTAACAGCACTGTGGGTATACCTACCCCAAATGCACTGCAGCGGTTCAAGAAGGCAACTCACCACCATCTTCTCAAGAGCAATTAGGGATTTGCAATAAATGCTGGCCTGGCTAGCGACGCCCATATTCCATGAATGAATTTAAAAAAAAATACTAAACAACCTTCATACGGGATCCTTCGGAATTTTAGATTTCCATTGTTTATTCCATCTAACAATATATATAGTTTAAAAAGTGGATCTTATATAGTCACTATGCATTTATTCCATAATGATTATATGATTAAAACTCATGGAAGGCCCAGCTCTGAAGGACCTGCTTTGCTATATAAACTTCCTATATGGCTAAATGGCTAGACCACAGATATCGATATGAAGAAAAGAGGATAATTCCTTATATGGCAGGCCCAAATTCAATAGAGGGAATTATGGATATCTATTTAGCCCTGTGGTCTGAAAAAAGAGGTTGTCATCCAAAAGAGCCTACCCCTGCTTATGGTCCAGGAAGGCCTCCATGGAGGATTAGCACTGTTTTAACTGATTTTTCTATTTCATTTTTTTAATACATGGAAGCCTTCCACAGTTCCATCCTGGCCCGGGTAAAGCTGGGGCTTTCATATATGGAATTAGATGGAACTGTCCAATATTGGGCAATAATGACATGGTCGAGGAAACCCTATTGCCAAAACCATTAATTTAGTATAAGGAATTAAATTCATAAGAAATGAGACAATTCATTAATTCAATGTAAGGAATTAAATTCATATGAAAATATAAGGAATTTTCATAATTTAATTCCTTACATTGAATTAATCAATTTCTATATGCAGGTTATAATTTATTTAGCTCTCTGTCACTAACTCTATCTGTACCTTATTTGACATGGAATTCAACCATTAATTTAAGGACCTCCTCCCATTGTTGAGCAAGTTCCAAAATGCCCCTTTCTCTCTCTGCTCTGTGATCAGCGTGCAAAATTTTAACTGAAGGGTTCAGCTCATCTGATTAACAGGATATGTCCTGAGGTACATTGCTTGAATAAAAAAAAATTTGTAATCTGATGAAAATATTCAGTTTTTGAAGCACGGACATAAATGATTTGATCCAGAGTCGTCAGGTTCTGCATGATTTACTTTCAGTTCTATTGTTGCTTGTAGATCATGGCTTTGGCTGTAAATGACATTATGTGCAAATAGATGTCTTCCAGTTAGTGTAGAGTTTAATGGATAGGTTAAAATGTGTGATGGAGTAACTTCCAGAAGTAGCCTCCTGACGCTTACAACATTTTTTAACCTGTGTTGCAGCGGAACCTGTTGGAAGATGACTCTGATGAAGAGGAAGACTTTTTCCTGTGAGTATGTGCACCTTGCAGTGAGTTTCAAATCCATAATACAGTTAACCATCTTGAATTACTATTGAAATCAATATTTGCTTCTTCTTTCTTTTCCATCAACCCAACTGGTGTTAGTTAAATAACACCAGTACAAAACCTTTGGTACTGGTCTTTGTAATTTATAATTGAATGTTTTTGTTTCTGTCTTTATGGCTGCATGAAGGCAAATTGTGGAGCCTTGGGGTCGCATACAAAGTTTAAATCATTGTTCTCGTTTAATTTTCTGATACCAACAGATCTTTATTTTCTGATTGCTTTATCCACCAGTGAGGCAACAGTGCATAAAAGAAGCCCTTTCCAAGTTCTAGACCCATAGAGCTCAAACACAAGCAGGATTGAGATTTTCTTTTAAGCTTCAATGGGAAATGCCAGGTAGTTCTAAATGATAGCCAGGTTTGGCTGTGGCTGCACTTGCTGTAAATTTGATTATTATTTGACATTAGGAACATTCCATTAATGCAAAACTGTCAGAATTGAATACTATATTTTTATAGCTTGGCAAAAAGTAATTCCAAAAAACCACTAACCACCTCCAAGCGCTTACCCATTGTCTCTCGAGACAAGGAGACCAAAGAAGAAGAATTCCAAAAAATGTTGCCGGCCCAGAGAATCCATTTTGTTCACTCTTTATCAGCAAGGTTCCATAACTACTTAATTATGCTTCAGGGAAGAATTTTTTATTTGTGTTAGAAGTTTATAATGTTGAACTGCGTGACTATGAGCAAAATATCACAATATGGTAGAAAGCAAATAAACTCTTTCTCCCCTCCTCCTTTGCCATTGGCAATGAAATGCTGGGGCACAGTTTCTTTGACACATCCAGCTGCCTGTACCTTTTAATAAGTATGAACCTAGGCCATGACTGTCGATAATTGGTTTGACTCAGTGAGGGGAAGGCACCAAGGCTGAACCCGTTGTCCTTGCTCAGTGTGCAGATATTTACTTTTTAGCAGGAACTATGGCTCTGGCTTTTCCCCCTCTTTCTAGCCCAAGGACATGGCAGCACTTCTGTCGCTGCCTTGTGTTAGGGTCTGAAGTTCTGTTAATGGATGATAAATACCTGATAGTTCAAGATAATAGGGTGAACAGGTGCTGGGTATTAATTAGTTAATCGTATTCAAGTGTGTGTATGTGTGTATGTATGTATATATATATATATATATATGAAGAGCCAGCCAGCACTGGACAGCAGAAGTAAGCTCTGTGACAAGCAATAAACAATCTACACCAAAGCATCCTAGTCTCAGTGTCTTCTTCACAAACAGGCTTGGAGATTTCTCTACCATTGGTAACAGAGAATGGTTGCCTGAAAGTGAAGATTGGAGACGAAGATGTGTTTTCAGACAGGAGATTAGAATTGGAGTTTTTTTTTTTGAGAAAGTTGTATTTGGAGGTTTTTTTTGAAGACAGATGACTGAAACCAAGTGTAAGTGTCGGGATATGATTTTTCCACTGCTGTTTTATGAAGCCAAACCTTACGATCAGTGGAAGAATTAAGTTGATATATGGGCACGGGTTATGCCTTTACCTAAAAGGAAGCTTCCTGCCAGAAACCAGATCAAGGGCAAAATGTTCTCGGAGTTAGAGGCTCATTATTTGGACGACGTAGGTTTGGACAAACTCTTGAAATATATGGATAAAATTTATATGAAAGATGACTTATTGAGTGCCTATGAGGCTTGGTCGGACTTTGATAAATTTAGAAAAATGGGTGGTTCTTCCATAGAAGAATATATTGTAGAATTTAGCTGACTATATGCAAGGTTGCAACTATTCTGCTTGGAAATTCCTAGATCAGTACTTGCCTTCAAATTGTTGGATTGTGCTAGGATATCGAACATGGATAGGCTCTCGGTATTAACCGGAGTTAGATTCAGTGATTCACTGTTCGATTGGATGTCTGACACCCTGAAAAATTTTTTGGGAAAACATTCCTTTCCGGCTGCTTTCATGGCGCAGATGGGCTCTGACGGGCAGTGATGCTGAAGGTGGAGGATACAATGCTAGCAGCATTTTGAGGTCGTTTTCAAGTGTGGGGCCAGACATCAGTACGAAAGGAGAAACACACACACACAACGAATGAGGATAGAGACCCTTTTGGCAGCTATAACAGATGGCAGGAATTGGGTAATTATGACAGAAGGATGAGCCCCAGGAATGACTAAGGGGTGGTCAACAGATGTGACTCCAAGTATCACTCTGTGTTGCATTGTCCAAAACGGAATAACAGGATTTTTGAGATGACGCATAACGTGGAAGGTTCGGACGGCAAAGATGACGCTACTGATCAATCAGAAGGAATTATACTGGTGACGAGAAGCTTCAGTCCGGTAATGGGTGTCCTATTCGCAAATTTGCTTAATTGCACAGTAATAGATGGTAGGTGTACATCCACAGTATGTGGAGTGGACTGGTTAAGGTGTTACATGGATTCTTTAAGTAAGGAAGACCGAAATAAGGTCAAAGAATACGACAGTTCTACCTGTTTCAGGTTTGGGGATGCCAACACGTTGAAATCACTAAAAAGAGTGGTAATTCCGTGTAAAATAGCAGGGGTAAACCATTTTATTAATTCAAATGTATCCAGTGATATACCTTTGCTGTTAAGTAAACCGTCTATGCAAAAGGCTGAGATGAAATTGGATATGGAACATGATAAGTCAATTGTATTTCGGAAATCTGTAGCTTTGCGGCTTACACAGTTGGGACATTATTGTATTCCTTTAGTGAGAACTAACATCTCTAAGAAGGATGTTAAAAATGTATTAATGGCATCCGGGGCTAGGGATTTAAAGGAGAAAAGGCAAATTATTTCAAAACTACATTGACAGTTTGCACATCCATCTTGCCATAGGTTGAAGATTCTGTTAAAAGATGCAGAGGTAATAAATGATGACTACACTAAACTTATCGAAGATATCAGTGAAAAATGTGATATCTGTAAAAAAAAATACAGGAGGACGCCATCGCGACCCATAGTCTCCCATTTAGCAAGGGACTTTAATGAAACCGTAGCGATGGACTTGAAGGTGTGGGATAAAGAAAAACACATTTTTATTCTACACTTTATAGACTTGGCGACTAGATTCAGTCTGTCAACGGTAATTTATAGTAAAGACAAAAAAGTAATAGTGGACAAGATAATGGAAAGGTGGATGGGAACAGGAATGGGAGCACCACCTAGGTTTCCAACTGACAATGGAGGAGCATTTGCCAATGATGAGTTCAGAAGTATGTGTGAAAAGATGAATACTGTAGCAATGCATACGGCAGCAGAAAGTCCTTTTAGTAATGGGATTTGTGAGAGAAATTATACCATGATTGACGAAATGCTCTGAAGAATTTTAGCAGACCAGCCAAATTGTAAATTGACTACCGCTCTGGCGTGGGCAGTACATGCAAAAACATGCTTCAAATGGTTGGAGGCTACAGCCCATATCAATTAGGTTATGGCAGGAATCTGAAAATACCTTCGGTAATGTGGGATCGTCCCCCTGCTTTAGAGAGGACTACAATTAGTTCAATTTTTGCGGAACATTTGAATGCCATGCATGCAGGAAGAAGAGCATTTATTAAGGTGGAATATTCAGAAAAAATCAGGACAGCTGAAAAAAAATAAGACATAGATGAGATTGAGTTTTGATAAATCTACACTCAAATTTCTAGCATTGGGTGACCCAGAAGAGATGAAATTGGTAATTTTTAGTGACGCCTCACACACTAATCTTTCCGATTGTTATTCGCGCGCAGCAGGGGTCATTATATTTTTGGTGGGAAGAAATTATAAATCTTGTCCTTTGGCCTGGGAATCAAAGAAAATAAAGAGGATAGTTAAAAGCACCTTAGCTGCTGACACACTTGCACTGATAAAAATGATAGATATGGGTATGTATTTATTAGGTATTTTAAAGGAACTCGTACAAGGAGCAATCGAAGAAGAATTTTCCTATAGAATGCTACATAGATATCTATTTTCTCTGGGACAATGTCCATTTGATGAAAAGTGTTGCAGAAAAGAGGTTGAGGCGGGGTAGCTTTGTTAATAAAGGAAGGTATCAGTGCGGTGGTGTGTAGTGATATAGGTGCAATAGATAGTGATGTGGAATCAGTTTGGGTGGAAATAAGGAATAGCAAGGGGAAGAAGTCACAGGTGGGAGTCGTCTATAGGCCCCCGAAGAGTTGCCTCACTGTAGGACAATGTATGAATCGGGAAATAACTGAGGTGTATAAGAAGGGTGCTACAATTGTCATGGGTGATTTTAATCTGCATATTGACTGGACAAATCAGATTGGCAGAGTTAACATAGAAGAGGAATTTGTAGAGTACATCAGGAATTGTTACTTAGAGCAATAGGTTGCAGAACCTACCCGAGAACAGGCGATTTTAGATCTAGTAATGTGTAATGAGCTAGGATTAATAAGAGATATCGTAGTTAAGGATCCTCTAGGGTGTAGCGATCACAACCTGGTAGAATTTCAAATTGAGTTTGAGGGCGAGCAACTCGGGTCTCAAACCAGTGTCCTGAACTTAAACAAGGGCAATTACAGAGGTCTGAAGAAAGAGTTTTCTAAAGCGGGCTGGAAAAATAGATTAAGGGGAAGGTTAGTGGATGAACAGTGGCAGACATTTAAGCAGATATTTCATAACACGCAGCAAAAATTTATCCCGGTCAAAAAGAAGGACTCGTTGAGCAGGATGAACCACCCGTGTTGAACAAAGGCAGTCAAGGAGATTATCCAATCAAAAACTAAGGCATGCAAAGTGGCGAAAACTAGTGGTAGGCCAGAGGATTGGAAATTTTTCAGGAACCAGCAAGAACTTCTACAGGTATATAAAAAGAGAGTAGTTAAAGTGAGGGTGGGATCCTTGGAAGATGCGACTGGAGAATTGATAATGGGGAACAGGGAAATAGCAGATAATTTGAACCAATATTTTGCATCGGTCTTCAGGGTGGAGGACACTATAAACATCCCACAGATATCACATAAGCAAAGAGCTAATGGGAGGAAAGATCTTGTAACAGTCTCTATCACGAGGGACGAAGTATTTGGCGAACTACTGGGACCAAAGGCAGACAAGTTGCCAGGACCTGATGGCCTACATCCAAGGGTTTTAAAGGAAGTGCCTGCAGAGACAGTGGAGGAATTGGTCAAAATATTCCAGAACTCACTGAATTCCGGGAGGGTCCCAGCGGATTGGAAAACCGCTAATGTGATGCCCCTGTTCAAGAAGGGAGGGAGACAAAAAGCAGGAAACTATAGGCCAGTCAGTCTAACATCGGTCATTGGAAAAATGCTAGAGTCCTTTATTAAGGAAGAAATAGCAGGACATTTAGAAAAGCCGAATGCAATCAAACAGAGTCAACATGGTTTTGTGAAAGGGAAATCATGTTTGATAGATTTGCTAGAGTTCTTTGAGGATATAACAAGCAGTTGATAAAGGGGAACTGGTAGATGTAGTGTATTTGGATTTCCAGAAGGCATTCGATAAGCTGCCACATAAAAGATTATTGCACAAGATAGGAGCTCATGGTATTGGGGGCTAGTGTAGTAGCATGGATTGAGGATTGGTTAACTCACAGAAGACAGAGAGTCGGGATTAATGGGTGTTTTTCAGGTTGGAAAGATGTAACTAGTGGAGTCTCACAAGGATCAGTCCTAGGGCCTCAATTATTTACTATCTACTATATCAATGACTTGGAGGAGGGGGCAGAGTGTAATATATCCAGATTTGTTGATACAAAAATAGGTGGGAAGGCATGTTGTGATGAGGATATAAGGAATCTGCAAGGGGATATAGATAGGTTGCGTGAGTGGGCAAAAACTTGGCAGATGGAGTTTAATGTTGGAAAGTGTGAGGTCTTGCACTTTGGTGGGAAGAATCAAAAGGCAGACTATTATTTAAA
This sequence comes from Heterodontus francisci, assembly GCF_036365525.1. NCBI lineage: Eukaryota > Metazoa > Chordata > Chondrichthyes > Heterodontiformes > Heterodontidae > Heterodontus > Heterodontus francisci. The sequence goes on along the minus strand of NC_090378.1, from coordinate 95,798,939 downwards.
TGCAGAGAGACTTCAAAAAGTGTAGCACAGAGGGATCTGGGTGTTCTTGTGCATGAAACACAAAAAGCTAGCATGCAGGTGCAGCAAGTAATTAAGAAGGCAAATGGAATTTTGGCCTTTATTGCCAGGGAGTTGGAGTTTAAAAGTAGAGAAGTCTTGTTACAACTGCACAGGGGGTTGGTAAGACTGCACCTGGAGTACTGTGTACAGTTTTGGTCCCTGTATTGAAGAAAGGATATACAGGCATTGGAGGCAGTTCAAAAGAGATTCACTAGGCTGATTCCTGGGATGAAGGGGTTGACTTTTCAAGAACAGCTGAACAGGTTAGGCCTTTATTCCTTAGAGTTTAGAAGAATGAGGGGTGATCTTATTGAAACATACAAGATTCTGAGGGTGGTTGACAGGGTTGATGTTGAAATGATGTTTCTACTATTGGGGAATCTCGAACTAGGGGACGTAGTTACAGAATAAGGGGACACTCATTTAAAACTGAGATGCAAAGAAATTTCTTCTCTCAGAAGTGAATGTCTGGAATTCTCTACCCCAGAGAGTTTTGGAAGCTATATGAAAGTATTTAAAGAGGAGGTAGATGGATTTTTGAAATATCGGGGAGTTGAGGGCTATGAGGAGCAGGCACGAAAGAGGAGTTGAGGTCTGGGGCAGATCAGCCTTGATCTTGTCGAATGGCGGGGTGGGCCTGAAGGGCCGAATGGCCTACACCTATTTCTTATGTTCTTATGGTTGATCTCATGCGTATAAACGAAATGTTAGAAAGAAAATAAATTTCCACAATAAAATGGGTTGAATCAAGTCATCAGTTGTTGGATTGTTTTACTAAGAGAGGTGTTTATTCGAAAAAAATTCTTGGATGTCCTCAAAGAGGGCCGTCTTGTGTTATTTTAAGTTAGGAAAACGTGGAAAAAAATTTTTACACTAAGATCGCTTTTTCTTTAAACAAGTTTTTTTTAAAGGGAGAATATACAGCATGTTAATGGCTGGTGCTGTTGAAAGTTAATAAATAATGTGAAGAAAAATGTGTCATTATTTTGTTTTCTTATATATATGTAGTTAATTTAAAGAAAAAAGAGGGAATTTGTTCAGGTCTGAAGTTCTGTTAATGGATGATAAATACCTGATAGTTCAAGATAATAGGGTGAACAGATGTTGGGTGTTAATTAGTTAATTGTATTCAAGTGTGTATATATAAAGAAGAGCCAATAAGCACTGGCTGGTGGTGGTGTTTGGAGAGCAGAAGTAAGCTCTTTGACAAGCTATAAACAATCTACACCAAAGCATCCTAGTCTCAGTGTCGTCTTCACAGACAGGCTTGGAGATTTTTCTAACACCTTGCTGAGGTTGGCGAACTTGGTGCTGACCATAGATTGAATCTGTGAGCTTCCTGGTCTATGTAGCTTAGTACCATGGAGCGAGGTGCATTGACTCTCTGAACCTGTTCAAACTACTGAGCTTATTGTTAAGTGACACCCATAACTTTTGTATCTTGTCCATTATGTAATTATTTTGTGGAGGCGAAATTTAAAACTACAAGGAAATAAAACGGATATGTCATGAGCAAAGGCTTCAATATCATTTACAAGTGTGTACTCCAGTGAAGAATAGTTATAATTCTATTCCATTTTAGTTGGTTCTCTGGTTCCATTCATCACGTGTGAATATTTTGTTGTGTGTTAATTTCTATATGGAATGGACCAAGAGGGAAATGTTTTGTTTTCTTCCTAATGTTACGGTCAAATGAGGAGGGGTTAAAGGGCCTTCCCTCTTTTCCCTCCTTGTTTGACCACAACTGGTTTAATTATTTCTTCAAGTGAATGTACTGGCCAATTGAGTAGGTGTTTGATTACTTACTTGCTATGATCATAACAAGAACCAATCAAACAGGTTTTCTTGAGTTAACAGAGGAAGAGGTTAACTTTATTGTACCACAATCGAACTAATAAAAATAATAAACCACGCGCCAACTTTCATACACACACACACACACACACACACACACACACACTAGAGGTTTACACACACACAAATAGGTTACAGAGTGGGGAAAGGTAGATTGGTTGAGTTAGAGTTCATAAAAAAGGTATGCAAAATTTGTGGGATTTGGTGATTCGGCTGGCTTCTGGCTGAATGCAATGGTTCTGAGGCTTTTAGTTTTAAGAAGGAGATGGTTGGTTTGGTGAATTTCTTGGAGACAGCAACATGAATGATTTTCTCCAACGGGGTATCTGCTTGTAGCCGTTGTATGCAAAGATGGTCAGTCAACAGGCAGGATTTGAAAGCTTTCAAGCTAGAGTAGAGAGAGAGAGAGACCCCCACTTAGGTCTGCATGTGTTAGAGTGCAGTTACTACTCCTTTGCTACAGAGAAAACACCAGTTTAAAAGCACAGATGGGGAGGGGCTTGTCACATGACAGTCACTCAGTGATTCAAACAGAGCAGTTAGCAGTATTTCTCTGCTTGCTGAAAGAACAAATAGTTCCTTTAAACTTCCTGGGTCTTAGTTCTTGCTGGGAAATGCAGACATTTTGTCTCCCTCCTCACAAGCATTGCAGTGTAGGATACAGTGTTACAAATTGGGTGACCATCCTAAGCTTTTCTTTTTTTAAATGTCTTTTTTTAAAAACTGATCTCCGGTCAGTGGATTAAAGAAAATTATCATTCAACAAAACGCATTGTCCGAACACTAATCATAAGTACTTTTTCCCCAACCTAATCATAGAGGGAGCATGCAGAGGAGGTTTACTAGAATGGTACCAGGGATGAAGCGATGAGAGAAGCTGGGGTTGTTCTTAGAGCAAAGAAGTTTAATAGAGGTGTACAAAATTGAGGGGTCTTGACAGAGTAGATGAGGAGAAACTCTTTCCACTGATAATTCAGCTTATTAACCAGAGGACTGCTTTAAGATAATTGCCACAAGAAGCAGAGGGGAGATGTTTTTTTTTTAAGCAGCAAGTTATAATCTGGAATGCACTGTGTGAAAGGGTGGCGGAAGCAGCTTCAATATTAATTTCAAAAGGGAATTGGATACATACTTAGGAAAAATTAGCAGGGCTATGGGGAAAGAGTGGGACTAATTGGACAGCTCTTTTCAAAGAGTTGGCACAGGCCTGATGGGCTGAATGCTCTCTTGTGGTGCATATGACTCCATGATTGAATACAATTAGTATTGGAGCCCATGAGGAGTCCACAACTGTTCCAGCTGGGGATCAGTGTTGAATAGAAGGTGCTATGCATAAGGTGGACTGATGGTGATCAAGACATGATAGTAAGAATAATGTTTGATAATCTATCCAATGTGTCATGTTTTCTTGTTTGTTTATTTATGATTTGTATGCCTATCCTGTTTCAGCACTTCTCATTCTATGTTTTTCTCCACAGAAGAGGACCTACTGGACCAAAATTTGGACCGAAGAATGACAAGATCAAACAGTATGTGCTTTAAGATGATGCCCAATATGATCATTTTTGAAATCATTTTTTAATGTAACCTTGAACTAATCTTGCAGTTATACAAAAACGTTATGTTTTCTTATTGTGGATAATAAAAAAAAATGTAAGCCAGTAAAAACCATTTAGTTCGCAGACCGAACGAATGATTCAGGAAAGGTGATATCAGTGGTGATATCCATAGTTGCCTGCCCTGTCAAATAGTCATGTGGAATGTTGCAAGAGCGTGATGTGAAAAAAATTGAAGTAAAAATCATGGCTGGAATTTTACACCACCTCCCCCTGCCCAGGAAAGGGCTGGCAGGTGGGGTGGGAGAGAATGTAAAATTGGGTGGGATGGTGGGGGGCACTGTGCTGGTATTTTACCAGCAGCTGGTAGGCGTTGGGCAGTCTGCCTACCCTTGGGCCGATCGAGGCCCTTAAGTGGCTAATTGGGGGCCTTTTTAGGGTCTCTTGCCGCTGCTGCATTTATTCATTACACTCCATCGTAAAATCTAAGCTCACCCCAAGATCAGGTAATGAGATTTGTACGCAGTATCTAGTAGCAAACCGAGGTTGGATTTGCCTGGAATTTAATTTTTTTTCTTGAATAGAAGACGCCACCCTTTCAAATGTAAGTACCAGAAGTGAATCAAGCCCAGATTTATGGAATCAAATCTACAATGGCAGTAAGAATGAAATGAATTTAACTAGTTTTAACACAACAGAGTGATCATCAGTCCTCAGCACAGAATTTGGCCAAATTAACAATCTGACTCTGAATGTATAAACAATGGCTGATGTAAGAAAGTGAATTCTCACTGGTACATTAGGAGGTGCTGCTCTGACCTCTGGGTTAAGTTATGTTATTCTGCATTGCACAATGGACTGTTGACATGGTATCCATGACATGGGTGTTTGATGAGGAGTCATTTTGCAAATGAGAAGTTTATTCCTCAATAGTAACGTCCTTTAGGTACCTAAGGCAGTTTAAGTTCGAGGGGTTTCCACTTCTATGCACAATAGTCCCTGATTTTTTGCCATTAAAGTTAATGACCAGGTAATTGCTGGCTGGTGAGCATGGAAGTGGAAAGCTGTGGCTAAAATATCCTCCCTCACTCGTCAAAAATAAGCCAGCATTTGCGAACTACACGTCAATATAAATAAGATTTAAGTGGAGTACAGTGCTGAGTCTCTGTACACACAGGGAAAGATTCCAAGTTGAGATATGTAGTTTGAACTACAAGTGAAATGGAACTTGCCGCTCTTGGATAAGTCTGACATAGTGGAATAAACTCTGGCTTTGCTCTTATTACACAGTTAGAGAATTAGCAAAAGCTGACTGTCCCAAAAGGCTAACCATTCAAGAACAACCCTGACATGAACAGGGAAACCACAACTACTTGTATTTTATATAGCGCTTTTAATGTAGTAAAACATCCTAAGGTGTTTTGCAGAAATGTTTATAAAGCAAAATTTGATGCTAAACCACATGCGATATTGGAGTAGATGACCAAAAGATTGACCAAAGAGGGAGGTTTAAAGGAGCATCTTAAAGGAGGAAAGAAAGGCAGCAAGGTTCAGGGATGGAATTCCAGAGCTTGAGGCTTTGATAGCTGAACACTCAGCTGCCAGTGGTGGAGCGATTAAAATCTGGGATGTTTGAGGCCAGAATTAGGGTGCACAGAAAACTCAGAGAATTGTAGGACTGGAGGAGATTACAAAGATAGGAAGCTTGAGGCCATGGAGGGATTTAAAAACAAAGATGAGAATTTTAAAAATCAGAGTGTCGCTTAACAAGCATTTACTCAGATTTTGTAATTTCAGCCATAAGTACAAATATTCCCATGTTTCTATTGGAGGAACAAAGAAATGCAAGTGTGTCTGGGAAATCCAAATATTGAAGGCAAAAAAATTGGTGTGCATTGCTCCCAGATTTTCTTTTTTTTTCCCTCTCTTTCCCTCTCCATCCCTCCTCCTGCCCCCTGTCATTCTTTTCCTCCAACCTTTTCTTCTATTCCTATTCTTCTATTCCTATTCAGTTCCATCCCATTTATTGCCATTCATTTCCCCTTCCTCTCATAATTTTTTTCCCCTACCCCTGCCTGCTCAGTCTTGCTCCTACCTGACCTACCTAAACCTAGTGCACTGAAGTTGGTCCCCATCGCCCCACAACACTGCTCACAGTGCTAAAGGTATGGATTGTGAGCTCTATAAATACTGTAGGAAGAAATTTCTCACAAGAGTACTGGCCCGCTGTACATGGAGGGACCAACCTGAGACTAGAAAGCAACTTTTTCCAGTGCTTAAGAAGCCAAACTCTGGGAGGAGCAGAAATGGTAGAGAGGAAACATACTCCAGACTGAATTTTGTTAGCAAATGCTGACACATTGACTGGGCCTCTGAAATGCCAGCATTAAACATTTTATACTCCTATATTTGTGGCAATGAACCTATTTCCTCCATTGTAAAAATGTAAAACTATGACTTGTATGACAGGTGCTGCCGCATAGAAATCGCAAAATAATCTTGGCTTGAACCTTGCCACATTAACTTGGCAGATTAGACTAAAGTCTCTGATTTTCTTTAGCTGATTGATAACAGGCTGAAACATAAATTGGCCATATAAAACACACCAATTTTTTTCCTGTGTACTTTTAACATCTTTTAACTACTCCCATCTTTAATTTTGGTCTGTTACTGCTGCTTCCCACAATTTCATTAAATAATGCCTGTTTCATTTAAAGTAAAGAATCTTATATTCCAAAAAACACATCACTTCCTTGGGCTGAATTTTGTCAGCTGCTGGGACCGAAAGTGGGAGCCGACCCCGTGCCGGCAGATGGCAGGATCCAGGGACGGCATTTTGCTGGTGGCAGCCAATTAACAGGACAATCAGAGGGCCGGCAGCCTTGGCAGCACCACTGCTAGTGGTGGCCATTGCTGTAGCTGCAGGATGAGGAAGAGGACACCTCTGTGCCCGAGGCATCTTTGAAGAGGATTTTTTTTTTTTACCGAGCCGGGGCCAAGCAGGCAGGCCCTGGCATTTGTGAGGGCTGAGAGGTGAGGTGTCATGCTATAGTGACAGCGTCTTAACCGTGGGGCACCCAATGCTGCTGGGGGGGGGCCCCCTCGTTGGGCCAGGGAGCAGTGATTAAGGCCCCACCCCAAGAGAACTCACTGGGAGGCCACCAGGGTTTATCTGGCAGTCTCCCCATATGGCAGTGGGCCCTTCCAACGAGCAAAATGCCGGCAGGGTGGGAAGTGGCCCTTAATTGGGCACTTAAGTGGCTCAATTGGGCGGTACATTGATGTTCCCACTGCTGCTACTATGCCATGGTGGCATTGAGCTTCCCTCCTGGTGCCTCCCCCCACTATATTACCAGCCTTCCTCCCTCCTAACCCAGCCCCATAGGGCTGGGAAAATTGAGCCCCTTCTTTCAATAAATTTTCCATATTGCAACGATGAAACTTCAGGTTGGCCATTTAGGACTGAAATGAGAAATTCTTTCACTCAAAGGGTTACGAATCTTGGCCTTTCTCTACCCCAGAGAGCTGTGGATACTTGGTCATTGAGTATAGTCAAGACAGGGCTCAATAGATTTTTGGGAATTAAGGGACAATGGGGATAGTGTGGGAAGATGGAGTTGAGGTATAAACATCAGCATGATCTTGTTGAATGACCTATTCCTGCTCCTATTTCTCATGTTCTTCGCTCTTGCACTCTCCCACGACGTGATAAAATGCTTATATAAATTTATCAGGTCAGAAGATTCATAGTGAATTATTTTTGACATGCAGTGACTGTCGTTAAATGCAGCAGCCGTTTTGATCAACAATATCCCGCAAGCAGCACTGACATGAATCATCAGTTAATCTGTTGCTTTATTGAAATTGGTTAGGGAAGAAATGTTGGCCTGGATACCTGGCGAACCACCCCCACCCCCCGCCTTTGAATGGGATCATAGGTTCCTTAACATCAGACTGATCCAATGGAGCAGGCAGCTGGGCCTTTGGTTTAATATGGATCTCTCTATCAGTACTGTACTTGAGTGCCATTCTAGATTACTCTTGTATGGAGTAATCGGAGCTCTCTATCCAGAGCTAAGAGTGTAACCAACTTTATCCGATACGTAAGGACGACAGATTTCCTTCCCTAAAGGACATTAGTGAAGCAGATGAGTTTTTACGATAATTGATAGTTTCATGGCACCATTGCTGAGACTAGCTTTCAATTCCAGATTTTATTATTTATTAGTTGAATTTATTAATTGATTGAACTTAAATTCCACGAGCTGCCAGGGTGGGATTTGAACCCAGTCACCTGAGAATTAGACTGGGCCTCTGGATTACAATCCAGTGACATTACCACTACGACAAAGTTTCCCCTATAATGCTGATTGACCCGCTGTGAATTTCTAGTATTTTCTGTTTTTATTGCTTTTTTTTTTCTTTTCAGGTTGTCCAATCTGTATGCTATACACAATTTCCTAGCTAAGGGCAAGGCAGGTGACCTCAAACCTCTGCCAATGTTAGTCTTTAATGGGCTACTGGAATGTGTGTGGCAGAATGGTTCTGGGTGGCTTTATCCCAAAGGTATCTGGGTTCTACTTTGCTGTTCTCTGAAATAGATCACCTGAGGTGGGAAGAATGTCACGTGGGAATTACAGGCATTCAACTCACTCCACGATACAGCATGTGACACATTACTTCTATTCATTAAAAAGAAAGTGATCATCTCTGAAATGGGAACTTCATTCTTGAGATTTTTGTTCTGGGAGCAGGTGTCAAGGAAATACTTGTCCAGTTAGCTGGGATATTTACTAGATTAAAAATATGCTGAACTGGATGACCACTAAAGTTCTAACATAATTAAATTTGTTTAATAGCCTACCTTCTTGGCTGTATTGAAACCAGAGTAGATTATTTGTAGACTAATTTGTGTGTCTGTTGGTCAGTGTATACTAACTTTTCAAACCAGTAACTTAAAAAAAGCTTCATTTAAATTCTGATTTAAACTTCTTGAATATTCTTTCTACAACATGCTGGGTTCCATTTAGTAATGTTGGCGCTAACAGTTGAGTATTTTCTATTCATGTTTTCTGTTACCATACTTCATTAAAAGTGACAGTGCTGGCACAAACACTCAAACACTTATTTTGTGCTACATAAAGGGTCTTATTTTAGGCTAGTCACCTTTTTACTTCACTTGCCTGTCTGCATGATCTCCTTGTGAGAGTCTCACTGATTTTGAATGATTTATGTAACATTACTGACTCCTCACGTCGAATGAATTTTCAGTAGTTGCAGTTCTATGTTGATGCATTGCAGCCTTCTCAAACCAGAACGTGGCTGTTGACATAACTTTAAACAAGGTTTGTTTTGTTTAAGATTAAAAATGAACACTGGGAGTGAATATTTCAAATCTATTCATTCTGAAAAAAAAATAGGCCTAAACAACTGCCAAATACATAGAAACATAGAGGTTACAACACAGGAACAGGCCATTCAGCTCACGGGTCCATGCCAATGTTTAGCCTTCAAGAGAAAATAGTATTAATCGCATTTATCAACCCTATTCCCAAGTCCTTTTATCATCATTTCCGTCGTCCATCTTTACTTTCATCCATCTAATCGTGAACATTGCCACAGTTTCTACCTCAACCCTGGAAGTGAGTTTCCCCCACCTTACAAATCTCTGTGTAAAGAAGTTCTCACGCTGTCCGTTCTAAATCCCTTAGAGCTATCACTCCTCATTTTGGACCCTTTAACTGCGAAAATGGCCTGCCTCTACCTACCCCTGTCCAATCCTTTGATAATTGTGAAATATTTCTATTGCTCTAATAAGTGTTCTAATGAAAAATACCCTATTTTTCAACCTTTTCTTCACATGTGAAGCTGAGTTGTACGCTCCCTAAAACCTCCACTTGCATCCTGATGAGTCCAATGCTGCACATGTACTCTAACAAAGCTCTTATTAAGGTTTTATAAAAATTTATCATTAAATTTTAATTTTCATGCAGACAACTATTGTCTAATTTGGAAACTTGGAATTATTACAAGAATAACAGCTTAGAAATGAGATGGGGAGGTGGTGGGTGGTGATATTTACCTGATTTCATTTGGAATAGTGAATTGTTCAGTGCCTTACCTTCCTAAGTCATGATGTTGGAAATTCAAAACTCTTTCAGGGAATTGGTTTTGAAATGATCATTTTCCACAAGCTTATTGCTTTTAAAGAAAGAAAGAACTTGCATTTATGTAGTGCTTTTCACGACCACATGAAGGCCAAAGTGCTTGATAGTCAATAAAGTATTTTTGAAATGTAGTCACCTTTTTCTGGGAAATGCGGCAGCCAATTTGCCTATAACAATGTGATAATGATGAGATGATCAGTTTTAGTTGGGTTGGTTGAGGGATAAATATTGGCCAGGATACTGGGGAGCACCAGCCTGCACTAAAGAGAAAGCTGCTGAATTATTGTTTACAGAAGGACTTAATGCCAGTATGTACTCAATGGGCTGAATGGCCTCCTTCTGTGCCATAAATGACTCTGACAGTTTCATATTTTCATGTAGTACATGGATTTTTTCAAATAATTTGCATTACATCATTGTACTAAATGGTTAGTATACTGGTTAGTCTAATATCCCTGCATTTTGAACTGGTCCAGCAATATCGATTTTTCAGGATTGAAGACCAATGAAGTACAAATAAGTTATTGTTGGGTTATGAGGTTGACTTTTGTAGCTCAGGAGAAGATTGATGTTGGTGGACTGTGGAGGCAATGGTTTACACAAGGCTTTGACTTTCAAATTCTAGTGGATGATGGAAAATTGCACATTTGAGGTTCAGGTGGAGTTTTTTTATTTATTCTCTGGATGTAAGCATCCTTGCAAAGGCTGCAGTTATTGTACATCCCTCATAACCCTGAGAAGCTCTTTGTGGGCGGGGGGGGGGGTGGGGTGCAGGGTGGTCTTCGGAGTGGTTTGATGCAACTGACTGTGGCAGTTAAGAGTAAATAAACCATGTTGGTGTAGTTGTGGAATAATAGGCCAGACCAGGGAAGGACAGGAGGTTTGCTTCCCTAAGGTCTGATGGTTCATGGTCACCTTTTACTGATGCCAGCTCTATTTTTAAAAAAAAAACTGAATTCAAATTCTCAAACTGCCACGGTGGAATTTAAACTTGCATTCTCTAGGTTATTGGTGCACTGGAGTAGAGATTGAGACTCATTCGCTGTCTTTTAATTTGCATTGATACCAGCAAAATTTCCTTTTGAAAAATCCAGTTTTCCTAAAAGTTTCAAATTTTTACTCAAAGTATAAACCACAATGTCCTGGATAATCTGAACTTTAAAAAGTTTATGAATGTTCACATTAAAAATTAAATTTCTCATAATTCCTGTACCTGTTTGACACTAATCTTCCTTCAACATCAAAAAAGCTTTTTTCTGAAAGCTAACTGAAATCTTGACACTCTCCAACACATTTACAAAGAAGGAACTATATTAATTTGTGCTGATTTTTTTTTTAATTCTAATTTATTTGTAAAGGTTTCAATTTAATTCACCTTTCAACATCTTTTCCTGGAGAAATAATTCAAAGCAGGATCTTATTTTTAGAGATGCATAAATATTTCAAAACAAATTCATGTGCTACTATCTTTCTGTCATTATATTTGACTAGTGGTACACCATAAATCCTACCTATTTGAAAAGTGCTGGACATTTTATCCTGTTTCCTATGCAAAAGACATCAAAATTAATGTGTAGTGATTAATGAGCCATTGTCCCATTGAAGTAGAGAAACAATAACTTGATTAATGCTAGATTGAAATTATGGTTTCTCTTCTGTATTATGAATTGTGCTTAGCTTGACACCACAAACGGGGGGAATTTTAAGTGCTCCCCGCGGCAACTTTGGAGGTGGGGACAGCATATAATTGGGCGAGATAGTGGCAGGGAGGGGGGGATTCCCGGCCACCTTCCCTCCTCCACCCAAATTAAGTTCGGGGTGGAAAGGCCTGTGGACGGCCTTCCCGCCCCCCTGCAAATTGAGGCCAAGTGGACAATTAATGCCCAATTAGGGGCCGACCTGCCTATGCCGGCTCCGGTGGGGGTGGGAGAGGTGGGGGTGTCCCTTGTTAAAAGACAGTGCCTGATTGAGGGACCCGGTATCAGGAAGGGGAGGAAGGGGCAGACTAACAGCCACCCCCGTCCTTGCTTCCGACCCTCCTCTACACCCCCCTCCCCCATGAGCACCCCCACCCCGTGAAACCCCTCCAGCCCTCACCTCTGCCTGGGCCCAGCACCTCCAGTGAGTCCAGTACTGGCAGCGGCTACCGCCTACGCGATGGCGCTGCTCACTTGAAGTGCTGCCAGCCATTGATTGGCCAGCAGCTCTCAGCAGGCTGGACTTCCATCGGCGGAGTCCTTACTCCCAGGGAAGGCCCCCAGCTGTCTACTTAAGTGCCTAATTGGAACGTAATGTGGCAGACCTTCCCCAGAGGAGGCGACGTGGGGCTCTTGCTTTGGCCAGTGGCCAAGACCCCTGTCACCCAGATAAAATCCCAGCCATAGTGTGTGTTTGTGTTTTTAATGGTCTACTGTCGCTCTTTGATCTCTAATCTTCCTCACGTGTGCAAGCAGCAGGAACCAGTGCTATGTGTCACAAAATATTTTTTATTTGATCCTCATTTAAATGCCTTTACTGTCACTTTTTTAAAAAGCAAAATGTTTTACCAGCACTTCATGATGGATTATCACATCTATGGTTCCTTAAATAGATCCAGATATTTAAGTTTTAACGGTGGGGGAAAGAACCGTGGGATTGAGATTCTTCAATGTGATCATTAGTAAATGGCTACATCAAATAAAACTTCTAAACCCCAAAATCATTTTATAAAACTAATTCAAAAATAACATGAATCAAAGCATTTTATGTTAAAACTAGAGACAGTAGGGGCAGTGGTATGAACCACATACTCATTCAGTCCTGTACTTGTTCTGAAGTCTCAACTCGCCTTCTCAGTACTGCAGCTGTCTGTATCTAATAAGTCACGGGCATTAAACAATTTCTCTTCATTCCTTTTAAGTCACGTTCCCACATTTTAGATACATTTTTGACCTCAGAAGTATTCATACAGAAATAATCATTAACAGCCAGAAATCTAGATTTGCTTTGCTGGCTTATCCTTTCATTTTTTTCAGTAGATAACGTGTTCCATTTCTCCAATCCATAATGCTGACCCTAGTTCAAAATACCATTGCAAGGATATTGGCTTTGAGGTCAGTTGATTTCAGATTTTGACCAGTACTTGCAATAAATGAACAAATAATGGGCCAGATTTTGCTGCCAAAATAATGGTGATGCTAATTGCGTCACAGTTATTTATGTGTAGATAGTGCAGCAGCTTCAGGCATGGGATAAATGCGCAGCTATCTAAAAGTTGCTGTCCGAGTTGTGTATCTCCACCATTGGCTTCAGAAAAAGTCATTTTGCTGTCTGCCTCAACATTAACGTTCATTGAGTGTTGTGAAGTTGTTGAATTTACATGGTAGATATGAACTAAATCCACCACAGATATTTAAGGCTTGTAATTACAATCGTAGGTACACTTTTAACATCATGATTGTTAATTTCTGCCAAACAACTTCACTGACACCGAAAATTATCTATTACAAATATAGTCTCATGTTAAATTTTTTGTGCAGATTTTTAAAAATTACTTTTTAAAAATTCTTTCTTTTCCTTTCTGTCTCTCTTAATCCAAACACTTTTCCCCGTCTTTATTTCTCTTTCTGTACCTGATTTGACATGAAATTCACCCCTTTAATTCACCCTTCTTCTCTGTACTTCTGTTTATTTCCTAATCTTGAATCTCCTTTGTTAAGGAGATGCCCTGTTGGTTGCCCTGTTCACTCAGGTCCTAGATGCCCTGTTTCCCCTGCAACGCTTCTATCAGTTTGCACTTTCTGCAATATTATGGACAGTATTTTGAGCTGAAGGATACAGGGGCAAGTCTAAGTAAAGGCACAAAAACAAGAAAAGCTGGATTCACTCAGCAGGTCTGGCAGCATCTGTGGAAAGAGAAGCAGAGTTAACGTTTCGGGTCAGTGACCCTTCTTTGGAACTGACAAATATTAGAAAAGTCACAGATTATAAACAAGTGAGGTGTGGGTTGGGCAAGAGATAACAAAGGAGAAGGTGCAGATTGGACCAGGCCACATAGCTGACCAAAAGGTCACGGAGCAAAGGCAAACAATATGTTAATGGTGTGTTGAAAGACAAAGCATTAGTACAGATTAGGTGTGAATATACTGAATATTGAACATCAGCAAGTGCAAACCTGAAGAAAAACAACCTGAAAAAAACAGTGGGTAAGCAAACTGAACAAACTAAGATGAAATGAAATAAATGCAAAAAAAATTGTAAAAAATGTAAAAAGGAATGCAAAAAAAAAAAAGGAAGAAAAAATAACTAAAAATGACTAAAAATGAAAGTAAAGTGGGGGGCTGTCATGCTCTGAAATTATTGAACTCAATGTTCAGTCCGGCAGGCTGTAGTGTGCCTAATCGGTAGATGAGATGCTGTTCCTCGAGCTTGCGTTGATGTTCACTGGAACACTGCAGCAATCCCAGGACAGAGCTGTGAGCATGAGAGCAGGGGGGAGTGTTGAAATGGCAAGCAACCGGAAGCTCAGGGTCCTGCTTGCGGACTGAGCGGAGATGTTCCGCAAAGCGGTCACCCAGTCTGCGCTTGGTCTCCCCAATGTAGAGGAGACCACACTGTGAGCAGCGAATACAGTATACTACATTGAAAGAAGTACAAGTAAATCGCTGCTTCACCTGAAAGGAGTGTTTGGGGCCTGGGATAGTGAGGAGAGAGGAGGTGAAAATGGGCAGGTATTACACCTCCTGCGATTGCAAGGGAAGGTGCCCTGGGACGGGGACGAGGTGGTGGGGGTAATGGAGGAGTGGACCAGGGTGTCGCGGAGGGAACGATCCCTTCGGAATGCTGACAGGGGAAGGGAGGGGAAGATGCGACTGGTAGTGGCATCACGCTGGAGGTGGCGAAAATGGCGGAGGATGATCCTTTGGATATGGAGGCTGGTGGGATGAAAAGTGAGGACAAGGGGAACCCTGTCACGGTTCTGGGAGGGAGGGGAAGGGGTGAGGGTAGAGGTGCGGGGAATGGGTCGGACACGGTTGAGGGCCCTGTCAACCACAGTGGGGGGAAATCCTCGGTTGAGGAAAAAGGAGGTCATATCAGAAGCACCGTCATGGAAGGTAGCATCGTCAGAGCAGATGCGTCGGAGACGGAGAAACTGGGAGAATGGAATGGAGTCCTTACAGGAGGTAGGGTGTGAAGAAGTGTAGTTGAGGTAGCTGTGGGAGTCAGTGGGCTTATAATGGATATTGGTAGACAACCTATCCCCAGAGATGGAGACATCTTAGTTTGTTCAGTTTGCTTACCCACTGTTTTTTTCAGGTTGTTTTTCTTCAGGTTTGCACTTGCTGATGTTCAATATTCAGTATATTCACACCTAATCTGTACTAATGCTTTGTCTTTCAACACACCATTAACATATTGTTTGCCTTTGCTCCGTGACCTTTTGGTCAGCTATGTGGCCTGGTCCAATCTGCACCTTCTCCTTTGTTATCTCTTGCCTCACCCCCACCTCACTTGTTTATAATCTGTGACTTTTTAATATTTGTCAGTTCCGAAGAAGGGTCACTGACCCGAAACGTTAACTCTGCTTCTCTTTCCACAGATGCTGCCAGACCTGCTGAGTGAATCCAGCATTTCTTGTTTTTGTTTCAGATTTCCAGCATCCGCAGTATTTTGCTTTTATCTAAGTAAAGGCAGGTGGCATTAAATGCTCTGGTACAGCAAAATTTGACTCAATAAGAAAAATGTCCTGTCACTGTATAGAGCGAAATTATATATTCCATTGACCAAAATATTTTTTAACTCAAATTCACTCTTATCTAAACTCAAGCATTCTTTGCTTGCACATTCCTGCCTGTTGCTACCCTCTGCACCAAATGATAAATCGACAACTAGATTACACAGGAAGCAAGAGTTCTGAATCCTGATAACTTCCCTACTCCAGACCTTTTTGCATTGATCGGCAGTTAGCTCATCCACTAACATTTTATATGTAAGCGTAGTAATAAAGGAACAGTAATCATTTTATTGGGGCTGCTTAAATATCTTATAAATAAATGTCCAGTTAATTAGTGGGACCAACAAATCTCAGTCTTGTAATTTGTTATTTAAGAAAATAATTTAAATCTGAGGAGTAGGCAAGGTAGCAGCTGTTGATGCGATATTTGTGCAGAATACCCCTTTTGAAAACCATCAAACAAAACTCTTGCTGTTGACAAATAAAACTCTGACTATTTCCTGTGGTTTGTACTTCCCAGTAAGACAAGTTTATACCATTTTTGTTGTCAGTCCCTCAAAATGAGGATGACACCTGCCAGGCATTCATGATTTGTGTGTCCTCCAGTGACTCAGCAGGCCAATCCCAGAACCCCGATTTAAGGGCAGAGAGGACAGGAGTTGCCCTGGGGAAAGTCAGGGGCATTCTCAAGCCAGGATTCTGCTCTCTCTCTTCATTTTTGTCGCTTCTCCACAGCCAAGTTTATTCGGTCAGTTTCCAACTGTGTTGCGGCTTGTTGGATGAGGCACTGCCACATGGCATAGATTGTCGCAAGTTCCTCCCATGCATCGGTGTCAATTTACCTCCTCTTTAGTGAGGCCTTCAGAGTGTCATTAAAACATTTTCTCTGTTCTCCTTGAGATCGGGTGCCATCCTTAAGTTGTGAGAAGAGGATCTGCTTTGGAAGCCAATAATTTGACATGATGCAGTGTCCAGACCAGCGACCTGATTTTGCATGATCATGGTTGCGATGGTGGAGGAATTGGCTTTGGTGAGGATGCTGGAGTTTGTTCGCCTGTCTTCCCACTGAGCTTTGAGTATCTCGTGGAGACACTGCCGCTAGAAATTCTCCAGCGCCCAGAGGTACCCTTGCTAGGTGACCCAGGTCTCATGGCCACATGGAAGGGTGGTGACAACAACAGCATTGTAGACTAAAGCCTGTGTCCTATTTTGGTGATCTCTGTTGTCGAAGACCTGGTTGTGCAAATTTTGGAAGGCATTGCTAGCACAGCTGATTTTGTGCTGGATCTCCACTTCAATGGTGACCTTTTGAGAAAGGCAGCTGCCAAAATATGCGAAGTGTTCAACGACTTCTAAAGCTTCCCATCAATAATGAATTGCTGGAGATGTAGATGCTTGTCCGGGGGGGGCGGGCTGGTGGAGGATTTTGTTCTTGCTGATATTGAGCGAGAGATCAGCCCTTTTATATGCAGAGTTGACGAAGTTAAGGATGGTCTCAATGTCATTTGCATTGTGGACCACAACTGTGCAGTTGTCGGCATATTGTAAGTGCTCACACGAATCCTCCTCTTATCCGTCAACGAAGACATCCTTCCAGAGACCCAGTGTAGTTTCCGGCCATCCAGGCGAACCACAGACATGATCCTTGTCATTCAACAAATTCAAGAAAAATGACTGGAACAACGCAAAGGGTTGGAAGGGCAGGTGATGGTGTAGTGGTAATGTCACTGGAGTAGTAATCCAGTGGCCCAGGCTAATGCCCTGGGGACATGGGTTTGAATCCCATCATGGCGGCTGGTGGAATTCAAATTCAGTTAATTAATTTTTTAAAATCTGGAATTGAAAGCTAGTCTCAGTGATGGAGCCATGAAACTATCATCGAATGTCATAAAAATCCATCTGGTTAACTAATGCCCTTTAGAGAAGGAAATCTGCTGTCCTTACCTGGTCTGGCCTACACGTGACTACAGACCCACAGCAATGTGTTTGATTCTTAACTGTTCTCTGAAATGGCCTAGTAAGCCACTCAGTTGCCGAGGGCAATTTGGGATGGGCAACAAATGCTAGCCTTGCCAGCGACGCCCACATCCAGTGAAAGAATGAAAAAAGGCCTCTATTAATGTCAAAGACATTTGATCCCATCAGTCCCGAAGCCCTTTAGAAAGTTCTCCAGGGACTTGGATGTCCAATAAAATTTGTTACTATTCTGCAACTTCTGCACGTCGGTATGACAGCAATGGATTGGAGACCAAGCCCTTTCGTATCCAGCCGCACATCAAGCAAGGCTGTGAGATTGCACCTACTCTCTTAACTCTGTACCTCAGCCATGTCATGGAATTCATTCGTGACCAACTTTCACAAGAAGTCATGATTGAGTTTTGACTTGATGGGAAACTTTTCAACCTTAACAGGCTGACAGCCAAAACAAAACATAGCATATCCATGACTTACAATATATACCATTACAGACTTGCCAGCCTTGAGGTTTTCCACCCTGTACCACTAACATGGAGGTTGGACACAAGGCAATTATTAAATCATGCCTACCATGTGAACTTTGAAGTGATCATGTTTACAATAAAAGAAAATTTTGTGGTTTTGTGCTTGTAACCGTACTATCTGATATCAACATCAAATGTTGGAGATTTCAAATGTTTTCTTGCTTGTAACTTGTGGTATCAGTGTAATGATATTGTGCTCCATGTAACAGCTGTTACATCTATACATTTAGACTCCATTTCACAAAAAACCCTGTGAATTACTACAATTCTCATTCTACACGTTTTCTTAATGGTCAGCTAAAGGGAGATGAACTTGCAGGCCTACCTTTGTAAAATTACCAATCTCCCTTTATTACTTTCTACCAGAACCTATTGGCAACCATATTTTCAATGTTATTTTGTATTTATGATTTTAAAATTAAATTCACATGTGATAGTTCAGTGGATAATTGTATTGTGTGGTGTGATACTAGGCCATGCAGACTGGAATGAACCTGAGCATTCCTGGGTTAACAAAGTAAAATTCAATCAGAGTTTCTACTGCCATGAGGGTCAGTGCCATCAATTTAAGATAATTGGCAAAAGAATCAGTGGGAAATGAGAATTTCATTTATGTGCAGCAAGTTGTTGAAATCTGGAACCCTGAAAGGGTGCTGGAAACAGATTCAATAGTAAATTTCAAAAGAGAATTGGCTTACCCTCACCCTCGTTGCAAGTTTAAAGAAATTGCTGCATTTGCTCACTGACAACTAACACCTTAAGGACCCTTTTAATGATGCATGTTCCTGTAGTGCCACTCAACCTGTCAGCTCAGAAAGGGAACAATTGAAACTGGAGTCTCATTTCAGCTGATAGTAAAATGGAGATCTCTTAAATTTTATTTTTCCTATTTTTTGTCTCTTTTTCTTTTAATCCAGTTCTTTCACTCGCTTATTTCCTTTCTGTACTAACTTTGCCTCTAATTCACCCTATTCCCATTGTAAGTTGTTCCTCTGTCTTTTCAATCCTGACATTTCATTGGGTAGGGGGATAAACTGTTGGTCTGTCATGCACCAATCTCCCTGTTGCAGATGCATCTGTCCATGACAGTATTGGTAGGAGTAACCACTGCACAATCCTTATAAAAACAAAGTCCCATCTTCACACTGGGGACACCTTCCATCGTGTTGTGTGGCACTGCCACTGTACTAAATGGGATAATGTTACGAAAGTGCTTCCATTTTAAAATATTTTTTGAGGACTCGTGTTTAAAAATTGTGGAAATGGATTCGTTTGAAAGACTGAAGAGATTCCATAAATGCTGGACTTGGTTTCTTTTTAAAAAAGTCACTGGGAGAACTTGAGATTTTGTTTAAAAAAAAACCCTTACTGGATGTCACATGTCTTAAGCTAAGTAAACAGCAGGAGCTTTGGTAACTAGGAGGAGTTGTTTACAGAGTGACATGTCAAGATTTATGGTGGTCAAGAGTTGGTGTTGTTTTGGATATTGTTTTGAGTCAGTTGGGAGTCAGCCTGCCACGAAAGAAGCCACCAGCTCATCCTTTTTCACCTCTTTGAGGAACCCTGAGAATATAATGTATGGACTGGAGAAATTGATGCCACATTTCTCCTGAAGAGCCTGCCAGACTAATCCTTGACATTGCCTGAAGAGAACTGCTCCAAAAAAGATCCCAGTGACAGCCATCTATGAGTATCTGGACACCAGACTAAAAATGCCAGTGGAGAATGTCGCATATCTTGTCCTTTTTTTCCTTCAAGAATTAACAAGTATTTGGCCAAAGTTTTTTTTTTGTCCTTTTGTAAAGAGATCTCTGCAGAGAAAAGGCCTATTTTTGTCTTTAACCTGTGTGTGTGTGTGTGCATGCATGTGTGTTGGGCTAATCTGGAAGGGAACTTTCATATTTCAACCTGCGTGTTAATGCTTTGCATTTTTATTGAATAAATCTTGTTTTATGATTTAATAATTTTGTTGTCTATTAAAGAAACCTAGTAGGAGTATATAATTGCCCGTATCGATAACTGGGTAAACATTTAAATATATGTTGTGACCCGTGGAGAAATGGAACTAGAGACAGACAGTGCACTCCTCCAGCCTCGGTTGTAACAATAGATTCAGAACACATCTGGCAGCTCAACTGGACATTCATGAGGTAGTGTGGACCATCAGCAGCTGCAGAATTGTATTCAAACACAATTTGTAATCTCATAGCCTGGCATATCCCCCACTCTACCATTACCATCAAGCCGGGGGGATCAGTCCTGGTTCAGTAAAGAGTGCAGGAGAGCATGCCAGGAGCAGCACCAGGCATACCTAAAAATGAGGCGCCAACCCGGTGAAACTCCAACACACGACTACTTGCATGCCAAACAGCAGAAGCAGCAGCATGCAATAGACAGAGCTAAGCGATCCCACAACCAACGGATCAGATCAAAGCTCTATAGTCCTTCCACGTCCAGTCATGAATGGTGATTGACAATTAAACAACTAACAGGAGGAGGAGGTCCCACAAATATCCCCATCCTGAATGTGGGGGGAGCCCAGTACATCAGTGCAAAAGACCAGGCTGAAGCATTCGTAACCATCTTCAGCCAGAAGCGCCAAATAGATGATCCATCTCAGCCTCCTCTTGAGGTCCCCAGCATTATAGATGCCAGTCTTCAGCCAATCTGATTCACTCCACGTAATAACAAGAAATGGCTGAAGGCACTGGATACTGCAAAGGCTATGGGCTCTGACAACATTCTGGTAATAGTACTGAAGAGTGGTGCGCCAAAACTAGCCGTGTCCCTGGCCAAGCTGTTCCACTACAGCTATAACATTGGCATCTACCCAGCAATGTGGAAACGTGCCCAAGTATGTCCTGTCAACAAAAGGCAGAACAAATCCAATCCAGCCAATTACCGTCCATCAGTCTACTCTTGACCATCAACAGAGTGATGGTAGGTGTCATCGACAGTGCTATCAAACGCCACTTAAACAATAATAACTTGCTTACTGATGCTCAGTTTGGATTTCGCCAGGACCGCTGGGCACTTGACGTTACAACCTTGGTCCAAACATGGACAAAAGAGCTGAACTCAATGTCAGGTGAGAATGATTGCACTGGATATCAAGACAGCATTTGACCGAGTGTGGCATGAAGGAGCCCTAGCAAGGGGAAAACAGTCCATTGGTTGGAATCATACCTAGCACAAAGGATGATGGTTGTGGTTAGATTTTCAGCTGGATGAATTACTGGTTTCTCTATTCACTGGCTTCCTAATGCTACAGCAGATCAGGGCCATCAGATTTCCAGTTACAGTTTATTTTAACAGTGTCGCAAATCCAAAAATACTGTAGTCCAGTTAATCAAATTGGGTGGATGTGGGGAAATGACCTTAGTGCAATGTTATGTAAACTTCAATATTTGTTTATATATCATTTATAAAAATTCACATTGTCTCATGATGTGTTGACTTCAGGAGGTCAATTTCTGCAGAGATTCTTTTGCTAATCTGCCATAACTTCAGTGGAAGACCTGTTGGGGATGTAGTTTTAATTATTTTATTTTCGAGTACTTTGGTTGAAGATTGTCTTTATATTTTTGCATAGTGCCTCATCACATCAAAACATCTCAAAGTACTTGGCATGATCAATTCACTTCAAAAACAATTCATGATCAAATTAAAGTGTGCACTGGGAGGAGCTACTTGTAGGAAAGTCTACATCAGACCAGTGGGAGTCCTTCAGAAAAGAAATGGTAAGAGTCCAGGGCCAGCATGTTCCCGTAAAAGTTACGGGTAGGACCAACAAGTCCAGGGAACCCTGGATATCTAGGGATATAGAGGATTGGATAAGGAAAGAAAAAAAGGAGGCTTATGGCACATTCAGAGCACTGAAAACAGCGGAGGCCCTAGAGGAGTATAGAAAGTGTAGGGGGGGTACTTAAAAAAGTAATTGTGAGAGCGAAGAGGGGACATGAAAAAACACTGGCGGACAAGATGAAGGAAAATCCCAAGGCGTTTTATAAGTATATTAAGGGCAAGAGGATAACCAGGGAACGAGTAGGGACCAAAGTGGCAATCTGTGTGTGGAGACGTAGGTGAGGTTCTAATTGAATACTTTTCATCTGTGTTCAATGTGGAGAAGGATGATGTAGGTGTAGAAATCAGGGAGGGGGATTGTGATATACTTGAACAAATTAGCATTAAATGGGGGGCAGTATTAGCAGTTTTAGCGGGCTTAAAAGTGGATAAATCCCCAGGCCCAGATGAGATGTATCCCTGGCTGTTATGTGAGGCAAGGGAGGAGATAGCAGGGGCTTTGACACAGATTTTCAAATCCTCTCTGGCCACAGGAGAGGTGCAGAGGACTGGAGGACAGCGAATGTTGGTACCATTATTTACAAAGGATAGCAGGGATAAACCAGGTAATTACAGGCCAGTGAGTCTAACATCAGTGGTAGGGAAACTATTGGAAAAAATTCTCAGGGATAGGATGAATCAAGGATAGTCAGCATGGCTTTGTCAAGGGGAGATCATGTCTAACAAACTTGATTGAATTTTTCAAGGAGGCGACTAGATGTGTCGATGAGGGTAAAGCAGTTGATGTAGTCTACATGGACTTCAGTAAGGCTTTTGATGAGGTCCCACATGGGAGATTGGTTAAGAAGGTAAGAGCCCATGGGATCCAGGGCAATTTGGCAAATTGGATCCAAAATTGGCTTAGTGGCAGGAGGCAGAGGGTGATGGTCGAGGGTTGTTTTTGCAATTAGAAGCCTGCGACCAGTGGTATACGCCAGAGATTGGTGCTGGGACCCTTGCTGTTTGTAGTGTACATTAATGATTTAGACGTGATTATAGGAGGTATGGTCAGTAAGTTCGCAGATGACACGAAAATTGGTGGTGTCGTAAATAGTGAGGAGGAAAGCCTTAGATTACAGGACGATATCGGTAGGCTGGTAAGATGGGCGGAGCTGTGGCAAATGGAATTTAATCCTGAGAAGGACTAACAAGGCAAGGGAATATACAATGAATATACAATGGATGATGGCACCCTAGGAAGTACAGAGGGTCAGAGGGACCTTGGTGTACTTGGTTTAGAGGGGATTTGAGGGAAAATGTTTTCACCCAGAGGGTGGTTGGAATCTGGAACACACTACCTGAAGCGGTGATAGAGGCAGGAACCCTCAAAACGTTTAAGAAGTATTTAGGTGAGCACTTGAAACGCCATAGCATACAAGGCTACGGGCCAGTGCTGGAAAATGGGATTAGAATAGATAGGTGCTTGATGACTGGCATGGACATGATGTGGCTGAAGGGCCTGTTTCTGTGCTGTATAACTCTATGACTCTAGGGAATAGAACAATTTTTCAATTTGCATATTCATATTAAACACTTGCTGGACATAAATAGCATAGTTTAGAAATAGAGTAAATACTGCTCCATGTACACTGCCTTAACACATCCCAAAGAAACAGTGGTCAGTGAGCAATAAATTATGTTCAGTTTTGTACTATCCTGTGGGACTGTGTTGAGACTGCACAAATTAGTTTAAGACCTTCAGTTATGAGAGAGAAGGGTTAACTTCCAGCCGTCAGTCTGGCTGGATGCAAGTCCAGATGTGAATACACGTCATTCTAACTCACTATACCACCCCCTCTCTAGATGCCAAATGATTTCTTTAATATTAAAGAAATTATAGTAATATATTAACCTGCAAATGGAGAATTAAAGAGGAACTGTAAAAGGACTTTGAGAACAGAAATTGATTTTATAGGATGGTGGGTATTTTACTCCCCATCTTTCATACCTGCTTAAGCAGTGAATCAAATTAAATTGACTGGAAGTAGATAAGTCTTAATTGTCAGCAATTAAAGAACCATTTAGACTTTCACCATATAAGCTTCATTGATACAAGTGTGATGTTAGCTGACTTGTAAAAATAAGAATGTAGGAATAAGAAAAGACCATTGAGCTAAGTCCTGTTGATTTAGGTCCTTGTTGTTTCACCCACTGAGATCATTTTCAGCTCCCTTCTGCTCTGGCGTCAAGCCCCTACCCCATACTGAATTTGAAATATTTCCATTTCCTTTCTTGAGTCCTTCAACTGAGTCCACATTCATTGTGCTACACAGCAGTCTGTTCCATAAACTAACAGCTCTAAATGTGAACAAGTTACTGCTCAAGTCAACTTTTGCTGTGATCCATTGTTCATTAATTGCGTGCAAAGTACCTCTACAGCCACCCTGTTGATTCTCATGCTTATGTTTTTAAACTTTGGATCATGTATATCCTTAGTTCTTCCATTTAAGAACAGATCTGACTCTCCTTTTCGTAGGTCAGTGCTCTAAAATTTGGAATCATCTTTGTCTTCCTTTAACCCTTTTTTCACTATTTTCATAACCTCAGTTACCAAAAACAAACACAGAACTCCATTTATGACCTTACTAATGTTCGATTTACTATCCTTCTCTGCACCCTGAACATAATCGGCAGTCATTGCTTTGAAATGCAAGGATACTTTTGGTGGCCAGAAATCACACCGGCTGTTTCCCTGGTTCATCTCTATGCAACAATATATATTTTTAACACT
This sequence comes from Heterodontus francisci, assembly GCF_036365525.1. Taxonomy (NCBI): domain Eukaryota; kingdom Metazoa; phylum Chordata; class Chondrichthyes; order Heterodontiformes; family Heterodontidae; genus Heterodontus; species Heterodontus francisci. The sequence continues at coordinate 95,774,514 of NC_090378.1, read as the reverse complement.
GACATTCATTATAGTGCTCAATGTTCCATTGGCATTTCATTGATACATTTGCTGTGCCTTTGAATTTTATTTCTTGGCTTAGAAAGATCTGTTTTTCTAATAGTCTACTTGAGGCTCAGATATTTCTCCTGAATGGTGTTGAGCTTCTTGAGTGTTCTTGGAGCTACATTCATCCTGGCAAGTGAAGAATACCCCATCACACTCCTGTCTTATGCCTTGGAGAGGGAGGAAAAGCTTTGGGGAGTCATGAGGTGAATTATTCACTGCAGAATTTCCAGCCTTTGACTTGCTCTTATAGCCACAGTATTTAGGTGGCTGGTCCAGTTATGTTTTTGGTCAGTGGTGACCACCCCCACCCCCCAAGTATGTTGTTTGTAGGATACTCAATGATGGTAATGCTGCTGATTGTCAAGGAGAGGTGATAAGATTCTGTCTTGTTGGAAATGGGCATTGCCTGGCACTTATGAGGCATGAATGTTATTTGCCACTTATCAGCCCAAGCCTGAATGTTGTACGGGTCTATCTTCATTATCTGAGGAGTTGCAAATGGAACTGAATACTGTGCAGCGAATATCCCCCCCGCACCCCCTCCTTCTGACTTCATGTTTGCCCTGCCTTTCTCACTCATGGGAATGTACCTCTACTGCACTCAAACCATCTCCTCTTTAAAGGTAGCCCACTGCTCCGTTACAGTTAGCCTGCCAGTCTTTGATTCCAATTTACCTGGGACAGATCCATTCTCACCCCAATGAAATTGCCGCTCCTCCAATTAAGTATTTTTACTCTAGATTGCTCCTTGTGCTTTTCTATAGCTATCCTAAACCTTATGATACTATGGTCACTTCAGTAAATGTTTCCCTACTGCCACTTGACCTACCCCATTTCCAGAAACAGATCCAGCAATGCCTCCTTCGGCTGCAAACATACTGATCAAGAAAATTCTCCTAAACACACTTCGGAAATTCTTCCCCCGTCTGCCTTTACTAACCCTGTTACTAACCCTGTTTATATTAGGACATTTGAAGTCCCATTATCACTACTGTAGTTTCCCTGCAAAAGTGATCCTCTATATCTTTCCCATTAGTTGGTTGCCTTTAGAATACACCCAGTAGTGTAATGATACCTCTATTGTTTCCTAACTCTAACCAAATAAATTCTGTGCTTACCTCCTCTAGGACATCCCTCTCTCTCCAGCACTGTGTTCTCCTTAATCAATACTGCCATCCCTCCGCCTTTCCTCCCTTCCCTATCTTTCCTGAACACTTTGTATCCAGAATTATTTAGTACCCAGTCCTGCCCTTTTTTGAGCCAGATCTCCATTTTTGCCACATCATATTCCATTGTGGCGATCTGCATCTGCAACTTATTTATCACACTTCATGCGTTAATATGCATGCACTGTAAACCAAATTTAGACCTGATTGCATTCCCTCTTTGTCTGATCTCACCAAAGACCTTACTGTTTCTTACTCTAGTGCTATCTGTCTCTCCCAATCATTTGTGCACCTTGTTTCTGCTTTCTAATACTACATCCTTTCTACTGCCAAGTTAGTTTAAACCAGGGGTGTCCAACCTTTTCGGGTGGAGAGCTGCATTACGTCTTTTGCTCAACCCAGGGGGCCGGTGAGCAAATTTCGAACGATCAAGACATAAAAAATTTATCTTACTAATGAAAAAACAACAAATGTGCATTTTTGTGAAGAAGCTTTAAATGAAAAGACTAATTTATTGACTTAGTTTCTCATCACTATATTGAAAACTAATTTAGTGACATACCTGGCATTATTTTTGCTTGCATAAGTAGTTAATCTCTGCCCGCACATTTGATGTAGCAGAGTATTCTGGATAGATGTCCATCTTTCAGGAAAGATCTTGATCTCTCTGTTCCCCCCACCTCTCCCTGCATTCTGTGTGTGTGTGTGTGTTGTTGTTGTTCTCTTTGCCCCCACCCCACCACCTCCCCAGGAAGAGGGAACACTGATTGAAAGTTTTGTGCAAAAGGTACAGGGGAAATATTAGGAAGCAATTTTTTATGCTGCAGTGTGTGGTAATGACCTGGAACCTGCTGCCTGCCTACAAGGGTGGTGGAAATGGAGATGATCAATGACATCAAGAAGAAGTTGGATGAGAGAAATAGACTTGCAGGGCTATGGGGATCGAACCAGAGATGGGGACTGACTGCAGAGCTCTGTGGAGAGCTGGCATGGGTTAGATGGGCAGAATGGCCTCAAGATAATGCTCAAAAAAGGGTGTAAAGTTAAGCCCAGCAACTACAGGCTAGTCAGTTTAACTTGGGTGGTGGGGAAACATCTAGAAAAAATAATTCAGGACAAAATTAATAGACACATGGACAAATGCAGGTTAATTAAGGAATGGCAGCATGAATCTCTTAAGGGAAAATCATGTTTAACTAACTTACTGGAGTTTTATGAGGAGGTAACAGTGAGGGTTGATGAGGGCAATGCAGTTGATGTGGTGTAAATGAACTTTCAAAAGGCATTTGATACAGTGCCGCACAACAGACCTGTGAGCAAACTTATAGCTCATGGAATAAAGGGATGGTAGCAACATGGATATGGAATTGGCTGAGTGACAGGAAACAAAGAGTAGTGGTTAATAGATGTTTTTCAGCCTGGAGGAATGTTTGTAGTGGAGTTCCCCAGTGGTTAGTGTTGGCACCTTGAGTTTTTCTGATATATATTAATGACCTAGAGCTTGATGTACAGGGCACAATTTCAAAGTTTGCAGACAATACGAAACTTGAAAGCATTGTGATCTGTGAGGAGGATAGTGTAGAGGACATAGACAATTTGGTGAAATGGGCGGACAGGTGGCAAATGAAGTTCATTGCAGAGAAATGTGAAGTGATTCATTTTGGTAGGAAGAACATGGAGAGAGAATATTAAATAAAGGGTACAATTCTAAAACGGGTGCAGGAGCAGAGGCACCTGGGTGTATATATGCGTAAGTTATTGAAGGTGGCAGGACAGGTTGAGAGAGCGGTTAATAAAGCATACAGTATCCTGGGCTTTATTAATAGGGGCATAAAGTACAAGAGCAAGGAGGTTATGTTGAACTTGTATGAGACACTAGATTGGCCTCAGCTGGAGTATTGCGTCCAGTTCTGGGCTCTGCGCTTTAGGAAAGACGTGAGGGCATTGGAGAGAGTACAGAAAAGATTCACGAGAATCGTTGCAGGGATGCAGAACTTCAGCTATGATGATAGATTGGAGAAGTTGGGACTGTTTTTCTTGGAGAAGAGAAGGCTGAAAGGTGATTTTAATCGAGGTATTCAAAATCATGAAGGGTCTGCACAGAGTAGATAGAGAGAAATTGTTCCCACTCATGAAAGGATCGAGAACGAGAGGGCACAGATTTAAAGTATTTGGTAAGAGAAGCAAAAGAGACATGAGGAAAATCTTTTTCACGCAGAGAGTGGTTAAGGTCTGGAATGTGCTGCCTGAGTGTGGTGGAAGCAGGTTCAATTGAAGTGTTCAAAAGGGAATTGGACTGTTATATGAAAAGGAACAATGTGCAGGGTTACGGGGAGAAGACGGGGGAATGAAACTGAGTGAATTGCTCTTTCAGAGAGCTGGTGCAGACACGATAGGATGAATGGCCTCCTGCACATAACAATTCTGTGATTCTGTGACTTAAGTGCCATAAGTAAATGACTCTGACTCTCTCTCCCCCTTCCCCTCTCTATCTCTCTCTCTCTCTCTTCCCCCTCCCCCCACCAAGTCCGTCTGTCTGTCCCTCCCTCCTCCCTCTGCCCCTCCTCCCCCTCGCTGCCCTCCTCTCTCTCTCTGCCCCCCCCCCCCCCCGTCAGTTGCAGAGAGCGGAATGCTCAGCGGATGGTTTTTAAAACATCGCGCTGTCAGTTTCACAGTTGTCAGCTGCTGATATTGGTAACAGCCATTTCCCAACAGAATCTGGGTTTTCTGGCGGGTTGTGACTTCAGAAATCCCCAAGTCTGTTGGGAAATGGCTGTTATGAATATCAGCAGCTGACACCTGTGAAACTGACAGCGCGATGTTTTAAAAAGGCTGCTCTGTAAGAAGACGACAATGGGAAATTTCTCAGCTCCCGTCACGGTGAGGATGAGGAAAGACCCCGGGAACAGTTTACACGCGTGGGCTGGATTTTTTCTCTCTGCCTCTCTCTCTCTCTGTCACTCTCTCTCTCTCTTTCTCCCTCTCTCGCAATCTCTCTCTCTCTCGCTGTCTCTCTCTCTCCCGCTCTCTGTCTCTCTTCCGCTCTCTGTCTCTGTCTCTCTTCCGCTCTCTGTCTCTGTCTCTCTCCCGCTCTCTGTCTCTGTCTCTCTCCCGCTCTCTGTCTCTCTCTCTGTCCCGCTCTCTGTCCCGCTCTCTGTCCCGCTCTCTGTCCCGCTCTCTGTCCCGCTCTCTGTCTCTCTCTCTGTCTCTCTCTCTGTCCCGCTCTCTGTCTCTCTCTCTCTCCCGCTCTCTGTCTCTCTCTGTCTCCCGCTCTCTGTCGCTCTCTGTCTCTCTCTCTCTCCCGCTCTCTGTCTCTCTCTCTCTCCCGCTCTCTGTCTCTCTCTCTCTCCCGCTCTCTGTCTCTCTCTCTCTCCCGCTCTCTGTCTCTCTCTCTCTTCCGCTCTCTGTCTCTCTCTCTCTTCCGCTCTCTGTCTCTCTCTCTCTCCCGCTCTCTGTCTCTCTCTCTCTCCCGCTCTCTGTCTCTCTCTCTCTCCCGCTCTCTGTCTCTCTCTCTCTCCCGCTCTCTGTCTCTCTCTCTCTCCCGCTCTCTGTCTCTCTCTCTCTCCCGCTCTCTGTCTCTCTCTCTCTCCCGCTCTCTGTCTCTCTCTCTCTCCCGCTCTCTCTCTCTCTCCCGCTCTCTCTCTCTCTCTCCCGCTCTCTGTCTCTCTCTCTCTCTCCCGCTCTCTGTCTCTCTCTCTCCCGCTCTCTGTGTCTCGCTGGCTCGTGTCTCGCTCGCGCTCCCTCTGTCTCGCTCGCTCGCGCTCCCTCTGTCTCGCTCGCTCGCGCTCCCTCTGTCTCGCTCGCTCGCGCTCCCTCTGTCTCGCTCGCTCGCGCTCCCTCTGTCTCGCTCGCTCGCGCTCCCTCTGTCTCGCTCGCTCGCGCTCCCTCTGTCTCGCTCGCTCGCGCTCCCTCTGTCTCGCTCGCTCGCGCTCCCTCTGTCTCGCTCGCTCGCGCTCCCTCTGTCTCGCTCGCTCGCGCTCCCTCTGTCTCGCTCGCTCGCGCTCCCTCTGTCTCGCTCGCTCGCGCTCCCTCTGTCTCGCTCGCTCGCGCTCCCTCTGTCTCGCTCGCTCGCGCTCCCTCTGTCTCGCTCGCTCGCGCTCCCTCTGTCTCGCTCGCTCGCGCTCCCTCTGTCTCGCTCGCTCGCGCTCTCTCTCTCTCTGTCTGGCTCGCTCGCGCTCTCTCTCTCTCTGTCTGGCTCGCTCGCGCTCTCTCTCTCTCTGTCTGGCTCGCTCGCGCTCTCTCTCTCTCTGTCTGGCTCGCTCGCGCTCTCTCTCACTCTGTCTGGCTCGCTCGCTCTCTCTCTCTCTGTCTGGCTCGCTCGCTCGCTCGCTCGCTCGCTCTCTCTCTGTCTGGCTCGCTCGCGCTCTCTCTCTCTCTGTCTGGCTCGCTCGCGCTCTCTCTCTCTCTGTCTGGCTCGCTCGCGCTCTCTCTCTCTCTGTCTGGCTCGCTCGCGCTCTCTCTCTCTCTGTCTGGCTCGCTCGCGCTCTCTCTGTCTCTCGCGCTCTCTCTGTCTGGCTCCCTCGCCCTCTGGCTCCCTCGCCCTCTGGCTCCCTCGCCCTCTGGCTCCCTCGCCCTCTGGCTCCCTCGCCCTCTGGCTCCCTCGCCCTCTGGCTCCCTCGCCCTCTGGCTCCCTCGCCCTCTGGCTCCCTCGCCCTCTGGCTCCCTCGCCCTCTGGCTCCCTCGCCCTCTGGCTCCCTCGCCCTCTGGCTCCCTCGCCCTCTGTCTGCCTCGCCCTCTGTCTGCCTCGCCCTCTGTCTGCCTCGCCCTCTGTCTGCCTCGCCCTCTGTCTGCCTCGCCCACTGCCAGCCTCGCCCGCTCGCCCACTGCCAGCCTCGCTCGCTTTCTGTGTCTCTCGCTCTCTGTATCTCTCGCGCTCCTGCTCATTCTTGCTCTGGCTCACCTGCACTGTCAGTCTTTCGCCCTCCGTCTGGCACACGCTCTCGCCCTCTGTCTCTCTACCTTTCTGATATAGACTAATTGATAGAGTGGTGACTATGATGTGTCAACAAGACCATTATTGTTCTATCATGTGGAGGGTAGAACTCGGTGAACATTGGTCTTTTTCGTCTAGGAATTCCTGTGTCGAATGAAAGCAGCTCCATTGTTCCTGTTCATGCTGGTTCAGTACTTCATGGCTCCACAATGTTTGTACATTTTTCACACCTACCCTGCCATTCATGCATATCTTCTCAAGGACCAGTTCACCAATTCCCAAACGCAACGGAATTATAATGCCCTCATCTTATTCTTTATTTTTAAAAAACTTGCTTTTCCTTTCAGTTTTTCTTCATTCTCTTTCTCAATCCACTCTTTCCTTCCCTTTATTTCTCTTTCTATCTCTAACTCGCCATATTTCCTTCTCTGTCGTTCACTATTCCTGTCTGTATCCTTTTGTTTGATGGTATAAGGAGATAAACCATTGTGCTCAATGTTCATGAGGTCCCAGATACCCCATTGGCATTGTTGAACCTGTTCACATTTCCAACATGTTGCAAGACAAAATATAGCGCGATCTGAAGGGTGAGAAGAGAAAGTCCAATTCATGCTGCTCACAGTGAGATATGCCATTCCAGCAATTTCTAGTCAAGTCAGGAGTGGAGGAGTGGCAATTGAGCAAGGCACCGCTTGGGATTGTTGCCTCCAACATAAAGTTAGCTGTACTGACCTCGTCAATTCATTGTTTGCTGTTTCCCTCTCTATCCATTGAGGATTCTTCTGCAGCCACCGATTTCTTGAGACCAGCTTTATTATTGGAAGTCATCTGAAAGTCCACTTATAATATATTGCATTTGTTGGTGTCACTTCTCTGTTTCTCTCCCTTAGAAATGTTAGCTCGATTCAGCTCTGAAATATTTTAACTAACCATTAGGTGTAATGAGTGGCTTATGATGTCACACAGTGCCAGTGAGCAGTGAATGAGCTAATAATGTGTAGCAGAATAATGGCTTACAATATACCGTTGTTTTACACCTCCATAAAACTAATCTTGTTAAGTGATATAATATGTAAGGTAAATTTGAATATTTGCCATATTGCAAGTATATAATTTTTTTCAAAAATATTATTCTCATTTTATGTGCAGATGGTTGACTTTTAGCCTAACCAGGATATCTTGGGTTATATCCATGCACAGCTTTCAATAGTTATTGGCCAGAAATTGGGAGGTGGGGGAAGGGTGTATGGGTATATCTAAGAGAAGATCAGTTTTAAGAAGCTTTAAAGTCATGTTGGGAATTATTGTTTCCTATTTTGTCAGTGTCCAGAATCAAGTAGATGAAGTTATTGATGTGATGCAGGAGAACATCACTCGAGTGATTGAACGAGGGGAACGACTTGATGAGCTACAGGACAAATCTGGTAGGGAGTGTTTACTTTATTTACATTTTAATTCCATGAGGAATTGACTTATTTTTGTATCTTAAATACATTATTTAGTAACCTCTGCTCAGCTCTAACAAAGTGCCCCAGTCTTAACCTCTGAAGAGCATCCCTCAACTGTACCAATGTGATGCTTTTTTCACTTTTTTCACCGGTTATCTTGGTATCAAATTAGGAGCAGGAGTCCATGCCTTGTATAGCTGAATTGCAACTGCCCAGGTTCTTGTAGCCAAGGAGCAAAATATGCTTTCATCACATGAATCTGAGCTGGATTGGAACACAAATGACGTGAAAATGGGATACGTAGCCAAGAAAATGCATTACATAAAGGAATATGAGTAGGCCATTCAATTCCTTGAGCTTGTTCCACCATTTAATTAAATCAAGGCTGATCTGTACCTCAACTCCATTTACCTGCCTTTGATCCATATCCCTAACAAAAATCTGTCAAGCTCAGTCTTGAAAATTTCACTTGACCCCCAGCATCTACAGCCTTTTTGTGGGAAGAGTTCCAGATTTCCACTACCCTTTGGGTGAAAAAGTGCTTGTTGATTTCACTCCTGAATGGTTCACCTCTAATTTTATGATTGTGTGCTCCCTTGTTCTTCAATCCTTCACCAGAGGGAAAAACGTAGATACAGAGAATCTATCAAACCACTTTATAATTTTTAACTACGTCAATTAGATCACCCCTCAACCTTCTAAATTCAAGGGAATAGAACCAGAGTTTCTGCAAAGACCTGGAGGTATACGTGCATAAATTGTTGAAGATGGCACGGTAAGTTGAGAAAGCGGTTTAAAAGGTAAACGGGATCCTAGCTTTGATAAATAGAGGCATACAGCAGGGAAGTGATGATGAACCTTTATAAAACACTGGTTTGGCCTCAACTGGAGTATTGTGACCAATTCTGGGCATGCACTTTAGGAAGGATGTGAAAGCTTTAGAGAAGGTGCAGAAATGATTTACGAAAATGGTTCCAGGGATGCGGGACTTCAGTAAAATGGATAGATTGGAGAAGCTGGGGGTGCTCTCCTTCGAGAAGAGAAGTTTGAGAGGAGATTTGATAGAGATGTTCAAAATCATGAGGGGTCTCGAGGGATAGACAGAAACTGTTCCCATTGGTGGAAGGATCGAGAACCAGAGTGGCACAGATTTAGAGTGATTTGCAAAAGAACTAAAGAAGACATGAGGAAAATCTTTTTTATGCAGTGAGTGTTTATGATCTGGAATGCACTGCCTGAAAGGGTGGTGGAGCCAAATTCAATCGTGGCTTTCAAAAGGGAATTGGATAAACACCTGAAGGGAAAGGAATTGCAGGACTATGGGGTAAAGGCTGGGGGAGTTGGATTAGTTACAAGTGCTCTTGCAGAGAACTGGCACGGACTCGATGAGAAGAAGAGTCCTTCTGTGCTGTAACCATTCTATCATTCTATTCTATGAATCTGTCCTCAAAATTTAACCCTTTTAGTCCTGGTATAATTTTGGTAAATCTGCATTTCTGAGCTTTGTTTGGTGTTATTTGTGAATACAACTAATTTACATCAAGTTTCTAAAACAGCAGTGGTCCCAACACTGAGCCCTGGGCCACCCACCCCCACCACGCATTCATAGCACTTATCGCCTCCCACAAACCCCACCCCAACATTACTTCTGTAACAAATGTACATTGTTATCCTACCCTTCAGCCACTTTCTTATTCATTCCCGAGGTCTATCCTGAAGCACTAGAGCTTTGATCTTGCTCGTGGTAGCCTTTCATGTGGAACTGTTTAGATCTCCTTTGGAAGACTATGAACGGGGTTTTTCCCAGCCCGCTTGGGTTGTCACTTCGTCAAAGAAGGAAATTTGTCAGGCTTCCCCGTCGAAAGCCCTGCTAGCTGCTGTTTACTAGGTTATTGTAATAACAAGTGGAAAAATGCTGCAGCTTTGGGTGATTAGAGCTAAAGAATAATCAGAATGAGTTTTTCTTTGTTCATTAAGTAATAGCAGAAACATTTGGATTACAAGTTTTAAATCATTTAAATGGTACACCCAAATAGTGTGCTGAACAATTACATTTAATCATTTTAAAATTACTTATAAACATGCAACGGTCAATGGAGAGGGTCCTCAATTTTCAGATGAGATTTAATTAATATTTTGAGAATGAGAAATATATGGAAAAAGGATATGTCTTCTATCTGGAAGAGAAAAGAAAAAAATAGCTATAAACTCTGCAGGTTTTGGACATATTGCATTATTTTACTGCAAACAATATTTAGTGTATATTCTGAACAAGACAATGTTGATTTGTGCTGCCTGGGAAGTGAAATCTATTGAAGTTGTGATGGCAGTTGATCTTCTAAATGCTATTTTTCAGCACTAAACTGAGGGGGATAATGACCTCTTTCCTTCAGAACAGTCAAAACATACTTATTTTCACATAGTTGTGTTAGTCACAGCAGTTGCTAATCACAGCATGGGATAGTTTAGCATGAGCGACCCACTAAGGTGTGTTTAGAAGATCTACACATATTTAAATCTATTCTAGAGCAACTTTTATTTTCGAGTGTTCACTTTTCTTGTGTGCATTAGGGAAGATGAAATGTAAACTGTGCATAATTAATTAATTAACACAATCACTTAATGCCAGAATTTATCTTTGAATACTAGTTTAGAGAGGTGTTCTGACAGCTCCTCAACAAAATTGCTTCAGATAGGTTTCCAATCCAGGTTTACTGTACAACCAGTGGTGGTTTCTTTGGCATTGCATAATTCAATCTATAGTAGCCTGGAGCTTGTACTGCCATAAGTCTCTGAGACCTGCCCACCCATTGCCAGTCATAGTAGCTACTGGGCTACTTAGCGTGCAACACTTGCCTTGGAAGATTGTTGGTTTGAGTTAAAACTGAACTGTTTGCCTGTAATTAACATAGACAATTTTCAACTAGACTGATGGGCTGCCTTGTGCTTTACCTTTTTACCAAAACTGCTAAACATAGATCAATATTGCCAGCAGTCATAGAGAAATCTGTAGCTCAGATTATCCTAGTTTCCCAACTGAGAAAATGTGCAAAGCTGACGAACACTGCTCAGTAAAAATGGGGAAGAAATGTGCTTTTTAAAAAATGCTATTTTACCATGCTATTTATTGCCTATGTATCCTTTTGAAACTGTATGGTATGAACTTTGATAACATTTTTAGTTACATAGTCTTTATCTGATTGTGTTAGAACATGGCATCAAAACTGCTACTACCTTCGACATTACTGCCCTGGGGTTCTTTTTTTGATCTGCGTGGTGTCTAAAACATGCAGAAACCTACCACCATATTTAAGGATCTCAAATGAAACTATTGTGGAATCCACATAAGTGCAATCTCTCCTAACCTGATATTGATTGCACACTCTAGACCTGATGAGCTTCAGATCTGATGGATTTTGTTGGGAGTGTATAGAAGTGTTGGCAGCAAAGATCAGAGCTGCATAGTTATTAATTCTACCAAATATGAAATCCAGGTAACAATTACCAATCCTGCTCACTTCAGTCTCTGAAGAGTCGGTTAACAATATTTGATTAACTTTTGCCCATCTTTTGTAAAATGAATTTCCAAAATTCCACATAGATTCTTGTGAATAATCAAGGTTGCATTATAGATAACAAGAGGTGAAAGAACCTTTGGGGAGGGGACATTGAGGGGCTTAGATAAATCAGCAATTCCATAGAGTGGAGTCTGACTTAACCTGGCTGTTTCAGCTGTTACTCCAGACAGGGGTTTTCTAATGGGTTTTCATTTTTAATCATTTTAATTAACAATGTTGCACTTCAAAATCAAAATGTGTTTATTTTAAACAATCCAAGAGAAGAAAAAAATGATACCTGAGTTGCACATAGATTCATGATGTTTTAGTAACCTAGCCTCCTTTTCACTGAAATGTCTTGCTTGGAGCCCAGAAATCACTGTGATACTCAATAGTTCATTAGTTGGTTTTGAGTTATTGATCAGATTGGTAGGCTTCTACACTTTTTTTGTGTTTAAACATTGTGTCTTGGGCTTGTTTCATTTCTTTTTGCAGAAAGCTTATCTGATAATGCCACAGTTTTCAGCAACAGAGCAAAGCAATTACGGCGGCAGATGTGGTGGAAAGAGTGTAAGGTGAGTGATGTGGAAAGTGTGCAGATGTTTGAAAGTGACTGGGCTGCAGATAATTGCGAAGAACAAATGTCAAGAAGGCCAGTATAATAATTCCTCGGCCACAGAGATTACGTGAAAGGAGCACTCTGTCTCTTCCAAGATTTAATACAGACCATTGAACTGAGGGCCCAGCTGGTTGCATGTCCAGGTTTATTAAGTGTTTCAGTGAACATAGTTCGAAGTGAAACAGCGCAGCCTGAGTAGCTGAACGAAGGCGAGCTCTAAATCTAAAATTATGCTGCAGCATAGAACATCATTGTAACAATGAAATCACCTCAGTGTTATTTTGATTCACAACCAACATAAAAATATCAGTCCCATTGCTATTGGTACTGATCACCTTCCTTGGCCTTGGCCATAGAGCATGGCTACCCGACCCGAACCCATCGGGACCCGAGGACATGTGTTGGGTTCGGGTCAGGTCACTCTTACTGGTCTGGCATTCGGGCTCAGGTCGGGCCGGGTCGGACACGCTGTATCACCACCTCCGGTATGTGGCTCCAATGTTAATGTACTTTTTGGACTTGAAAGGTTGTTCAGTTACAGTTTTTTTAAAGCTTGTGCAGATAAGCAACAAAGTGAAAAACGGAAGCTAGGTTAATTGACGGTCGGATCGGGCGCAGGAAAAAAATGAAAGGACTCGGGCCGGGTCGAATGTGGTTCTGTTGGACTCGGGTCAGGTTTCATTTGCAGACCCAAGCCGGCCTTTACTTGGCTTTTGACCCTGTTCTGTTTCAGCATGTCCATTTGTCTTAAATAATGATTCGGGAATGGAGAATTCCATAATTCTGTGTGTATATATAATATATGAAATTGTTAGGATCAGGTGAGGAGAGGTCAAAAGGCTCCCCTCTTGTCTCCTTGTTTGACTGTAACAGGGTTTATTTCCTTTTAACAGTGGAGGTACTTACCAATTCAGTGAGTGTTTAACTCTTTATGTGCTACAAACCAATCAGACAGGTTTTCTTGAGTTTAAACAAGAAAGATATTAGTTTATTGTACTTAAAATCAAAATCTGATCTAAGTAAAAATAATAAACTACGCTCTAACTTTCTCTCACATACGAGAATCACACACAAATAGGTTACAGAGTGTTGAAGAATAGATTGATTGGATTAGAGTGCAGAACAAATAAAAATAATATACAATCTATGGAGTCTGGTAGTTCAGTTGTCTCCTGGCTGAATTCTTGGTCCTGAAGTTCTTGGCTGGTAGAGGTGGCCACCTGGGTCAGGGTTTTCCTGGAGACAGTGGTGTAGATAGCTTTCTCCCCAGAGTCTCTTTCTGCAGCAATGATGGACTTTGATGTTTTGCAGTTCGCAGACAGGGTTTGAAACTTACAGTATTACCTGGAGAGAGAGAGCGAGAGATAGCCCCACTGGTTCCTGCACTGATTGGCCCTCAAAGGTTGTCTGATGTGTTCAACAGAAACTCCAAGTTTTCTCACAGACTGGGGAGACTGTCACATGATTCTCTCAGTGTATTTTCTTTTTCACTTTAATGAGATCCAAGTCTAAGAATTTCAATCTCTCTCAGGTCTCATTGTTTCAATGTTTATTCTCCAGGAGGTTCGTCTCCACTAGGGTTCATGTTCCAAGATGACTTTGTCTTGTTATATTAGATAATTCATTCAACTGCTCAAACCATTGTTCTGGATGAGGGCTTGTTCAGACATGTGTCTCCTCCTTGATCCCTTGGAATATGAGGTATTTCAATGCAAATTACGGCCATCTTAGCCGCTGTCTTTTTAAAAGTTGAATTTAGGATTCCAGCTTTCCTTGTAAAAGTTTAAGTTTCCAACTGATGAATTAAAAATCATCATTCAGCATAGCACATTTTCATGACAAAATAATCAGGATAAATAAATACATGGTATCAACATAAGTAGCATTTAAAAGCACTAGCAAGTTACTATTCAATACATACATTTAAGGAGAACAGTTAACTGAGGTTGCTCTGGTGTGGAACCTTCTTGGCAACAAAATATTTGCCATTTATGAAAAATTAAAATAATATAACCCAATTTTAACATCAAATGTTTTTGCATTTTTGTGTATCGGCCTTGGCTCAATTGGTAGCACACTCCCCTTTGAGTCAGTAGGTCATCTGTTCAAACAGGATTCCTTGGATCTCAGCACAATCTAGGGTGGAACTTCAGTGCAGTATGAAGGGAGTGCTGCACTGAGGTGCTGCTTTTGGGCTAAATCAAAACTCCGTCTGCCCCACCAGTTGGACATAAAAGATACCATAGCACTATTCAAAGAAGAGCAAGGGAGTTCTCCCTGGTGTCCTGGCCATTTTATCTCTCCACCACCATCAATAAAACAACAGATTATCTGGTCACTTATCTCCCTGCTGTTTGTAGATCCCATATTACAACAGTAACTATACTTCAAAAGTGCTTCATTGGCCATATAGTGCTTTGGGGCTGCTTGAGAACTTGAAAGGCTCAATGTAAATGGAAGTTATTTTGTCTCTTTCAAAAAAGTTACAGGTTAGGGAGAGAATATTTAATTCAGAAAATTTTCTATATTTGATCATTGTCCAGCAACCTTTGTTTTCAATGCATATCCAGCAATTGGGCCAGGTTAGGACAGGATAAAGCCTACTTTGATGCCCATTGTATTGCCTGTCAACATTCACAATCTAACCTCTTGTACGAAGAATGGCCACTTCATCGATATACCACAGCGAAGCTGAGTGAGACTCCCTGGAGAAAAGGATCTCCCTCTACTTCACTCAATCCTTGGAATTAGTCTGCATTTGCACTATGACTGTAGTGTTGATGTGAAGCAAAAGTGTTCCACACTATGTATGTATTGCGAATGCACCCTACAGTAACTTAGTAAAGTGATGGGAATTGACAGGTTTTATTTTTAATGCTAATTCTACTGTACTCTGATAGTTAAACCTAATTTTTAAATAATCGTTTCAGACTTTTTTACAGCCTTTTAAATCCTTCAAAAATGAGAATTTATGGAACATTAAACCAATTGAAGAACTGGTTGTATTGATTTCATGTTTGCTATTCCGTATCCAACACATATCTTCATATATTCCCATTTCTGATCACTATCCAGCAACCTTTGCTCGCAGTGCACATCCAGCAATTTGGCTGGGTAAGGACAGGATAAAGCATAGCTTTGACGCCTATTGCAGTTGCATTGCCTGTCAACATTCACGGTCTAACTTCTTGTGTGAAGAATGGCCACTTTATCAAGATACACCACAGTAAAGCTGAGACACTCCCTGGATTAAATTGTCTTTGTATCACTCGGTAACGAGATAAAATTTTGTGTTGTTTGTAAACTGTTACTGTAAAATGCATTTCTCAGTAGGTACCACTCACATGTGCTTACTTGAAATAATATAATGAAGTAATTAAAATTAAAGAAAGCATGTTTGTGAACAAGATTCATTACATATGAAGTTTGCTTTAGAATCTGAATTAACCAGATAAATGTATTCCTTTTCACGAAAACTACCAAGGAGCCCATAACCTAAAACTGACCGTGTTTTATGCCTTTATTGACCCATCATAAATCACCTTTAATTGCAGGCCCTGGAACTAAGTATGGATAGTAGAGGGCAACATGCTACTTCTGAAGTGCACATAAAACAAATTTGAGTGCTCAGAATTGATTATTTGAGCAGAATAGTTACTGAGCTATACCCCTACGGCAGTCACTAATAATATGCCAGGTTACCCTGCAAAGAATTTATGGATTTTGACTGACATTTGTGATGCCACATGAATGATGGTAATTCCGGATTCTTTAAAACATAGAAACATAGAAAATACGAGCAGGAGTAGGCCATTCAGCCCTTCAGGCCTGCTCCGCCATTCAAAAAAAATCATGGCCGATGGTCTAATTCAATACCCTGTTCCCGCTTTCTCCCCATATCCCTTGATCTCTTTGGCATTAAGAAATATATCTATCTCCTTCTTGAATATGTTTAATGACTTGGCCTCCACTGCCTTCTGAGGTAGAGAATTCCACATGTTCAGCACCCTCTGTGAAGAAACTTCTCCTCATCTCGGTTCTAAATGACATACCCCGTATCCTGAGATTGTGACCCCTGGTTCTGGACTCCCCAGCCATCGGGAACACCCTCCCTGCATCTAGCTTGTCTAGAATTTTATAGGTTTCTATGATCCCCTCTCATTCTTCTAAACTCTAGTGAATATAGGCCTAGTCGAGCCAATCTCTCCTCATACGTCAATCCTGCCATCCCAGGAATCAGCCTAGTAAATTTTTTGCACTCCCTCCAAGGCAAGAACATCCTTCCTAAGATAAGCAGATCAAAACTGCACGCAATACTCCAGATGTGGTCTCACCAAGGCCTTGTATAACTGCAGTAAGACATCCTTGCTCCTGTACTCAAAACTTCTTGCAATGAAGGCCAACATACCACCTTCTTAATTGCTTGCTGCATCTTAAAAATAAATGTGCATTTAAAAATGCTACAATTAAACCTGCTTAAAGGATGATGTAAATTTTTGTAGGACATTTGAGATTGTCCATTCAGAATAATATATGGACCGCAATTTCATTGTGGACAAGATGATGAGTAGAATAATTGTCTTGAATTGTCAGTGATCTTTCCATTATTCAGGTAGGCTGCACAATATTTGAGGCCTTAGAAAAATTAAGATCTTTGTGTTTAATTTGCAGAGAGGAGAGTGATACAAAAGTAAAGTGCAAAAACACTGCAGTATCTTTTGTCACTTAAAAAGACTAAACTTTATGAATTAAATCTAAGCAGCTGTTAATACAGTCCACAAATTTCTTATAGTTGCTGCAAGAACCATTAACATTGACATTTTATTTGAATCAGATACTTTCTCAAATGTTGTTAGAAATGAAAGGAATATTATTTTTTTTAATTTAGAGATACAGCACTGAAACAGGCCCTTCGGCCCATCGAGTCTGTGCCGACCAACAACCACCCATTTATACTAACCCTACAGTAATTCCATATTCTCTACCACCTACCTACACGAGGGGCAATTTACTTTGGCTAATTTACCTATCACCTGCAAGTCTTAGGTTGTGGGAGGAAACCGGAGCACCCGGCGAAAACCCACGCGGTCACAGGGAGAACTTGCAAACTCCGAACAGACAGTACCCAGAATTGAACCCGGGTCCCTGGAGCTGTGAGGCTGCGGTGCTAACCACTGCGCCACTGTGCCGCCCTATTATGGTCTATTTTCAGACAAAACTTAGACTCTGGGTGAAAGGCAGCTTTTAAAGGTGAAAGAGTTCCTTTACTAAAGTTGTGAAAGTGACCTGTATGTTGAGAATGTGGGCCGTCCTACCTGTTATCTTGAGGTTATGCTGTGAATAACACCATGGGTTGAATTATGTAGAATCTACAGCACAGAAATGGACCATTCAGCCCAGCTGATTCATACTGGCGTTTAGACATGCCTGACTTGTCTGTCAGCTGTTACTCAGTAGGTAGCACGCTTGCCTGCGAGTCAAGTGGTTGTGGCTTCAAGTCCCACTGCAAATACTTGAACACAAAATTCTAGACTGCCACTCCAATGCAGTACTTGAGGGAGTGCTGCACTGTTGGAGGGGCAGTCTTTTGGATGAGACTTTGAAACGGGGCCCCGCCTGTGCTCTCAGGTGGACGTAAAAGATCCCATGATACTATTTTGAAGGAGAGCGGGGATTTATTCCTGATCTCCTGACCAATATTTACCCCTCAATCAAATTGGCTACCACATTTCTGATATTGCAACAGTGACTACATTTCAAAAGTACATAATTGGTTGTAAAGCACTTTGGAACGTCCTGAGATCACGAAAGGTGCTATATAAATGTAAGTTTTTCTTCTTGACTGAGCTTCCTCCCATTTTAATTACCTCTTCCCATCCAGCCTGCATATCCCTCTATTTCCTTCTCCTTCATGTATGCATTGAGCCTCCTCTTAAATGTTTCAATGCAGTTTGCTTCAACCACTCCATGTGGCTGTATGTTCCACATTCTCACCACACTCTATGTAAACAAATTGCTCCTAAATTCTTTATTTGATCTTGTATTGGCTATCATTTATTTATGTTTCCTTATTTTGGACTTAGCCAAGGTGGAAACAGTTTGTCTAAATCCATCCTATCGAACCCCTTCATGATTTTAAAGACCTCCCAGTCTTTTTTCAGAGAAAATAGTCCCAACCAGCTTAATTTTTCCTGATACCTGCATTTTCTCAATTCTGGTAATATCCTTGTAAGGAATTGAAAATAAAAGTAAGGAAGTTATGCTTCAGTTATACAGGGCATTGGTGTGACCAAATCTCGAATACTGTGTGCAGTTTTATTCTTATTTAAGGAAGGATTTAAATTGCTTAAAAATAGAGACATGTTGTTGAAGCTTTTCGTTCTGCATTCATCAGGACAATCTGCAAGAATAACCAATGTAAGGGAAAACAACTGTATGCATGAGAAGAGAGTGCTTATTGGTTGTCAAGTGAACTCTGATCGGTAGAGGTGTTGCCATGGAGAATGCATCAATTTACGGTGACTGATAGTTAACTGCCAAGCTTTGTTTGAAATTTAAACCAGGCAGCTTGACTGATTGATCAAAGCATTGCCCTAAGGAATGAACCAACGAATGGCTGTCATGTTGTTCAGCAGAAACAGGCACAATGGTTGTACATATTCTTTCTGTCTGCAAAGAACAGGGTCTTGTGTATTAATATATGTAGCTTCCAGTACACTCAAATGTACCACATTGTGAGCGCTACTGACGATCTTAAATTGGTTGTCAGCGTAATTCTTAGCACACTGTGGATTATTTAGCAAATGGTGTCCAATCGCGGAATCGCATCTACTGTTGGACACTGTGTTTTGAGTTTTGCTAGCACGGGCTGGTTTGGTACGGCCCGTACCTTGCCCATTGCGAACAGCAGATGGGACATGTTTGAACGATCCGCCAGTTTTTGGGACGTACGGCCTATATACCTAGCATCACACTGGCATTGAAATTCATATATCACATTACTCATTTGTGTGATAGGCAGGGCATCTTTTTGGCTTGACGGCAGCATCCTGTTAGTGCGAACACCACACATGTTGCTACTGCATAATAGCAGAGCAAAACAGCTAGCTTCACCTGTTGCTCAAATTTTTGGGATACATTACCCTTCCAGGGTAATATACAGCGAGAAATGATCTGATCAGGGTAGTCATTGTCACGCAGGATGTCTTTGATTTGCCCTATTTCAGCATCAAGCTTGCATGGTGAGCAAATGGCTCGGGCCCTGTTTACGAGGTTGCCGATAAGGTTAATCCTATAGCGCATGGAACTGTATGAATCCCAATGGTTCATTCTTCAGGGCAATGCCTTGACCAATCACAGTCAAGCTGCCTGGTTTAAATTTTAAACAAAGCTTGGCAGTTAACTGTCAGTCACCATAAACTGGTGCATGCTCCATGGCAATGCCTCTACCAATCAGAGTTCACTTGCCAACCAATCCGCACTCTCTTCTCATGCAGTATAAGTGGTTGTTTTCCCTTACATTGGTTATTCTTGCGCATTGTCCTGATGAGTGCAAGATGAAAAGCTTCGACAACATATCTCTATTTTCAGCAATACTCAAGTTCTGTACTGCTAAACAACTATTAGGATGTAAATGTGTTGGAGGCGGTTCAGAGGAGGTTTGCTAGATTGATACCTGCAATGAGTAGGTTGTTTTATGGCGAAATGTTGGACAGACTGGACCTATTTTCACTGAGGTTTAGAAGAATGAGGGGGGACTTGATGAAGTATATAAGATCTTGAACGATCTTGACAAGATGGATGTGGAAAGGATGTTTCCTCTTATGGGTGAGTCCAGAACTAGGGGGCACTGTTTTAAAATTAGGGGTCGCCCTTTTAGGGCAGAGATGAGGAGATTTTTTTCTCAGAGGGTTGTGCCACTTTGGAACTCTCTGCCTCAGAAGGTGGTGGAGGCGAGGTCATGGAATTTTTTTTAAGGTGGAGGTAAATAGATTCTTATTAGGCAAGGGAATCAAAGGTTATCGAGGGGAGATGAGAGTGTGGAATTTGAGACACAAACAGATCAGCCATGATCTTAGTGAATGGTGAAGCATGCTCGAGGGGCTGAATGGCCTACTTCTGCTCCTAATTCGTATGTTCATAAGTCTTTTCTGTACTTTCTCCAGTATTTCAATACCCCTTTTGTACCATGGAGACCAGAACTCTGCTTAGCGCTCTCAAGTGTGGTCTAACCATGGTATGCATTTAACAATACTTCCCTGCTTTGGTGTTCTGTTCCTCTGGAAATAAACCCCAATACTTTGCTGGCACTCTTCATGGTCTTTTCAACTTATTTTGCTACTTTCAATGATATATACATCTGCACTCCCAGATTTCTTTGCTTCTCTATTGATGTTCTCTGTAAGCTGCATGCTTGCGTGGCCATGCAGCAACCTGAAAGTTACTGCACAGACTGCTCACAAGCTGTTCCCTTTAAGATACCGCACGTATGCAGCCACACAAAAAAAATTTAAAGGTATTATGCATTTAAATGAACAGATTGCAAGCAACAAAAAAAGGGATATTGTCCTCTACCCAATTTAGTGTCTTATCATCCAATGAATAAGTGGCCGCTTTATTCCTCCTAAAATTTAGATCTCCTTGCAGGAACACACCCCAAGTTTCACCTTGCACCTAATTCAGTTCTACATCCTGCACTAGGTCCTGCTTGCCTGTCACTTCTAACCTCCCCGGCTTCTGTTGGTTCCCGTACCCAAATGTGTTAAATTCTAAATCATCATCATCCTCATTTACACATTACTCTGTGACTATACCCCACCTTCCCACACAGTGGAATGCCTTCTACAGTAAAGGAACTAAATAATTGCAAGTTATTGGTAGTGATTGTAGTGAAATACTACACAGTTTTATAGCTTGTTCTGTAAAGTGATAGTTTCTTCCCTTTATTTCTGTGTAATCCTGTTGTGAACAGAAATATCCATGAGGATGAGCCTTGTGGGTTCAAATGCATTGTTACCCTAAATTTCCCATTTGTAATTTGGTGTTGTAGCACATGAACATGTACTTCTGGTAAACAGTGGAAATTAATTTTTACTTGAAGTGACATTATTACTGAGCAAATACACAATGTCTTTTACCTGTAGCGTGCTGGCAAATCGATTGAAATTGCAGTCTTACTGTGTTAGCTATTTTGAAAGTCTTCAATTCACACACTGCACAGAAGCAAATATGAATAGTACAATGATATTCGGCTACTTAGATATCCAGAATAGTTTTATTACTGTCTAACCAGCTCTATACATAACTTTTTTTAGACTCAATTTAACAGTAAACACTTGTCTGACCTATTTTTTCCCATTCCCTCTCCTGCCCATCCCCCCAGCCGCTTTATTTTAATTTTAACTTTATTTCTGTTTGATCCCATCTGTGTGTTTTATTTCTTTTTTCTCCTTCCTTTTGTCCAGTGCCCCTGGGTTACGATATCCATTTTGCAGGTGGCAGTTGTCAGATTGTTGTGTGTTTAGGTGGGATGTTGACTAGCTTTTGACCCAAAAGGTACAGACTCTGGTTTCTTAAGATAAAGAGTTTATTAAGTACAGCAAGAATATACAAGCAATACTTGACCAACAGCAGTAGTTATACAGCAGAGTATAGGATGACCTCGGCCCTTCCTTTCCGAGCTGCTGTGGCGCAGTCTTCTTTCTTAAGGTGTTCTGTTGACTGTAGGTTGGTTTCTTCTTGAATTAGTGCGCCCCAAGTTGTCCCAGCACCTGCCATTTCTGGTTCCCTCTGAGGGTTTCTTCCTTCCATATTAGGTTACAGTCCACTTTAACCCCTTTTGATTGGTCAGCTTAGACCTCACCTTCTATACATTGTCTCTTCTTGATTAGTTTATAATAGTCAGATTACAGCAAATATGACCCCTCTGTATATTATCTGTGCTGACATCTTGATGGCCCAAGTCATTGTCACACAGTGGGGAATGTTTGCTGTCCCCATCAACATTCCTGTCTTGAATCTTTGGCCTCCTTGTCTGGAGAGACAATGGGTATGCACCTGGAGGTGGTCAGTGGATTGTGAAGCAGCGCCTGGAGGCCAATTCTAGAGTGTCAGACTCTTCCACAGGTGCTACAGATAAAATTGGTTGTCGGGGCTGTTACACAGTTGGCTCTCCCCTTGCGCTTCTGTGTTTTTTAGTGCCAACTGCTAAGTCTCTTTGACTCGCCACACTTTAGCCCCGTCTTTATGGCTGCCCGCCAGCTCTGGCGATCGCTGGCAACTGACTCCCATGACTTGTGATCAATGTCACAGGACTTAATGTCGCGTTTGCAGACATCTTTAAAGCAGAGACATGGACGGCCGGTAGGTCTGATATCAGTGACGAGCTCGCTGTACAATGTGTCCTTGGGGATCCTGCCATCTTCCATGCGGCTCACATGGCCAAGCCATCTCAAGTGTCGCTGACTCAGTAGGGTGTATATGCTGGGGATGTTGGCCGCCTCGAGGACTTCTGTGTTGGAGATACGGTCCTGCCACCTGATGCCAAGGATTCTCTGGAGGCAGCGAAGATGAAATGAATTGAGACGTCGCTCTTGGCTGACATACGTTGTCCAGGCCTCGCTGCCATAGAGCAAGGTACTGAAGACACAGGCTTGATGCACTCGGACTTTTGTGATCTGTGTCAGTGTGCCATTTTCCCACGCTCTCTTGGCCAGTCTGGACATAGCAGTGGAAGCCTTTCCCATGCGCTTGTTGATTTCTGCTTCGAGAGACAGGTTACTGGTGATAGTTGAGCCTAGGTAGGTGAATTCTTGAACCACTTCCAGAGCGTGGTTGCCGATATTGACGGATGGAGCATTTCTGACGTCCTGTCCCATGATGTTCGTTTTCTTGAGGCTGATGGTTAGGCCAAATTCGTTGCAGGCAGCCGCAATCCTGTCGATGAGTCTCTGCAGACACTCTTCAGTGTAAGATGTTAATGCGGCATCGTCAGCAAAGAGGAGTTCCCTGATGAGGACTTTCCGTACTTTGGTCTTCGCTCTAAGACGGGCAAGGTTGAACAACCTGCCCCCTGATCTTGTGTGGAGGAAAATTCCTTCTTCTGAAGACTTGAACGCATGTGAGAGCAGCAGGGAGAAGAAGATCTCAAACAGTGTAGGTGCGAGAACACAGCCCTGTTTCACGCTACTCAGGATAGGAAAGGGGTCTGATGAGGCGCCGCTATGCTGAATTGTGCCTTTCGTATTGTCATGGAATGAGGTGATGATACTCAGTAGCTTTGGTGGACATCCGATCTTTTCTAGTAGTCTGAAGAGACCACGTCTGCTGACGAGGTCGAAGGCTTTGGTGAGATCAATGAAAGCAACGTAGAGCGGCATTTGCTGCTCACGGCATTTCTCCTGTAGCTGGCGAAGGGAGAACAGCATGTCAATAGTGGATCTCTGTGCTCGAAAGCCACACTGTGCCTCAGGGCACATTCCAGTCTTGAATGGTCTCTGAATATCTTTATTTGCATTACCATCTCATGGGGCTTACAAGTCTGTCCCTTATTGTGACTGACCCTGTCTTAATTGAAATGCAGAAAGGGCAGTTATTAAGACATCCAGTCTCATAGCAAAGCTATTTCTGCTATTGTTGTGACAGTAAACACTGTCTCCCACCATCTCCCCACTACAGTATACAAATATACATTTCACATTTAACAACATGATTCTAAACACAAAGTCCATAACTTAGTTCTATTCTAATACATTGATACATATAGAAAGTATAACTATTCCCGAGCATAACTGCAACATCACTTAAAATTATTCTACTTTTTTAAAAAAAAACATAGCATCTCATGTGAGTTTGTATTAGACTGTAACTTACATAGATTCATCCAACAATTGAAACATGGCAGAGGTTAACCCTTTAGTTCTTACGCAATCAAATCAAACAAATAGGCCTGCAGTTAGCTGAAAACCAAGTCCAAAGGTGGTCAAGCTTTTTTTCTTCCAGTTAATAGAGGTCTAAAACTCAAGAATTATTTTGTGGTATCTGTGAAATGACCACCTGAGTCTTTAACTAGTTTTTCTAGCTTCCAAGGGGTGAGGTATCCTTAGCTAATGAAAACATATTAATTCCGTCATATGGGACACTATTTGAACCTTTTTTTTAACTGGACATTGCACATACCTTGTTTAAAAAGACTACAGAGCTGAACAGCTGAAAACATGATTGCACATTTGCATTCCGAGAGACCGTTGAATAGAGAGACAATGGGCGTACTCCCTGATTCAATTAGCGAGATGGGTTTTGTCAATAGTGATGATCAAAAGACATTGGGAGCCATTGACTTTGTAAGAGACAACTCCACCCCCACCGAGTGACTGGAAGACTCTGAAGTCCAGCAACCCTCCAAGAATCTGCTGTTTCAAACAAAGAGATGGTCACATGACTTACCTGTTGGCTAGACTGGGCGCTTTTTTGAATTGTGCCACACAGAAAAGGATCAGACTGCAACTGAACTCCAAGAAGAAAGCATCTCTCTCTCTCTCCAGCAGAGTCGCAGGAAAACCACGGTGGCAGTTTCTATGCTTCAAGACTACAGACAAAGCATATCTTCGGCCTTCTGGTACCAGAGAAGCAAATCTGGAATTGTGCACCAGGCCCCAGCGAGAACTCCAAGAACCTAACTTCAGTTGAGGACGTTGTATCAAGGACATGACCATCCAGTAACCGAATTCTGTTTATTACCAACTCTGCTTCAACCCTGCGCCCCCCCCAATTCTTCCTGCCCCTCTGTATCTATTTATGTGTGTGTTTCTCTCGTGCGCATGCAAGCGTGGTTGCATCACGTATTTTAGTAGTTTTAACCGAGTTAGAGTGATAAGGCTAAGAAACTTACATCTTTCTTGTTTAAACATTAGCAAACCTGTCTGGTTGGTTCATTTGCAATTACAATTAGGGAGCAGTGAACAAAGACTCACTGAGGTGGTAAGCTAAAATCACTGTGTTTTAAGAGATAAACCCTGTTATGGCCAAACCAGGAAAGGGGCAAGAGGGGAGCCTGAGACCCCTTCCTCACCCGGTCGTAACACTACTATGGCCTAATCATGCCTGGCAAGATATATGACATGGAGTTTCAAATAGTTTGTCGCAGATCGACACCTTTGTTCACTGTAAAATTGGATTTTGAAATATGAATGAATGGGAAATATTTTTGTCCTATTTGTCATCGTTGTACACCACCATCTGGATTGCAGAGATTTGTGAAATGTGTAGAACTATTCCCCTGTGGCCTTTTACTGGTAGATAGCTGACCCTTTCTTCACCTTTGGAGAGATGCCTTTGATAATTTATTTGCTGCATTCTGGCACCGGGATCAGTAAATCATGAAGAACACAAGCATTTATTTAACAATCTTTAAACAAGCTGTCTAAAACTTCAAAATGGTTACTCCTTTTTGACATTTGTATTTGCTCCTAAAATATTTCTAATTTATCCCATCTCCTTGTTTCTGTTCTTTCATTTATCTTAAGATAGTGGTATAATTTTCTGAAAGCTTGTGTTGAAGTGTTTTGAAACATTAGTAATTTGGGAGTTTTGTATAGTAATACAGCCACATAAAGGGTTGAACTGAATGAATGTCTAAATAATTTAAAAATGTGTCTTGGGAGGAAGAAAAGCCCCTAAAGATCCATGCAAAAATATTTCTAATTTGCATAGATTGTTCAGTTTTAATTTACTTGGATTTAAAGGAGGAGGTAGCTTTATAATTTATTATTAGCGATGGGCCACCTGCATGCATTTTTAATTTTATTTAAATGTAAACTTTAAAAAAAAAATCTATAGATCTCTTCCATTATTATACATGCCATAATGTAGATGTGTGATGAAGGAATCCCTTGATTCAGTATTGCTCTATTCCAGTACGTGCAACATCTAACAGACAAAATAGGGTTGCGCAGACAAGCTTTATAAATTCAGGTACATTTTTTTTTCATTTAATTGTTTTAAGATTAAAATTTGAGGGTCCTGCACTTACACTGCCAGTATTTCACTCCAGGAACTTGAGCACAAAATCTCGGCTGACACTCCAGTGCAGCACTGTCAGATGTCCCATCTTTTGGATAAGATGTTAAACTGAAGCCCCATAAGCCCTCGCAGGTTGACATAATAGATCCCACAGCCCTATTTCAAAGAAGAGCAGTGGAGTTCTCCCCGGTGTCCTGGCCAACATTTGTCCCTCAATCAACATCAATAAACAAACAGATTATGCGGCTGTTATCGCATTCCTGTTGTGGAAGCTTGCAGTATGCAAATTGATGCTATATCTTCTACATTATTACAGTAACTACACTTCAAAAGTACTTTGATAGATCTAAAGTACATTGGGACTTCCTGAGGTTATGAAAGATGCTATTTAGATGCAAGTTCTTTTCTTCCACTGGCAAGGGCAGTATAACAGGGGTTCAAGAAAGATGCAGGAGCTCAGTAAATAACAGACACCTGCTTATGTTGCTATTTTTGTTAGAAAAGCACTTCTATTAGTTTAGAGGCATCTGTTCAAAAACTAGCCACAGTAATGCTTCCATTCCCAGTTTGACCTGAGTGGGTTATCTATATAAAACAAAGTGTTTCCTAAACTTCAAGTCTAAACATTACATGCACGCAAGTGAAAATCTGATGTTCAAAAGATGCAACAATGGAAAGTGAACTTAAGACCATAGCTCAACACACATTTCCTAAACACATAAGCAAATGCATCTGTGTTTACAGATATCACTGTTTAACAAAGGTTCAGGAAAGATTGCATTGCACTACTTTTTTTGACCTTGTTAAATGTTTCCTTTCAGATGAAGATCATCGTATCTGTGGTCGTTGTAATTGTCTTGTTAGTCATCATCAGTAAGTATGTTTGCCATCTGAAAGTGAATGCAGCCTCGTAAGTTCTGTAGTGGTTATTGTGCTCCAGTTGGAATTCCACCTCAGCCTTACTATTCTGATGTGTATCTGTCAAGGGAGACCATTATTATTTATTTCCCAGTATTCTGGTAAAAAAAGAAATAAACTATTTTCATTGCAGTGTGTGTCACATGTTACTATGACTATCTTTATTGGATGTTTCTCTTCACTGCATTACAGTTGGTGTCTAATATATCTAATATATTTTAAAAGCGCTGTTATTAGGAATAAGAAACATCTAACAATGACTTAAGTCTACAATCCATGGTTGGAATTTAACCCCCCCCCCCCCCTTCCCCCCGTAGGAGTGGGCTGGAGGTGGTGGGGGGCGTAAAATTGAGTGAGAGCTGGGGGATGCTGTTCCCGTCGTCGCCTTCCCACCTCACTGTAATTTTACAAGCGCAGCAGAGGTGACGAACGGCCTGCATGCCCCAGGCCAACTAAGATCCTTAAGTAGCCAATTAGTTGCTACTTAAGGGCCTCCTCCCATCCTCGCTGATATATTACCAGCAGGGGGTGGGTGGTTGGTTCAGGAGCTCAGAAGGCCGCCCAGTAAAACTTGACGGCTTCCTTGCGGACTGTGGGACGGCCTTCCTGATCGGGCACTCTGTGCCCCCCGCGGCACAAGCCGACCCCACTGGAGCACCTCCCCTCCCACTTTTGAGCGACCCCCACCAACCCCCAGTGAGGCCCCACACTCTCACCTGCATTCCAGGACCTCGTCCATGTTGCCAGTCTTGGCCGGGTGCAGCCCCAGCAGTGGCCACCGCTCCCAGTGGCACTGCAGGGACTGAAGAGCTGCCAGCCTGCTGTTTGGTCGACAGCTGTTGGAGGCGGGATCTCCTGCCTCAGTGGCAGAATTCCCACCCAAGGCCAATTAAGGGCCTGGGCCATGTAAAATCACGCCGTCACTTCCAGGCCCAGTGGAGGCGGGCTCACCACCGACTTTTTGTGCTGGTGGGCAGGGCCTCAGGCCCAACGTGAAATTCCGGCCCATATATCCAGTGACCATGGAGAAGGTCAAAGTACTTTTTTTGAGAAAAAGTTAAATAGGCAAGATAAAATTAATCCTGTGGACAACTATTATAGTTTTGAATTGTTTTTCAGGGAACATAGGAAGCAATATTAGAATACAGAATGGATTCTTTTAATTTCTATTTTTCTCACTGTTTTGTTAACATTGTAAGAAGTCACTGTCCATATTTACTGGTGGTTAAGATTTTGCATTAGGGAATGTGACAGTTGTCAGCAAGTTTCTCTTGCTGGTGTTAATATCCATGTGGTATAATGCATGCTTTTCCAGACAACAAATGAGAACATTTTTGTAACAAATGATTTTCCATGTCCTTGCAGTACCTGTAATTTTGAAGAATCGCTCGTGATGACAAGACATGCACAGCATCAACGCAGGAAAGTTACTGCCTCAATCTCTATAAACTACTTGAGATATGTGCATAATATCTCAGATATTGTAAAGAGGAAGTATGTTTCTGTCTGTCTTTCAGAGAAGAAAACTGTATTTATGGGCACTCACTGCAATGAGTACCCTTCTGGAATAGGGACCAATACATAATTTAACAGATTATCTTCCTGTCGATAGCAATTTCCTTTTAAGTGTATTGTGTAATTTCATGAAAGGTATTTTGCCTTCACTGATGATTTTATTACTGTGAAACCTGGTATCTAAATGCGCTGTCAACAATTTTTTCCTCCAATTTTCTCTCAAAGACATTAGGTCACATTAGGAGTATGGTTCCACAGATGCAGACCCCACTCAGGGTAACTTGCTTAAGTGGGAACTCTTCATGTGTGAGTCAAATCACTGATTATTGTCACACTATTGGACAGCGGAGGGCATCATCGTAAAGTCTAATTCGGTCCCCTGTCTCAGCTGAGCACATATATGATTCTTCCAGCAGGGTCACTGGACAGGGAGCAGAAGTGGGAATCCAGGCTACTTTTCTCCCCCTCCATATTCCAAAGGGTACTGAAGCTAAATGTTGTAACTAAACTTCCATCCTGGCCAAGATTCACTAGCTTTGTATAATCCTGGATTGAACCTGGGACCTTTCTTGGTCTGTGTTGTTCAGTACTAAACCAGGTGGTACAATAATCCACTAAGCAGTTAAAGTATATACCGAAGTAAAGGAGGTTTGAGCGGATTCTCAACTGAAACAAGTCTCGATAGTTTTTCAAACAACGTCCCCTATTTTTGAGCAGAATCTCTTCAGTCATACAGTATATCTATTAAGAGATTATATGGACTAGTTTATAATAAATTATATACAACCATTTTCTGACTGTGCCAAACTGTTGTGTTTTACTTTGAGTGCTGTTTTATCCTGTATATTATTTTAAAACCCTTCTTTATGCTCCAGAATTTTGGAGTTCACTTTTTTTTGTAAATGAAGCTTTTAAAATAAAAAAAAAACATAATGTCAGACAGGTCAGCCAAATTGTCACTTGCACACAGTGTTTGGTGACTGGATTCACTTGTACCCAAGTTTGGTGGGGCATGTTTTTTTTGCTTTTGACAACAGGAGTGAAATTATCTCTAACAAGCGTTTTCACACAGTCCGTGCCATTAATCAGCTGCAACATGACTACATCTGTGTAAAGTTTAAGATCTTAAAACATAACATTTTAAAAGTGCTGTGACAATTTGCTGTGCTGCCTTTAAATTTTTAATGCTAGAAAAGAGCTGACTCAATTTTGGCATTAACATTTAACTGGCAGGGGTTGGTGAACTAACCAATTGAATGCACCTAAGGGGAGCTCTGCTGTCCCCTGGCTCAAGAGGGTATAGCTGGATAGCATAATCATGGTTAAGAAATACTCCAGAGAGAGTGCTGCTGGGTGCACTGTAATGGGATGTAAAATGGAGTAGCACAGCCAATTTAACATGCTCATTTAAAGTCATAATATGCTTAAATTCTTCTTTGATTAGATCATTATTTCTTTGCTTAGCTGCCACCTTTTAAAAGTGTCAACGTAGCAATTTGAAGTTCTTGCAAAGCTTCTTAAGTTAGGCCTGGAAAAGAAAACTATGTCAGTGTTGCATCTCTTGCAGGTCTGTCACACATCCACATGTCAGATGCAAAATAATTTTTTTTTAAATGCGAAAGCCAGTCATTGAGCTGGAGCCTGAAATTTACTTCACTTTGCAACTGTATATAAATTGATCTCAGCGATTTACAATGGTGCATTATTTAGATTTCACTGTTAAAAGCAATGGCCTTAAAGTTGCAGGCAGAGTAGCAAGTAGATAACATAACCATTACTCCAGACCTGCCATAGATGACCAGTGACATAAGATCTGCCTGTATCAAATGTTTTTGATTTCAAAAAACATTTTTTAAGTAATTCAGACTTAATGTTAATGGAGTATTCTTCATTTGATTACAGTACCTGTTGGCCAGACTTTTATTACAGATGCATTCGCAGCCTAGACTATTCTTTGCTGCCTTAATTTCCAAGTTGAAGCAATTACCTTGAGGCATTGCAGGGTTTTCAAATGAGAGTCAAAAGGCACATAAAAGCTTGTGAGAACAGAGAGGAGTTTTACACATTTGTAACTAAGAAAATCAAGTACTCTGGAAAATATCCAAGTAAAATACAAGATTGTGAAACGTAGACATTCCCTAGAATGCTTGCAAATGTAATATGTGAATGAGAGGTGGGTTTGTGTGGTAAAGTTGCATTCATCTTCCAAAAAGAATACAGTTTAGCACAGTGTGAGAAAATGGTTCTATTGTTTGTGTTTCAAGTGCACCTTTTACAATTTTGCCTATTAGGAATGTTGAGCAAAAGATGATAGTCTCTAATTTCATTGAGAAGGAAATTAGAGCTGCAGTTATTTAAATTTAATACAATTTAAGATGAGATTTTCATATTGCTATTGTTTACTATTTTATAACATAGCACTGTGTAATGAGTATAAAATGGGATCCAGACATGGTGATTGATCTGGCAAACAATCACTAAATTCCCCTGAGCAGTACAGCTGAAGGCAGGTCTCCTGCGATCCTCCATGACCCCATTCATTTTGCATTGAAGACCAAGCTGGGTCTTATTATTGGAGCACTCAGGAGTTGTGGAAGAAATGTTATTTTCTTTAAAAAAAAATTCTATTTTTATTTTGTACATTGTAATTGATTAGAAGCATTATAGTCTTAATCAGTGAGCATGGTGACACTTTGGCAATGCAGGTGAGACAAATGCATGTCAATTTCAAGCAAGAGGAAGCAGCACTTCCCACATAGTGTTATTTCAAGTCTGCACTTTGAACACTCCTTGCGAGGCAAGAGACTCCTGATCTACAGCGATGGTTGCTGATGGCAGTGTGGCAGTATTGACGAGTCTCTTCACTAGCCCAGTTTTAATCCTTTTCCAGTTCACTCTTGAGAGATGTGCCTGATTTTTTGTTGCCAGTTTGCATGAGGATCCACAGAGGAATTGGCCGGTTCAGCTTTACCATCTTGTGATAACTGAATCCCGACTGTGAATGAATGGGTAGCCCCGAAAAGTGGTCAGTACAACCAACTTAGACTGATCACAAGCACCGGAAAATTATAGCGCTCAAAGTACTTGGAGGTTTGCCTTTAACAACATCCACATTGACTGTAATAATAAGAGTAGGCATCAGGAATGATCAGATGTCCCTCAACAAAGTGAGTAGGAGCATCCAGATAAGTGAAAATACTAACTGTATAATGTCATTCTCTTAAGTGTGGAACTGGTTTTCCAAAAATGTTTTATTTGTCTGGGATACGCACTTGATCCTTAACACCAGTGACGCATACTGGGATACAAATGGCCTACAATATGGTTTAAAACAGACTTGAGTACTGAGCATGAGCTATGCACTAATTATACTAATGACAAATAATGAGCTGATACACTGGCCTCTAAAATAATTAATGTGTATATTCTAATTTTTGTAAAAGGGAGACTAAGGGTTATTGATCTGCAAAAATGTTCAAAACAATAGATTTTTTCTTGAAAAGGGCATTGCCCTTTTGTAATTTTACACACGCATTGGGTACACATTGAAAATGCATTTCTACTTTATGCTGTATAGTTAGCAGAAATTTATTATTTGAACTGTGTATAAAGCTTTTGTTGAGGCTAAAGTTTACTAAAAGAGGAGAAACAGCATTCTTAAGCAATTTTCTCCTAGCTGTTAGTTCCTCTGTCATCACTTTATCAACAGTTTTCAAAAAGTTGTGTAGGCACATATTATAAAAACTTTAGTGTTTATACCGTTTTTCTGTTTTTCCCCACAGTCATAGTTTGATGGTCTGCAGATCTGGTTTGTTCAAGTCCTGTTGAGCTCAACTATTGACCTAGAGAAAACTCAAACTGAAATGGGTTTCATTCGTAATCATAATCAAGGGTAACTCCTTTCTCACAGTGCAGTTTAATTTATACCCTTTGGAATTCAATACTGAACCCAATTAAAATTATCCAGGAATTCTAAACATGGCTACTTTTCTTCCCCTTTGTACAGTATCTGAATCTTCAGTTTGTTTGCAATATGCCTGCAACATGTCTACAACTGTATGTTTTGTTTGTATCTCGTTCTCCTTCCCGCCCCACTCTCCCTGCACCCCCAGCACTATGGACCTGATAGGTGCCATACTCGCAAAACTTTGCCAGTGCCATTTTGTACATGACTATTGCAAGACAGTCTGAGCTGGCTTGGGTCATTTTTGTACAATGTCTTTCCTTCTTCCATCTGTGGTAGTGCCTTGCATATTGCTCATCTCCTTTGCTGCCTGTTCACCTGTGATTGGCAACTGACTGGGTCACAGTGACCACCGATCGGCTTATAAAATCTATAGTGCAGGCTTATACCTGTGCAATGTATTGGAGGGCCACACTTCTCATAAGTCATTACTCCTGACAATTGTCAGGGTACAAGAGTTTGTTTACTATCTTTCACTGATAATTATTTTCATAGGACTGGTGTGGTGACAAGTGTGAGGAAACCAAGATCTTTTTAAGACGCATTGTAAAAAGACATGAATATTTAGGGAGCTTGACTTGCTGAATTTTGTTTTGTGTTGTAACTGTGTTTCAGTGCAATTGTATTTTTAGTCACAGTGTTTGCATTGTGCAGACCATCTTTCACTTATTATGTATAATATGTCTGGGTGAATACAAGGACAATTTGACAGCATGCCCTGAACCATGAGGGAAACTACTGAGTATTGACCTAATTTCCAGGTAAAATATTAAATTCTTTTATTGTCTGATTTTTTTTTTTGTTGCAATATAACATGATTGGAATGTTTTGATTCCTTTGAAAGTTGTACTGAGAACTGTGAAAATAAAAAGTTGTGCACTATCACTAAACCCTATTATTTCTTAAAAAGAAAGCACTTACATTCTGAAAGAGTAAGAAAATATATATCCCAGGTTTAATATCTGTGAAATAGCTTCTCCTTTAGTTTCAAGATAAAATTCCAGTAAATTAGTGAAATAAAATCACTTATCTTATTGTCATTCAAGAACCAACATTACCCATCAAGTTGTTCTGGTCCTCAGATAAATGGATAACAATTACATTGTTTCTTCTCTTCCAGGCTTAATTTTTTTTAAGTTACAGAATGAAAAAAGCTTAAGACCCTAAAGCTGTGTGCAATTTGCACTATCATGTACTTTTGTCCAATTTATTTAATCCAGAGACAGTTAAATACAGTTCCAAGAAGTTAAAGCACCAAAAGGTTTCTGCTTAATCCTTTGCCATTATTGAGAAATGACTTCAAATTGTCATTCCTACTTTACAATTTATATTATTCCAATCTGAACAGTCCTATTTCCAAAATGACATTTCCTGCTCCCACCAACACCAGAGCTCTTATGGTCCATAAGTGTTTTGATTATCAATAATCAATCTGAACTCATTTCCTTCAGTACTATGGTTAACCACCATTCGTCTAGCATGTTTTTTAAAGAAAGGAGTTCATCAATTTATAGAGAAATTAGTGGTTTTATTTTTATTTTTTATCTTTTATGGTGTGGGGAACAACCCTTTAGCCAGTTACATAAACTTTAAAAATTTTTAAAGTCCTTTATCATTTTCTCTCTTGGCCACCTTTTCTCCAGTGAAAGCAAATTTAATTCTGTATTTCTCTCTTTATAATCTGGTTCTAATCCAGGAATTGTCCTTTATGTTCTTCTCTAGACCTTCCCCAATGTAACCGTGTCCTTTCAGAGGTGGGTTGTACACAAGATTTCAAATGTAGCTATTCCCATGTTTTAACCAAGATGCAAAGCCACTGAGATCCATTGTACTTGATCAGCTTTGCTGGCTACTTCAAATTGACTAAATTAAGTTGTTATAAAGAAAGTAATTTATGTTCCAAAGAAGTTCCCTAT
This sequence comes from Heterodontus francisci, assembly GCF_036365525.1. Taxonomy (NCBI): domain Eukaryota; kingdom Metazoa; phylum Chordata; class Chondrichthyes; order Heterodontiformes; family Heterodontidae; genus Heterodontus; species Heterodontus francisci. Next base: position 95,740,411 of record NC_090378.1, on the reverse strand, counting down.
TAGTGTTCGATCAAGATAAGCAATGTAGTGGAACCAACCTTTTACTTTGTTTTTTGAAAAAAACACCTAACATTGCCGTGATATTGATTCAGATTTGGATCTGCAGTGTGACCCACTTCAGTCTACAATAACCTGATACTAATCTGAGTAGCAGCGATCATAATCTGAATTTATAATATCATTTAGGATTAGTATTTTGAACCAAGAAAATGTGGTGAGAATCTCTTAGCAGATAGGGTTGCCAACTCTGCTTGTACTTACTCCTGGAGGTTTTAATCACATGACCACCCCTCCTCAAACCACGTCACTCAGTCAAACTGGATTTTTCCCATCTCCAATATTTGTTTGTAACTAATAATCAAAAGTGTTGAAAGAAGATTAAAATGCAACTCTGATTCTTCTCATGGGTTGTTAGCAGTAGTGTCCGGGTGATTAATCTTTAATTCCTGAAAATTTCCAGACTCATCCTGGAGGTTTAGCAACCCTATTGGCAGAGAATTTAATATTTTTGAAGAAATTATCCTTATTGATAACCAGATTAAGTGTATTAATATATTAGAATGTAAAACAGTTAATTCCCAATAAACGTGAGAATTAGATAAAATGGGAACTATCCATTGTCTAAGAAAGCAGAGGAAATAATACATCCCTGCAGATTTGTTTGTAATTAGTGTGAAACAAGATTCTACACGATAATTATTGTGCCAAAGCCCTAATGTGTCTAGATCACACTGTTTTAACATCAAAGTATCTTGAACCAGCTTGTTTCTGAAAAACAGAATCTATAATTTAAATGCTTAGTTTTTGTTTGTCCAGACTGTTTTATTTGGTCAGTTTAAGGGGTGTGTCTGTTGGTGAGTTTGTTTGGTGGGTGGTGCCCGGTGCACATGGAAGCATGTGGGGTGCGTGAAGGACTGGAGCCTGTGATGCACGTGCGGCTGCCAGTGGTTGGTGGTGGCGGCAGTGGGGTGGGTGGGTTGGTGGAGAGCAAAAACAGCGGAAGGTAAGGGGAGCTCAACAACAAACTTACCCTGGCTGGAGAGACTTTTCGTGAGGGATGGCTTGGGATTGATAGAAAGGCTGGCATGGGAGAGGTGGAAGAAATGGGATGGGGATGGCATGAAAGGGAAGGCATGAGAAGGATGGAATGGCACAGGATGACATGGGAGGGAGGGGTGGATGAGATGATGCAATTGGTTAAGTGTGGCGAAATGGCGTGCCAGTTATTTGATACAACTTCTTATTTGAAAGGTTTTCTTTGCGCTAAAATTGAAGATCCACTCGATTTGAATGTAAGTGTTTTAGAAAAGCTATCAGGTGAGTTAATAGAATACATCAGCATTGATTTTATAGATGAAGATGATAACAGTCTATACCCTCCAGTCTAACTCCAATGGACGTGCGACCAAACGATCCTAGACTGAAGCAAACGAGCAGTTATAATGTTGCTATGAAACTTGAATCCTAAACAAGGACTTTGTCATGGAACAAGATTGGTAGTTAGGAAGCTGTCTTCTTTGATGATAGATACAGAAATGGAGTGTTTATTTCTTGAAAAATATTGAGCCCATCAGATGTAAACTTGCCTTTTCAACTCGGGAGAAAACATTTCCCACTTAGACTTTCATATTCTATGACTATAAACAAGTCTCAAAAACAGACTCTTGACAAAATTAATATTTATAATCCTAGGCCTGTTTTTACACATTGGCAACTTTAGCAGCTTTTTTCCAGAGTGAGATATTTTGATCCTGTTGAAGCCTTTGGTTAAAAAAAACTAGGAATCCTGCATTCCTGTTCCAATAAAGATGCTAATTTGACTGTAAATGTTTTGCGGGTCTCTGCTAGTAAATCTATAATCACATTTCTTAAAAAGAATTAAGAGAAAACTGAACTTGGCATTGCAGATTTTTTCACAAATAAATTGGTCTACTACTTATCTGGGTGTGGAAGGAACTAAACACAATGGAGACAAGCACATAATTTTGTGTAAGGGTGCTGTTTGTAAAGGGACAGACACTATCTGTTACCTTTCTGTACTAGCTTGGCCATTTATTGATCTTGCCTAATCCTCCAGTGTCGCCCAGGGATTTATCCAAAGCTCCTTCCTGTTTCTCATTTACATGCTGTCCCTTGGCAATATCATCCTAAAACATAGTTTCATTTTCCACATGTACGCTGCCAGCACCCAGCTTTACCTCACCATCACCTCTCTCAACTCCTGCATTGTCTCTAAATGGTTAGACTGCTTGTCTGACATCCAGTACTGGGTGTGAGCAGAAATTTCCTCCAACTAAATGTTGGGAATGAGAAAACTGAAGCGATTATCTTCAGTGCCTGCTGCAAACTTCAATCCCTAGCCACTGACTCCATCCCTCTCCCTGGTAACTGTCTGAGGCTGAGCCAAACTCTTTGCACCCTTGGTGTCATATTTGACCCCAAGATAAGCTTCCAATCAGATATCCGTGCCATCGCTAAGAACACCTATTTCTACCACTGTAACGTCACCCAACTCCACTCTCAGAACTCCACTCTGTCTCAGCTCCTCTGCTGCTGAAACTCTAATCAACACCTTTGTTAATCTCTAGTCTTGACTATTCCAATGCTGTCCTGTCAGGTCTACCTCATCCTACCCAGGAGGTCATCCAAAATTCTGATGCCCACGTCCTAACTTGTACCAAATTCGGTTCACCCAACACTCCTGTGCTCGCTGACCTACATTGACTCCCAGTTAATTGATAAAATTCTCATCCTTGTTTTCAAATCCCTCCATGGCCTTGTCCCTTCCTATCTCTGTAACCTCCTCCTTCGTTATGAAGTGATTTGTGACATCCTGAGGTCATAAAATGTGCAAGTTCTTTTAATAAATATATCTTGCTTCTTGGCACTCTTATTCTTACTGTGATAGGTTTTTTCTTATATTTTTCCTTCAAATAGGCCATTGCTAACTTGTTCACTCTGTTTATCAAATCTATCCCTATGTTTATAGCAATATGGTCCCATTATTTTAATTATCAATATGTTGCTTCCGTTTTCACCAAGGCTCAGTCTATTTGTGCTGTTAATCAGAACAATTTTGATTAATAAATATTTTCCTCTAACTCCAATTGCAAGGACAGTCTGGAATCACAAATTTCTACATGACTGCAGTTAATGATAATTCTGCAATCAGTTCAATTTGAATGAGTTCCTCGAAATGAAATGCCTCATATCTATGTGGTGGTATTTCTGATGGCCCAGCCAAGACCTAACAATATATATCCAAATGGAGCATTCTGAAAAGGATTCAGTCATTGGTGGGGGTACAGAGAAAAGGATACACAGTTGGTTGCAGAACTTAAGAGAATGCATGTAAAGAATGATTGACTGTCCTGGGTCTTTTCTCTCTTGAAAAGAGAAGACCAATGGGTATATGATAGTGTTTAATTTTATGAAAGGTTTGGACAAATTGGATCTAAGTAAGTTTTTAAGCCACGTACAGAATTTAATAGTGAGAGCATATTTAAAATGGGGGAGACCAGCAGCAGGTCAAGAATCCAGAAGTTGCTGGAATGGGCTTTGCCGTGGCTCTTTAACTCAGCCATGGCATTAGCATTCCACTTCCAGGTTTCCTGACCAATTGGAATGGGCAGACATGAAGTCAAATGTGATGCTATCCAATGTGTAACCTTTTTTACAGTTACCTTTCCTCCAGAGTATCATTTTGCCTGCACAAAATTCTTTGACTCATAATACTGAGATAATTACCTCTAGCTCTGTCTTAAGTAATCCTTGTAATTGTTTCCTTCGTCCTGAAAGAATGTTAGTTTAATTACCCAATGAGGTTATCCTTTTGCATCTTAGGATTCAGAATGGAGATGCTCTGAAATCTACTTGGTTTCTGAATATAGCTATAAAGGCATTTTATTTGTTATTTTTGAATATGTTCACAAAGCTTCCTTGTATAACCATAGATCTAGACGAAATCTAGTGTGAGGCTGTTCCAATAGCTAGCTACCAGGCAAGGCTATATAAGTATGCCATGTAAGTGGGTTCCAGAAGAAATGAGGTTTGTTTCTGGAGACAGAACAGATTTAAGATTATGGTGAGAAGGCTTGATCTTTCGAAAAGTAACCGGCTGATCAGACCCAATGGACCTTTTATATCAGAGCTACCGTTGCTCTGCTCTAGTTCGCTGTCCACACTTTGAACTTTAATCTACAGTAATTGTCAAGTGAATTACCACATGTTTCATCGGTACATTATGTGGTGTAGTTTATGATTCCTATATCTCTGTTCTGCTTTCCTGCCCTTTCAATCATGTTATGTTGTTACTTGAGAGAGAACAAAGGCACATTTCCATCCTGATATGTTTGGAGCTGAGTTCATTTTGAATTACCTTCAATAAGATGTTGGCAGTTGTTAACATAGTGAAAGACTGCCTAATCTCTTGCCCAGTGCTGACCTAACTTGCACACTATTTCTTTCACTTACTGCAATTATCACTGCATGATTGAAATAACACATTGTTAACACAATCTTTAAAAGTATGTTTGGAATGTAATCAGCTTGTGCTGCACAACAGGTGCCTGCACTTTGATAATGCAATAGAGAGGGCTGTTAAAAATAATATACTCAGGCTATGCGACTGCTTAATTCTCTTTATATCACACATGCAGGGCCATGGAGATAGAGTGGGGGAATGGGACTGACTGGATTGCTTTACAGAGAGCTGGCATAAACTTGATGGACTGAATGGCCTCCTTCTCTGCCGTTTACAACGCTATGTGTGAAATGATTTCTGCTAATTATTTCTGACTTTAATGACATAATTTTTTTTTAGATTAGAGATACAGCACTGAAACAGGCCCTTCGGCCCACCGAGTCTGTGCCGAACATCAACCACCCATTTATACTAATCCTACACTAATCCCATATTCCTACCAAACATCCCCACCTGTCCCTATATTTCCCTACCACCTACCTATACTAGTGACTATTTATAATGGCCAATTTACCTATCAACCTGCAAGTCTTTTGGCTTGTGGGAGGAAACCGGAGCACCCGGAGGAAACCCACGCAGACACAGGGAGAACTTGCAAACTCCACACAGGCAGTACCCGGAATCGAACCCGGGTCCCTGGAGCTGTGAGGCTGCGGTGCTAACCACTGCGCCACTGTGCCGCCCTTTTAACATGCTTTGTGTTGGACATGTGCGTGCATAATTATTCGAACAGAGACTTGGGTACATAATCTAGGCTAACACTTCATTGCAGTACTGAGGGAGTGCTGGACTGTCAAAGGTGCTGTCTCTCGAATGAGACATTAAACCGTGGCACCTTCCCCCTGCCCTCGTCTTCCCTGTCGGGTGCGTATAAAAGATCCCGCAGCACTATTCAAAGAAGAGCAGAGAAGTTCTGGTGTTCTGGCCAATACTTACTGCTCAACAAACATCGCTAAAAAAGCAGATCACAGCTCCTGTGCCTCATTGCTGTTTGTGGGACCTTGCCTTGTGTAAATTGGCTACTACGTTTCCTACATTACAACAGTGCCTACACTTCAAAAGTACTTCATTAGTTGTAAAACGCTTTGGGACATCCTGATGTTGTGAAAGGGAGAAAACCTTTTCTGTCCTCTCTAACATAGGACCATTAAAAGCTGTAGTCCATTTGGTTGGGAGCAAATGATGACAACCACTTAAACCACACATTTCCCTGACCAACTACAATTATGTAGTTTTGGCAACAATGTTTATTTCTTGTAGGTTACTTTTATTGAAAATGAAAAATTTAAAGATTTGACAGTTAATTTCTGCTGTTCCATGGATACACAATACCAAATAACTTCCTTCCATAATAGGGGCATAACCTTAAAATTAGAGCCAGGCAATTCAGACGTGAAATCAGGAAGCATTTCTTCGCACAAAGGGTTATCAAAATCGGGAACTCTCTCCCTAAAAGGTTGTGGAGGCTTTCAAGACAGAACAATAGATTTTTGTTAGGTAAGGGTGTCCAGGGACATGGAGCAAAGGCAGGTAAATGGAGTTGAGGTACAGATCTAATTGAATGGTAGAACAAACTCGATCGACTGAATGGCCTATTCCTGTTTCTGTGTTCCACACTGAATTCACTAATGGCCAGGTGCCAATATCACAGTATGGTGATTCTGAAAAGTTAACGTCCAAGTAAAGCCAAAGTGTTGCTTCAGTCTTTTAAATAAATGCTCAGCCAATGGCTCAGCTGTTTAAAGGAACTGAGCCATGCAATCCTGGAAGGTCCCAAATTTGATCCTCAGTTTGTGCTGATAGCTAATTTAAACTGGAGTGGTTAAGACAAGGTACAATATTTTTTGATGTGTCTGAATTCGAGGGAAGCATTGACTCGGGCTTCTGCTGCAGAATACTATTCAAGAAACCCCGTCAGAAGTGTATGTGCGTGTGTGTGTGGCAGTTAATGTAGGTGGGGGGGATGTGGGGAGGTATCAAACTTGGCTACGGTACCTCACGCCAGAGAGGAGCCTGCTGACAAATGGCCAATCAGGCAAGGTATTGAGAGCAACGTGCAACTTTGGAACACAACTTCAGCAAGTATTCACCTTCAAAAGAAGGAAGACAATTAGCAGAAAAAATTAGGAATACAAAAAATGTTTTAAAATTAAAAACAACAATAGCATGTAAAAATGGGATTTTATGGTTTATGCATTAATAGACCATTATTGAATTGTCTAGATTAGCTTGCTCACTTTTAATCACCAATGCCCATTGTGTAGACTCAATATATTTTAAAGTTTAGATTTTTCCTTCCTGTAAAGTAATTTTTCAGTTTATTCCTATTGTAGTAACTGTTTCTATTTTCATTGCAGTGAACATAATTCAAAACTTTTCTTTTCCTTTAAACCAGCTATGACTCATTTTTAAAGGAGTTAATCAACATATTAAGTGGTATTTGCCAATTAGTTTTATGAAACTATTTTTTTCCATCTATAGTCTCACATGAAACTTGTTAACTTTGGCCCTGCAAACAGTCTACGTTCAATAACTTGCTCATAACTACATTATCCAAGCCCCTCATCTATTTGAAGACCTGGATTGCAGTGCTTCTCAATTCTCTGTTACACAAAGAAAGAAGTTAATGCAAGTCTTTGTAACTTGGAGCTTTGAGTTTTTTTTTGAAGTTTTTGTTTTTATTTATGAAACACATCCTTTGCCCTGAAATAATTGTCAATGACATCCTTGGCTTGTGAGTCTTTGCCATAATCCTTGACAACAACACAGCTGCAGCCTACAACCTTGCGAGGTTTCCCTTCTCGGTCCATTTTACACAGGCCTACCCACTCACCAAGTTTCTTGTTGTCATGCTGTTGTTGTCCTTTGACGGTCAGATGCCCAAATTTGCATATAATCTAGGTGAATGAATTGTACAGAGTGAACCCATTTCAGCTGTAATTGGGATGCTTCCCAGTACTTGCTGCATCTGTTCATAACAGTTTTATTAACACACCTTTTTTTTTTTTTGCTCTTTCCACTCTAATGGATCCAAATCACTGTACACTCATGGTTCCATTGCATCTATCCGCAATAAAAAAATCTGCAATTCCTCAGCCTATTTGCTTGATTTGAGAAGATTCCTTTTAATGCTGTCAGTATCCCTTATGTTTGTCATCTACCCCCTAGTTTTTAATCAAGAAAAGGTACTTATCTCTATATTAGTTATAGTAACAATTGTGGTGGTGGTGGTGGTGGTGGGGGGGGGGGGGGGGGGGTGGGGAAGGAGAATCGCTAAGCATCACTACTTCCTTGAACTTTCTTTTAATCGCCTTCACCAAATCAGCAAACCAATTTTCAATCATACAGCAAAAAAGGAGGCCACTTGGCCCATCATGTCTGTGCTAGCTCTTTGAAAGAGCTATCCAATTGGACCCACTACCCCTGCTCTTTCCCTATAGCCCTGCAAAATGTTTCCTTCAACTGGTTATTCAATTCTCTTTTGAAAGTTACTATTTTATCTGCTTCCACTATTCTTTCAGGCAGTGCATTCCAGATCATAGCAACTCGGTGCATTAAAAAATTCTCATCTCCCCTTTGGTTCTTTTGCCAGTTACCTTAATTCTATGTCCTCTAGTTATGACCCTTCTGCCACTGGAAACAGAATACCTAAGGATAAACTATCAAAACCCTCATGATTTTGAACACCTCTATTAAATCTCCCCTTTGCTTTCTCTGCTGAAAGGAGAACAATCCCAACTTCTCTCGTTTCTCCACTCCAGCTAGTTATTTTATCAATTTAATAAGCCTTAATCATTCTTATTGGCCTTACATACAAGGCCTCAACAAATGCCTTCTACAAATCCAATTATGAAGATTGTTAATGTACTTTTCGCCTCTGGTATCTGAGTTTGCTTCCACGTCTGGGATGAAAGGCTGGAGGATTTAATGAAGAATGACCTGAGTGAGTGGTTTCAATGCAGTTCCTTGTAAACCTAACAGATCTCAAATTTGAATAAATTCTCCATTTTACTATGGCTAAGGAGGACTGGTGTGGGAATTGGTGTGCTTTCTTTAGAAGTTGGAATTAAGTTGCATTCCTTGATATTCCCTCTCATTTCATTTGAACAAATTCACAAATACGTTATTTGTAAATGCACTTAGATTTGTTAAAACGAGTACACAGATGAAAATATTGTTAAAAAGGTGCTTTTCTGTGTACCTGGTTCATATTAGATATTAGCAGAAAATGATTGCATTCCCAAGCACTGATAATCCTTATCTTGAGCACAATAAACAAAAAAGATTGTAAGTATTAGAAGTAGGCATTTAAAGTGTAAACAATATTGCTGGACAGGTCGTGGGTTGGTTGCCGTGATTTTTCATAATGCCTCATATTCTTTATAACGTCACCATAGTGAAAGGCAAGAAAAGGTAGATAGAGATGAAATGGTGGACATTTTTAAAAATGATCCTTTCCCACCTGAAGTAAATAAGAATATGATTCCAGTCAGCAAAAACCCTCACTTGAGTTGTCATTCTTCATGATTGAAGCTTGTGAGTGCCAGGGACTAGTTAATCATGAAGGGCTTCACTCTTGTCAAATTCAATGTTGTCCTCCCACAACATTACCCACACACACACGCGCAGCAGATCCAACTCCCAGAATTTGGGATGTATTGCAGAATTTCAGAAAAGGTGGGAAATGCCATTTTGAGTCTTTTTACTAACATTTTTTAAGCATTGTAATTATTAGAAAAAATTAAATCTTCTATAATATATTGCCAATTGAACTTGAGATTTTTTCACCCCTTTTTTTACTCCATAGAATGAAGATAATTTCTCATCATTTCCAGTAATCTGATCTGTTGCAAGGTATGGATACAAAAATGATGAACAGGAGAAGAGCAATTGTCCATCCAGTTGTAATCCTTATGCATCACCATACAGACAGGTGCCTGCCGTTTTATGTGTGGATCACTGCTTACCCCCACCCACCCACCGCCCCCGCCCCACCCCCTAACCAGAAGCAGGTCAGTTCTGTCGAAAAAATTCAGATAATCAGCATTCACCATATGAGCTGGCAGCCTGTTTTGTAGGACCAATATTCTCTGGGAAGAGAAGAGCCACCTAATATCCCACCTCGTACTGCCCTTAAATAACTTGAAAGAGTGACCCTGGTCCCACTAACTAGTCCAGTAAAATAAGAGGCCCATGAAAACACAATCTATCCGCTTAATTAAATCACCCCTGAGTCTACACCGCTCTACAGTATACAGACACACATCGTTTGTGGCTACCTGGATAGCTAAATTGTTTTAATTTTGTAGCCCTTCCCTGCATCCTTTCCAAAGCCTCAATATCCCCACCATGTGAGGGGAGCAAAATTGGACACTGTATGCTATTAAGGTCTAACCACACTCTGTCCAAAGACAAAATGGTTCTCTTTGCCTTGTCATGAAGCCAACCTAAAACCCTGTTTGCTTCAGCTATAGCTTCATGGTATTGGCTGTGAACCTTTGGAGAATGATATGTATTTCCTAATCTGAATCATGTTTGGCATTATAATTGTGTAGGAACCATAAAAATTCTTTGCACATTTATAATTAGTTTTTTATCGTTACTGTACATAAAAAAAGCTGTTGCTTTATTAAAAACAAGCCACTTTGTATAACAAGATTTTTGGCAACAGGATGGATGCCTTTCTAAACGGTGTTGCATTCTTTTGGTGATAGGTCACATTACTGTTTTGAACAAAGCCATTAAAAAAAACACTTAACTGTGAAACAAAAACATGCCATCATGCTGGAATTGCTTTACAATTCTGAGGTGCAGGAAGAGTGTTTGCTCTCGGTCTTAACATGTTATTAACCCTCATGCTGTTTTGTGCTTCTGGTTTAAGTCACGGTCTTGCAGTGATCTGGCAGGAAGTTTGTTTGCCAACATGCTGATTCTGGGATTGGGCACCGGGGGATTGTGGCAGCCCGAACATGACCTTGTGGCTCGTTTCATAAGAGTTCAGTGCTGCAAACACCTTTTCTTACATCCATCACCATGAGGTCCAGTTCTCTTTGGAATCGAATTCTCTGTAAACATTGAATGATTAATACCTTGCTTTTTTTGTGCTTCATTCATATTGTTAGAGGCCATATGGTTAAAAAACAATCCTTAACAACATAAGAACTGCCAATATGTTGCAGTCAATTCCGCTTGATGTTATACTCTATCGGATTGCTCAAAATTGTAACATTATATGTACTATAATAATTGTAGAAGAATTATCCTCATGAACACTTGCAAACACATCCAGGCTGTTCAACAAGGCATTTACAATAAAGGATAAGGGAGTCGGTGGCATAGTGGTAATGTCACTGAGACTAGTAATCCAGAGGCCCAGATCAATGCCCTGGGGACACAGGTTCAAATCCCACCACAACAACTAGTGCAATTTAAATTCAGTTAATTAATTTTTAAAACTGGAATTGAAAGCTGGTCTCAGTCATCGATTGTCATAAAAACCTATCTGGTTCACTAATGTCCTTTAGGGAAGGAAATCTGCTATCCTTACCTGGTATGGCCTACATGTGACTACAGACCCACAGCAATGTGGTTGACTCAACTGCCCTCTGAAATGGCCTAGCAAGCCACTCAGTTATCAAGGACAATTAGGAATGGGCAACAAATTTTACCCCTTCAATTTTTGCCAGACTGGTCAATATTTTTGAGTTAAGCAAGCATTGTGTATAATATTGAACATCAGAGTCAGAGAGAGATACAGAACCGAAACAGGCCCTTGGGCCCACCAAGTCCATGCCGACCATCAACCACCCATTTATGCTAATCCTATATTAATCCCTCTCACATCCCCACCTTCCCTCAATTCTCCTACCACCTACCTACACTGGGGGCAATTTTTACAATGGCCAATTTACCTATCAACCCACAAGTCTTTGGCATGTGGGAGGAAACCCATGTGGTCACAGGAAGAACTCGCAAACTCCGCACAGGCAGTACCCAGAACCAAACCTGGGCCGCTGGAGCTGTGAGGCTGCGGTGCTAGCCACTGTGCCGTCTTATATAACATTATATTGTGACACACATTGGAAGTGTGAGAATATAACATTCATGGACTAACTCTCTGAAGAGTTATGAAAAATTGGACTTTTTCTTTAAAAAAACTCAACCTTTATTTTTTAAAATGGACAATGGTTCAAAATGTTCACTGAAGAAAAAGGGGATTAGCCTTTTGTGTATCCAGTCTAACAAAGACAAAGGACAAATCTTCAGAGCCAAAAGGTGTTAATGAAACCCATCCTACATCTGCCCTAAAAACATTCCAGAATTGAATGTCGTCTCCTAAAACAAATGAGGTGTGAAGTAGCATACCTGGGCCATTGTGTGATCACCAGGGGGAAGAAACCAGAATGTCTTCTAATGGGGATGATAAATGACACAGTCCCTTAAAAAGAGACAGCAAGTGAGAGAGAGAGAGCGACTGACCCAGAAGGTGGAGCTACTTGGCACAGCTGGCATTCCAGTAAGCCAGAAAGCACATGCTCTCCTCAAAAATCCGACATTTACATTATGCAGCAGAGAGAGAGCTAGAAGTGACTCACCATCTCCGACAGAACCTTCAATCAGGAGAGAAATCTACAATCATTTCAGGCCTGCAACCATCTAGAACGTGAGTCTCAAGAGAATTCAACAGGTTTATCATAACCTTTCTTTCCCCCGCCCCCTCCCCAATTAAAATCCACCTTCCTCTTTCCCTTCTCTATTTCGTCTTTGTGTGAGTGCACGTGAGCGGATGCAGTTGCGACAGTTACGGGAAAAGGTGTACTGTTTAATAAACAATTGACTTTCTGTTTTTTAAAACCAACAAGAAAACCTGCCACTGTCTGGTTATTTGAAAAATAAAACACCAAGGGGCTAAATTCTAATACAAATACATTTCCTGCAATCAAGTGGAGAGTTGAACAGTGAGAAGCATCAACGTCACATTACTTGGCTGTAACAATATGTTCTATTATTATGGATGAATTATCTTCATAAACATTTGCAAACATTTCCAGACTGTTCACAAGGCATTTACACTCTCAAGGATAAGAGGGAAAAATCCAATATTTTACTACTTTAAGTTCTCACAATCCTCATTAATTTCATTATTTAATTCCATTTTGAGTCACCTCAAAGCTTTGATTGAGTTTTGAGTCATGAATTGCAATATAGTTAGACTAGGGAGCATCTGTTGGGATCAGTCCTGCTTGCTGGTGCATCTGGAGGAATCAGTGCTGCCCGGTAGAACATTTACAGGAATCAGTCCCGTTTCCTGAAGCCACTCCTCAATGCTCTGTCGCTCAGAGATGCCTTCAATTTATTTGATCTCTATCAAATTTTCCTTTATTGACCATATATGAAAGGCAAAAACAATTCACAATGTTGCTCTGAGTCACAAGATCCCAACTTCTGGCATAGAAATTCATGGAATCCAGAAAACTGATTGAGAAACAGCTAGTCCTTTTTGAGCCCAAAGCTTGCAATAGTTACCCTAGAAAAGCTTAATAACTCCTGTGTCCATTGGCTGAAGCTTAGATGTTTTATGCTTTGGAAGTTAGAAAAGTTTCACATTCGTTGGGGCAGAAATTTCAGAATGGACCAGGCAGTTATCCATAATGACTAACATGGGTCTACCCTGAGCTCAACATTTCCTATCCATAGATCAGATGTACTCCTCAGAAATCATAGCAGTTATCAAAGATCGTCGATTAAAATGGTGCGTGATGCCTCCAGGGAAGTGTTGAACATTTTTGAAAAATCCTGGCTGATCACTTTGATGAACAGACAAGGAAGTTTCTCAGATGTGTCCATACTGCTGCCCAGAAAAAAGAGTTGTGAAGATGGAGCCAATATGCTCAATCTGTGCTCATTACTTTACACACACAATGAAATCTTTGGCGAGTCATACTCTGAAAGAGGGAGCTACACACCAACAGAAAGAGGGAGAGAGAGGTACACATTGCCAGGGAGATACACACCGACTTAGAGAGCACTACACAATAGAGAGGTACTCAGTAATAGAATTAGACAGCTACAAACTAGCAAAGAGGGAACTAAAGAGACCAGTACATAACAGAGAAAGTATTGAGTGACAGAGAAAGAGCTACTGTTATGTCTCCTGGTTCCCAAAAGTTAGGGAAAAAAATCACACTTTAGATTTGGAAATGCAGGAGCTCTTTGTTTATTCCATGCAGCTTCCATGCTGCCTGGTAAGGAGTGCTGTAGACTTGTGTGTTGCACATCACATGACAAGTGCAGCAGTGAATATGGCTGCCTGGAGCAATTTGTTCCTAGTTCTGATACAACAGCTACACACCAATTTAGCAGAATAGTTATACAGACTGAGAGATTAGCCTTTACCCAGGAAACCCTCAGGGAATTGGAACAGACCAGGGATTCAGTACCTCAGAACCCACAGAAGGGAAACTCATGAAAGCAAAAAGGGACATCTCCTGTTGTGTTTGTGGGCCTTGCTTTGAGGAGTGCATTAGTGTTTAGTGAGATTATTGTTTCAGTGAAGTTCTGCACCTGAGGGCTGACAGTTGGTTAATTAGATATTGTAACATTTTCTTGTAACGGTCAGGTACCAACAGGGGTGTTGTTTAACTTACGAGGGCCCGGTGCCAAGTTACAGTTTGGGGGCCCTGCATTTGAGTAGACAGATGACACTATTTAGTTAATCTGGTGTCAAATCAGTTGTCTGTGCTTGGTCACCTGTTTATTTGTCAGTATTAATTTTAAAAACTTAAATAAGAAATAAAGACAATCTGGTGTGCTTAAAGAAAATAAAAAGGTTAAAAAGGAAACAAACAACTGCTCAATCAGGTTCTGTCTCTGCAACAGATTTGGTTTAATTTGTAGTTCTATGCATTACACCCACTCCTTATACCTCTACTGACCTCATCCTTCCGCCACACCCCCCATCCCAATTTCAAGTTTCCATTCTGAATTTATTTTTTCTTTAACAAGCTTTGTTCTATCTCCTCTAATTCCTTTCCGTTGGACATTTCCCTAGCCATCCGCCAGAGTGCAACCTGTTTGCTTTCATGTGGCCTAGTTGGTGTGGCCTATGCAAACCCAATGGTCATTAGTTCAAATCCCACCATGGCATATTGTGAGATTCAACTCAATGGGTGAAAGTTTCAAGTCTTAGTCCCCAGCAAAACACTGGGACCTGTCGCTTCGGGAACCGAATGCTGCTGGAGCGGGCTTTGCCGTGGCTGTTTAACTGAGCCACAGTATTAGCATTCCACTTCTGGATTTCCCAACTAATCAAAGAGGGTGGGCAGGATGACCTGCCAGATCTGTCAAAGGAAGGATTTAAGGCACTCAGGTAGGGGTCAATTGAGGCGGCAGCAACCACAGGAATGGAGAGGAGACCTCAGAAGCTGCCCCCACCCCCCGGGTCTCTCACTCTTTCCTGGAGGTCCTACTGTGGGATCTGAGGGACTGCAGTGAGGTGATCTTTCTCAGGACAGGACGAAGAGACCAGCCTCTCAAACCAAGCATGCATGGATAGTAGTGGTTGAGGAAGTCGGCAGCAGAAGTGTGGTCCCTCCATCCTGGAATCAGTGCAGCGTGGATCCAGGACCTCAGGAGGGCAGGAAAGGTGAGAGGCAGAACAAGTTCAGGTGCCAAGACCCATACTCTGACTTTCACAGCATTCTCCTACACAACACTCCTCAAAACACACCTTGCAGCTCCATTCATTCCCCTGTCTGCAGGCACCTCACATCCCCATCTGAGCAGCCAACACTCACACTCACATCCTCATCCTATTGCTCTCTTGCACCAAAGTCTCACAGTCACTCTCCACAAATATTATCCTTCCCTGCTCTCCATGCAAACCATTTCTAACACATAACTCTCTGCTTTATCTCTTTGTAGGAGAAGAGAGTACACAACTTGGCGAGAGGCAGAGACCTGGTTTGGATGTGTTGAGGGGGTGCAGCCCTCCGTTGACAGGCACCTTGATGACCACTGGCAATGCATGCCTGCCTGGTCCACTAGGAAGGAGGTCTTGTTCCAGGAGGCTGCAGATGTCAGCATTGCCCTGCCATGAAAGCCTGAGTGCACTGGTGCTGAGACATGTCGAGACAGCTGATCCTCTGCCTGTAGACCCTGTGTTGAGGGTCTCACCTCCCTCCAGCTGGATCTTGGTGTCCATCCATTCTGCCCTGTGGAGTGGCATGTGGCTGAGGAGAAGGCAGCTGGTGCTGGTGTTGCTGCTGGTGCTCTTGGTGCTGCTCCTCATCAGAAGTGCAAGGTGAAGCTGTGTAAGCTACTCCCATGACATGGTGAAGGCCGACAGCAGGGAAGTGCAGCTCAACATGACTGAAGTGCAAGACAGAGGAACTGACTACCTGTCAAGCAGTGAAAGCATTCTCTGAGAAGGAGTGATGTGAGGAGTAGCCTCTCACCTGGGTATGGCTGCAGCTCTTCAGTTTCACTGAACAAAGCATTCCCAACCTGTCAGTTTCACTGAAAAAGCATTCCCTGCTGTGCACTCACATGGTTGACCCTGGTGAGTTGCTGATGCATCAGGAAATAGGTGCACTGCTCTTAAAACCAGAATGTTTGGTTAAAACAGTAGTTGCATATGACAATTACTTGCCTGACTGCTGCTAGGGGGTTCACCGCTTGCTTGCAAACCCACCCAGGTGAAACTGGTAAGTGGGCTGGATGATGTCGGGATCACGACCTGATGACATTTTTCGAGGATTTAACTGCCCGTTCACATCCCAACCCGTCTCTCCTTGCCCGTTAAAATTCCTCCCAAAAATCTAATTTGGGGGCTGGCAACAGAAAGCAGCCTTGCTGAGATTAAGTAACTCAGCAGTGACTTTGGGATCCAACTTGGGCTTTTCCTACCATGTACAATGCAAGATAATCTGCCAAATTTCCCATCTGCATTGCACATTGAAAATGGTCATGTGCGTAAAGCAAAGAAGGACTACTAACACACGTCGCTCTCTGCACGAGTCACTGCCTTCCTGAGAGGAGGGGTAAATATGCAATGAATTATATCAAGCACAGTACTTGCTCGGTTAACAATTTGTGAATATAAATAGAAAACCAAGCACGCTGGTAAAGAAAGCAAGTCATCGAAGTGCCATGTGTGACATGGGGGTGTAGTGCCCTGTTTCAAATCATTGACCTTACACACTTCATTGAAAGACTTGATAATGGGCCAGATTATTTGCTGGTACTTTAGATATTGCACAGGTTTCTATACTTTAATGAAAAAACATATCTGATCATTTGCACATGTTAGAAGTCAAGTTAGAGCGTAACCAGCTCTGAATTGACATCAAAGGCACTGAAATAAAAACAAGAAATGCTGGAACCACTCAGCAGGTCTGGCAGCATCTGTGAAAAGAGAAGCAGAGTTAACGTTTTGGGTCAGTGACCCTTCTAAGGCACTGAAGTTGGATGAAGGGAGCTTATCACCATCCTGATAACTTTTAGAGACAGTCAACACCACTGAAATATTGGCCAGTCATATCTATGTTTTACAACATGTGTTTACCAGTTGGTGTTATATATAAAATGCCTGTGGTGTCACTTTAATGTTCATTCCTCCCCATTGTTTTAGTTAGTTTCTCCTCAAGGCCTGCTGTGGCTTGTGCCATCTCCTTGTCATGAAAGCGTGCTATGTCGAATGAAGGTTTTATTTAATCCACTGGCTGGAAACCTGAATTAAATTTAAAAGGAAAAGAAACAGATAAAAGGTGACTCTACAAGCAGCTAAAATGACCACCCCAATTTGCATCACTATACTCCACATACCAATGCATTGAGGTGGAGACGAGTTTTCTGCAAAGTCCCCTCAAGAACAATAACCTGGGGAATCTGAGTGAATACCTATCCTGCTCCCACCAAGACTTTATGGCCATCGCTTGGGTATTAAACTGGTGGAGACGAACCACTCAAGCCTGATCATTCGAATAATGCGACCCTGGTAGAGAGAAAGGAATTCTTAGACATGGACTGATTAAGTTGCAAGAGGGAATACACACTGGTAACCATCATGTTGAATCATTGGGTAACAGGCCCACCATTTGTGTGCTTAAGCTGATGTTTTCTCTGCAGCAACCAGACAAGCAGCTAGAGACTGACAAGAGAAGACCCAAGTGGAGTCCCTCGTCCCTCTCTATCTCTCCAATATATCTTACAAGTTTCGAACCCTGCCTGCTGGCTGAAACCACCTAAGTATATCACCGCTGCTGACAGAAACCCTTTGAGGGAAATCATCCGCATTGCTATCTCCAGGGGAACCACCAAATCAGTCATACACATCTTCAAACCGGAAGCCTCATGACCGTCGAATTCAGCCTGAAGCCAGCCGACTCATCAACCTCCACAGACTGTATACCCCTTTTTATTTCTCTGAACTCTAATTCAATCGACCTATCCTTCCCCACTCTGTAACCTATTTGAGTGCATGTGTGAAAGTTGGAGCATAGTTTATTATTTTACTTAGATCAGTTTAAGTACAATAAAGTTAACCTCTTTCTTTGTTAACCTCAAGAAAACCTGTCCAATTGGTTCTCTTTATGATCACAGTATGTAAATAGTTAAACACTCACTCAATTGGGAGGTATATCCACTTTTAGAAAAAAAGAAATAACCTGTTGTGGTCAAACAAGGATAGGGACAAGAGAGATGCCCTTTGACCCCTCCTCACCTGATCGTAACATCCTCAATTTAACAAAGCCAATTTAGGATCAAAGCCTGCAATGCCTAGGATAGGCAGTAAAAATTCTAATCTTAAGACTGGTTGTGAGAGTGCTACAGATTTGATCTTCCCTCTTACTTTTATTCTCTCTGGGGAAGGATGCTCACAAGGTTTTATAAAAGTGTTCTCATTGTACCATAGGGTCAATTTTTCAAGTACACACTACCCACTACCCAGAAGAAATCTTAGGCCCACTGCAAAATATGGTATGTTGTAGGCACGCTGCCTATGGTTTGGCATCCATTGCTGGTAGCACATACTTGTAAAAGTGGCCCGGATTTGTTAACTTTAATGTGGGTAAACAAAATATGATAATTCATCATTTGTTAGATGGAGTAAAGATCACTCTGCTCTGCCCCAACCTCAGGTAAACAAACATCTTCTGTCATCCCTAACACTTAGTTTCCTGATTTCCACACCAACCACCCTGTGTGTCAATTTAATGCTAGTTTTGTGCTGTGTGCACATCCTGCACAGAATTAAGTGAGATTGCTTAATTCATTTCACAGCATTAGACTTTCTCACACTATTGATGGGCATTGAACCTGAACCTAGATCCAAAGGTGAAATGCAGGAAACCTAACTTACTGCACTACCCAGACTCTCTATAATGCTTTTTTTTTGCCCCCAGGATTCAGTGCAAGTTATAACAAACCTGTTATTGAGAGAGGTTTCTTTTATAATTCTTTAAGAGAATACACCCATTTTGTGAAGTCACTATACAGTCTGCACAGGAGAAGGCATGGCATATTTCTGGTTGTTTATATACACACCCGAAGTTACACTTTACTTGGACATCAGGATGACTTGAAGACAGTGGGTTGGTTTTGGCTGGCTCAGGATGATGATGGGTCCTGCCTACATAGAGGAATTTGTTGTTTCCCTTTGTGGACTCTAGAAGGGGGGTGTTTGTTTCTCACTACTGGGGAGAAGGTGTGAGTGTGCGCGCGTGCACAGGAAGTGACCAAATCAGGTGGGATGTCGGAAAAGGTCTCCAGTATTCCCCCCACCGCTAGGTTCCAGGTAGAGTTCCTACCTGAGTCCCTTAAATCCTTCCTTTGCCAGCTGACAAATGTTGCGCAGATGTTTCTCCCGCACATTTGTTGTGGGGAAGGTGGTGTGCTACATCACAACAAAGGAATGGATCTTCTTGTAGAGAACAGTGACAGAAGCACTGGCCTGTCTGGCGCAGGACGGCGCAATACTGGGCAGGCCCAACCTGGTACAGGATTGGATGAGATTTCTACGGCCATTTGGACACATGCCCGGAAACATTGAACACAGGACATGCCTTGGCAGTGTCCTTCCAGTCACAGCGATCATTCAGGTTTTGTACATTCTACATCAAATGCATTTTTCAGCCATTGAAGTAACTAAGAAGTGATATGAGGTTATTGCAGCACTGGTGTGACTGGAACGCAGTGGGCACAAGTTTCTCAGAATGAATGAACTAGCATTCCCTAACTGAAATTGGATGAAGTGGAGGAATCCCACTGTTATTGCATGACTAGCATATCTTCTGAATCAGTAGACCTGAAAAGGCTGCTGTTCACAGTTAAAGCAAAGCTGCACACTGAACAAATTATGCCCTGCTGTTTATGCCCAATTGAAGATGGAAGTGATAAGAGTCTCAGCAGCATGACTGATTCTTTTCAGAATGATGCTCTGGCGATCTTATTCCTGAAGGTACCGCAAAGCTGGATTCCCTTCTTTAGAGTTGCAGGGGGAACCTTTGCTTAGGTCCATTGTACTGAATAGCTGGCTAGAGCTGGTGAAAAGAGCAAACACAGTCTCACCCACCCACTGGTCCTGGAAACAGATGGAAAAGACATATTCTGTGCTCAAGGGAATTGCCAAGGTAGAAATCTCTACAATTCATCAATTTTCAGTATACAGCTTAATAATGAATAGCAGCAACAGCTCACGCATGACCTAGTGCAGCTTCACTGAGAGAATTTGCAAAACACCCGGGCTGAGCTCTGTTTGAAGAAGTGTGTTACTCTGCCAACATTTCTCTGTTTGTATGTGCCAATGAGGAACAGAATTCAGAAGGCAAAGTCCACCTTATTTCCAGCCCCTGCATTGCTTACTCCCAACGGGACCAGCCAACCTGCAAGCCATCAGATTTTGGTGGCCAGGAGTAGCAGGGATACCTTGTGGCCCAAAACAAGGGGGTATTGGGCCACCTCCATCGAACAGGTCTGTACTGACACTCAGCAGTCAGCCACCACACTTTCTCCTCATTTAGACATGGCACTAGGTTAGGTAGTAGAAGCATATAAAGGAAGAACTTGCAGTTCTTTAGCACCTTTCATGACCTCAGGCCATTCAAAGATTTTTACAGTCAATGAAGTACTGTCACTTTTGTAACATAGGATAAGTGGAACAACACATCAGCAGATGAGTAGATTGGTCATGGTGGTAACTGAGCCATGGACAGTGAGCAATGGTGTGACTCTTCCTGTTCAAAGCAGTGGTCACCTTAATAGCGGCCAAAACAGTGCCCCTGTGATGAAGCTTGTCTGTAGGTCTTGCTCGCTGAGATGGATGAGTTCCGTGGCTGCCTCCTAAAAACAGTGAAAGGGGATATTTTCCGACATGTTTAGGCACCTGTACATACTGATGTTCCAGTGAAGATACAGTGCGAGTGCTAGACCCAGCAGAATACCCAGCTTCCTAATTGTGGTTGCAGCAACTTACAGTTAAAGAAACAAATAACTTGCATTTCTATAAATGCCTTTCACAACTTCAGGATTTTCCAAAGCACTTTACAGTCAATGAAGTGTAATCACTGTTACAATGCAGGAAACACCGTCACCAATTTGTGCACAGCAAGCTCCCACAAACAGCAATATGATAATGACCAGATAATCTGTTTTAGTGATGTTGATAAAGGAATAATATTGTCCAGGATACTGGAATAACTCCACCGGTCTTCTGTGAAATAGTGTCATGGGATCTTTTATGTCCACTTGAGAAGTCAGATGAGGTCTTAACCCCTTGGTGTTTTATTTGTCAAAGAGACTGCGACAGGTTTGAAACAGAAGATTAATTATTTTTTGAGGAATATGCCTTATCCCGAAATTGTTGCAACCACACCCACTCATGCATTCACTTGCGCGCGCACACACACACATACACACAAGAGACAGATAGAGAGGAAAAGGTGTAAGTGGTTTTTTAAGTGAGGTAGGGTTTCGGGGTTCACGGTAGACCTGTTCAATTCTCTCGGAGGTCAAGTTCTCTTTGGTTGTAGGTCTGAGGTGTTGGCAGATTTCTCTCTTGGTTGAAAG
Source organism: Heterodontus francisci (assembly GCF_036365525.1). Classification (NCBI taxonomy): domain Eukaryota; kingdom Metazoa; phylum Chordata; class Chondrichthyes; order Heterodontiformes; family Heterodontidae; genus Heterodontus; species Heterodontus francisci. The sequence goes on along the minus strand of NC_090378.1, from coordinate 95,718,861 downwards.
TTCAGTTTGAAGACGGAGGATCACTGCTGCACAAGTTGAAAATGTAGAATTCACAGCAAGGTGCTTCCCTTGTTGGCTCGCTGGATTTTCTCCCAGCTCTTAACTGGACAAGTTTTTGGTGATGCTTCTTCCTGGGTTTTTCCCTCCTCTCTCTCCAGAGAGCTCCTTTTAAGGTCAAAAATGTTTTCACACTTTTGCCTTTGTTGGGAGACATAGATCTTTCCAGTAGTGACTGGCAATGGCCCAAGATGTGGCTACTTCACACCTTCTTTGTTTCATAAGAACCCATTCAATTCAAAAATATCTCTTGATGGGTTCAGGATGGGTCTGATTCTTCACCTTCAATGTATTAATTTTGTCTTTGACAGATAGTTTGAATATACAAAGCCAGGTCTTTTAACCTTCAGCAGGTATTTTTAGTATGTTGTCCACTTTTTAAAAGTAAAATCCATTTTTATAACTCTTCTTGTAGTTTCAATCACTGCACTTTATGTGAGAGTCACACTTGGTTTAACATTTCATCCAAAAACGGACACTTCCAACAGTACAGCACTCTCTCAGTACTGCACTGAATTAGCTATTGGTGTTTGATTAGGACAGATGTGAATGGTGCACATCTTCCTAATGGTGTCTGCAGCAACTTAAATTACAGTTGCCAACAATCCACAGATGCAAATCCCACCTCCCACCCTCCAAAAAAATGGAAAAATGGAAGCCTTAGCCCAAATCAGAATGCCACACAACCAAAAATATGCAAAAAATACAATTACAATAATGTACAAATGGCATTTGCCTTTAAGATTGCATTTGCCAAAATGTTTGTCCCAACTTCCTGCACCCAATGTAAATTAACACTCGGAGAATTCCTGGCAAAATAAATCCAAGCACTGCTGACATCAAGTACTTTGCATGAATTGAAATAGTTTTGAGGGTCTTAGGGAAGGCATTGGTATACCTTAAAACACATGATCATCTCATTGCCAAAAACATGGACTTGGTGAAAAATGGCACTCTCTGTGCCCAGAGCAAGGAACAAGCCAAAGTTCTGTGCAGCCAATTTTCCTTCTCCCACTTACCTGACCAGTGCTGGTGTTCCTGGCACATTCAATTGGGGAATTGGTTCTTGCAGGTATTTCCATGTAATAGTCAAATTATTTCCTGGAAATGACATGTGGCATAAAATGCATTTTGTAAAAGTCCAATTACAGATATTTCAGAGCTGAATGTTGTGTTTGGGAGTAAACTATTTACAGGTACAGCTTAATTAAAATTACTGCTTACTGATATGCATTATCCTGTCATTCATATTTGGAAATATTTAACGATGGCAGTGTACATCTCATTCCTTTTTTTCTGTATATATAATTCTATGCTTTCACTGTGACATAAATTTTTAAAAACATTTTTAAAGTGTAAAGAATAGCTAAAAAAACAGAAGATGGAAAAGCAAACAATCAAAAGAGCAAGTAACAAAGAGTAGTTGAGACGAATAGCATAGATGCATTTAAGGGGAAGCTAGGTAGCTACATGAGGGAGAAAGGAATAGAAGGATATGTTGATAGGGTTAGTTGAAGAGGAGTGGGAGGAGGCTTGTGTGGAGCATAAACCCCTGCATAAACTAGTGTGGAGGATGGCCTGTTTCTGTGCTGTAACTACGATGTAACATAAAGTGAAACAATAATCCATTGTGATTAGCAGTTCACGGTGACCAGAAAAATAAACAAGTAAGTATGAGGAGCTAGTGTCAAACATTACTAACAGCCCTTGAAGTGCTCATTATAACCAATGAACACTGAGCATCAGCAGTAATACTGTGATTGATGGACACTAATTATTGAAGGTTATATATGGGGCACAAGGGACAGGGAATATAAATGTAAACTTCATTATATGAATGAATAAAGGTACAGCTAGCTAAGCTATTCCAAATATGACCTTTTTAGTGCGGTAATTGTTTGCCACCGTAGTGCACTGAACATAATGCAATAGATTATTTCCATTGTATTTAACTAGGTATTGAACGTTTAAAAAAATGCATGTCTTTTTTGGCTTGTCTTGCTGCAGAACCTCACATTATTAGTGAAAAGAATGGCTGTTAGACTTTACAGCAAAACAATAAAAAATGCAATCAACACTCTTATGGATGAATAGTTTTAATATCCCAGATGTGAACACACTTACTGAAAGGCTATGAAATGATTCCATATGTCTATAACCAGAAGAAGTACATTTTTCGCAACGCGTGATACATTCCATGCATTGCTAACTTTTACCAAATACGACGGCCCTACAGTGAAGAATAAAGATACCAATGAGTTGTGCCACACCATTGGAAATCTCTCTCTCTCTCATATATATACATGCCCAGGCCTTCTTAGAAAATTACTTCAGAGAAAATATTACTCTCTGAAGATAAAACTTGAGGAAGAGACATGTCTGTCTTTGGGAAAATATTTTATCTAAGGCAATTGTTACAGCCAAGTGAGGACCGGGTCTCAGGCTCCCCTTTCGCCCCTTCTCTGGTTTGACTGCAACAGGGTTTATCCTTTTTTGATGCAATGGTTGAGCTTACCACCTTAGTGAGCACATGCTCCTGTTCCTCTAAGGTGGTTGCAAAAGAACCAATCAGACAGGTTTTATTGAGTTTAAAAAAGAAAGAGGTTAGTTTATTATTCTTAACACTCTAACACGGTTAAAAATACTAAAAAATACACTACATATTCATGCACACATTCACACAAGAGTCTCACACAAACACACACACAAATAGATTACAGAGGGAAACAGATTTGGTGGTTGGATTGAAATCCAGAATAAATGGAATTTAAATACAGTTTGTGAGTCTACTAGTCCTCAGCTGAAATTGTATTCCTGAAGTCCTCGCTGGGCTTACTTTGCTCAGTGCTCCTGAAGGCAGAAGAGGGGGTTGGTTCTCATCCCCTGGTTGCTGGCTGTAGTGGTCTTTAAGGCTTGAGGGGATTCCCAGTCACAGCCAGATCTTCTCTTGATACTTTCTGGGGAGAGAAAGAGAGCCTGCTTCATTGATGGTTTTTCAGTTACTCCTCTCTGCTTTCTGTGTGACAAAGCTTACAGTTTCTCCAGAGCTGTGCAGGCAGTCACATGACAGTCATCAAGCCTCTTTGTTTTTTAATGAGGTTTTTTCTGGAATCTTCTCTGTGATTCAAGGTGCTACATGCCTCAAGATATCCAGTCACACGTGGAGGGGGTTGGCTCTTTCAAAGTCAAGGGTGTAAATGGCCTTGACGACCGTGTTGGTAAGGCCATTCTAGGTAATTCAATCACTGAGAGCCAACCATCGTTCTGGCTAGGCTGGGTGAGACATTTTGTCTCCAGTTTAATTTTTTGGTGTTTCAAATGTAAATTGCAGTGGCCAGCTTGGCTGCCAGTTTTTAAAAAAAGTTACTTGTAGGATTTTTCCATTATAAGTCTAATGTTAGGTTCCAACTGATAAAATTAATATTTCCGCGGTGGCATATAGGGTTTTCATGACACAATTTTTAAATGAAATCTCCTCAGTTTTGTAAAGTTCCATAGAAATCATTACAATGTAGCTATAGAACTAGAAGACCTAAATAGAAAATTAACAAGCTTTAAGCAAGATATTTTATTTCCAGACTATTTTTTAAACTGAATTCAGAATTATCAAATTGCTATGGTGGGATTTAAACTCACAGTTCATGATGGAATATTAGTCAGTAACATAACCATTGTCTATGCAGACAACGCCCCATCACAAAGCTGCAACTCACTTTAATGGCAAAGTCAGTATACCATCTCCAGAGAAATCACAAAATGGAGAATAAAGTAATTACTGAAAAAATAGCAAGATAGCATATTGAAAGGTATTAATTGTGGTATTACTTCACAATATCCTGACTCTCATCAAATAACAAAGCTTCAGGATGCTGTTTTCTGTGGCTGTCTGTGATCCAGAACAACAGAGATGCAATAAAAACAAGAAATGCTGGAACCACTCAGCAGGTCTGGCAGCATCTGTGGAAAGAGAAGCAGAGTTAACGTTTCGGGTCAGTGACCCTTCTTCGGAACTGACAAATATTAGAAATGTCACAGGTTATAAGCAAGTGAGGTGGGGGTGGGGCAAGAGATAACAAAGGAGAAGGTGTAGATTGGACAAGGCCACATAGCTGACCAAAAGGTCATGGAGCAAAGGCAAACAATATGTTAATGGTGTGTTGAAAGACAAAGCATTAGTACAGATAAGGTGTTAACAGACTGAATATTGAACAGCAGCAAGTGCAAACATGAAAACAAAACAGTGGGTAAGCAAACTGAACAAACTGAGATGAAATGAAATAAATGCAGAAAAAAAGATTGTAAAAAAGAAAAAATAACTAAAAATGAAAGTAAAATGGGGGGCTGTCATGCTCTGAAATTATTGAACTCAATGTTCAGTCCGGCAGGCTATAGTGTGCCTAATCGGTAGATGAGATGCTGTTCCTCGAGCTTGCCTTGATGTTCACTGGAACTCTGCAGCAATCCCAGGACAGAAATGTGAGCATGAGAGCAGGGGGGAGTGTTGAAATGGCAAGCAACCGGAAGCTCAGGGTCCTGCTTGCGGACTGAGCGGAGGTGTTCCGCAAAGCGGTCACCCAGTCTGCGCTTGGTCTCCCCAATGTAGAGGAGACCACATTGTGAGCAGCGAATACAGTATACTACATTGAAAGAAGTACAAGTAAATCGCTGCTTCACCTGAAAGGAGTGTTTGGGGCCTGGGATAGTGAGGAGAGAGGATTTACTTTTATGGGTGGACTTTTACAGGGCCAGGAGGAGCATTTGTGCTCTTCTGGCCTGATGCTGGCTCATTCATGCCCACCTCCGCCACTCGCCACCCCCCCCCACCCCCCTTCACAAGGTTCATTCCTGCAATAACTGGCCCTACTCACTCTGTGCAAAGGCCAGACAGTTTTCCAAGGCAACTAGTCAGCGAGTTGGAGTAGAGTGCCCATTTGGCACCCATTAGGCCTCAACCTGAGGACTGTTCAACCCTCTCAATTCCCGTCTTGGGATAGGCACCGTGGGTGCACCACTGATATCGCACCCGTTTTGGGCCCAGAACCAAATATCTCCCTTTTTGTGTACACTTCATAGAATTACCTAGAATGTACAGCACAGCTATTCAGCCCAACTGGTCTATGCCAGTGTTTATTCTCCACACAAGCCTGCTCTCCCCTACTTCATCCCAACATATCATATATCCTTCTATTCGTTTCTCCCTCATGTACTTATCTTATTTACCTTTTTTTACCCTTAAATGAATCTATACTGTTCTTCACAACCAGTCCTTGTGGTAGCAAGGTTCACATTCTCACCACTCTCTGGGTAAAGACGTTTCTCCTGAATTCTTTATTGGATTTGTCAGTGACTGTCTTGTATTACTGGGCCCATAGTTTTGGACTCCCTCACAAGTGGAAACATCACTAGGTTAATTTACCATAACATAGAGCTCTTAAGTTGGGTATAAAAATGATCTAGTTAGTGGCTCGCCGGCATTTCCACTAACAGGAGAGAAACAAACACAGTATAGAGTGATGCCTTTCTATATTTACATGATAAGCTTATTTCACATATATCTGAAGTCACCTGTTATTCACAAACGATTCTTTGCAAACACTATCACAACTTCACCACACTGGAACTTCAAAAGCACCATCAGTGTAGCTATAGAAACTTCTGATTACTAATACTAGGAAGACTATCATTTTCTTTAAGGATTATGGTCACTAGAAGCCATGATAAAGAAAAAGGAATCAACTTGCATTTATATAGCGCTTCTGGAGATCCCAGAAACAGGTATAGATGATGATGTACTTTTGAAAGGTAGCCACTGTTGTGATGTAGAAATTGTGACTGTATGCACCAAGATCCCACAAACAGCAAAGTGATAATCTGTTTAGTAATGTTGTTGAGAGACACTGGGAAGAACTCCCTTTTTCTTCTTCAAAATTGTGCCATGGGTTCTTTTACATCCATCTGAGGGAGTAGACTGGGCCTCAGTTTAACGTCTCATCCAAAATGTGTCACTTTTAACAGTGCAGCACTCCCTCAGCACTGCACTTGGAGTGTCAGCCTGAATTTTGTGCTCAGGTCTCTGAAAAGACTGAAATCTCAGCTGAGTCTCCCTCTGTGGGGATTCATGGGGGCAATGTTCCAGCTGTGGTGGCTCACAAAGCAATGCTTGTTTGAAATGAACAGTCTTTTGTATCTTAGAAATGTCGCGGCCAGGGGTCTGTTCAATAAAACATTAAATGATTTTCCAAACTTTGCGAAGCTTAGTCCCATTAAAATACAGTTTTCCAAACAATTATGGCACTCTTAAAATCTGGACAGAACTTCCATAAATCTGGATAAAAATGATTAAATATGCACTAAAATATATAAATGGAATGTATTGGCATGTATTGCAAAAGAATTAGAGGGCAGAGGAGGAGATTTTTTTTTACACAGCGAGTTGTTATAATCTGGAATACACTGCTAGAAAGGATGATGGAAGCAGATTAAATAGTAACTTTCAAAAAGGAATTGGATAAATACCTGAAAATTTGCAGGACTGTGGGGAAAGAGAAGGAGAGTGGAACTAATTGGATTGCTTTCTCAAAGAGCTGGTTATAGGTTTAATAGGGTGAATGGCCTCCTTCTGTGCTGTCTGATTCTATGGGCTGGGTTTTGTTGAGTTCCCGGCATCGAGCTCCATGGCGGGGCAGGCTGGAAGATTACAGCAGCAGTGGCCTGCCACGGAGCTCGACACCGGAAACGCCGGGCCCAATCTTCCCGGCAGCAGGGAAGCTCCATGGCAGCAAATCCAGGTCCCGGATTTCAATATTCAAATCAGCTATTTAAATATATTTAAATGGAAGCCAGAGCGATCTTACCAGCAGTTTCAGATCTTCCGAGCGACGTGCGGCTCCCCCGTGCTTTACTTGCCCGTCCAGTGAAAGCTGGCGTCACTGAGGTGGGTAAGGGGGGAATCTCTGCATTTGTAGTGAAGTGGGGAAAGGGGACAACTCTGCATCGTCAGTGTAGTGGGTGGTGAGGGAAAGGGTTGAACTCTGCCCTTAGGTCAGTTGGGGGGGGGTGGTGAAAGGGGTTAACTGGACTTAGTGCAGTTGGGATGGGAAAGGGGTAATCAGGGCTTTTCTAGTGTAGTGGGGCGGGGGTCAAATGTTATTTTTTGTTGCAGTTGTGGGGGGAAACAGGGTCAACTTTCATCTATCAATGCAGGCCTGACAGCCCTTTAAAAATAGCACCGGCATCAGCACCAGCGCAGAAACAGGTGACACCATCAACGTGCTGAGGGGGTGGGGTGGGCGGCCAGCCTGCATATTATAATGAGCCTCCACGCACTAGACCATGGTGGCATGGCCCACACATGCTGGCCGTCATTTTTTTCACCCATCGCCAGGCGCAGTGGTGGGAAAATAAAATTCAGTCCCATGATTCTATTCTATGATAAAAGATCACCATTCTATACAATATGAGTGTAAAAGTGTGAGTTTACCTGGAGCTAATACAGGCCAATGATTGTTCTGGGGGATGGTGAGGTGTGGAGCAGAGGAAGAAAGAGAAAGACTGGGGGAGAAATTGGTATTTGCGAGTAATTGTAATGTCTATCAGTTAAAATGTATGGTGGGGGGGTGTTGCGGAGAAAATACATATTATAAAAATCTGCTTTGCACCATTATGTTTAGAATACTTACGGAAAAGGACAAAGAACAATCAGGTGTAAAAAGAATTAACTGGAGGAGGGCTAATTTCAATGATTTCAAAGGGATCTTGCCCAGGTGGATTAGAATCAAAAATTGTTAGACAAACAATACTTGAACAATGGGAGGCCTTCAAAGAGGAGATGGATATGGTAGAGTAGACATATTCTCGAGTGGAAAAGGAAGAGCATCCAAAGCTAGAGCTCCCCGGATGACTAAAGAAATAGAGGTTCAAATTAAACAGAAAAAGAAGGCTTATGTCAAATGTAACATTCGTAATACTGTAGAGAAGTAAGCTGAATACAGAACATACAGAGGAGCTAAGGAGATAAGGGAATAAGAGAGGCAAAGAGAGAGTATGAGAAAGAATTAGCAGCTAACATACAAGCAATCCCCAAATGTCTTCTGTAAACCTATATTTAGTAAAAAAAAGTAGTCAAAGGAAGAGTAAGGATGATTAGGGACAAAAAGGAGATAGTCTTGTGGAAGCAGGAAGCTTGGCTGAGGTAGTAAATGAATACTTTGCATTGGTCTTCACTATAAAAGAGGATGATGTCGGTGCAGCAGGAAATGGAGAGATAGCAGTGATAGTGGATAGGATAAAAATAAAGAGGATGTACTTAAAATATTGGCAGTAGTCAAGTTAGTAAAATCACCCAGTCCAGGTGGGATGCACCCTAGGTTGCTGAGGGAAGTGAGGATGAAAATTGCAGAGGCTTTGGCCACAATCTCCTTAGATATGGAGGCAATGCCATAGGACTGGAAGACTGAAAATATTACACCCATGGGTTATGCCCAGCAACTACAGGCCAGTCAGCCTAACATTGGTGGTGGGGAAACTTTGAGAGACAATAATCCAGGACAAAATTAATTGGCATTTAGGAAAGTATGGGCTAATAAAAACGAAAAACCAGCATGAAATTAGTAAAGGAAAATTGTGTTTAAATAACTTAATTGAGTTCTTTGATGTCTTAACCGAGAGAGTCAATGAGCGGTTGATGTGTATATAGACTTCGAAAAGCATTTGATAGACTTAGTAGCAAAATTAAAGCCCACAGGATTAAAGGGACAATGGCAGCATGGATACAAAGTTGACTAAGGGATAGAAAGCAGAGAGTAGCGGTGAACGGTTGTTTTTCAGACAAGAAGGAAGTAAACAGTGGTGTTCACAGGGGTCGGTATTACGACCACTACTCTTTTTGGTATATATTAATGACCTGGATTTGGGTATACGGGGTATAATTTCAAAGTTTTCAGATGACAGAAAACTTGGAAATGTAGTAAACAGGAGTCTAGTACAGACTTCAGGAGCACATAGACAGATTGATGAAATGGGCAAACACATGGCAGATGCAAATTAATACAGAGAACTGAATTACACAGAATAAACAGCACAGAATCAGGATATTCAGCCCAACCAATTCAGGCCAGTATTTATGCTCCACTCGAACCTCCTCCCACTCTGCCTCATCTCACCCTATCAGCAAACCTTCTATTCCTTTCTCCCTCGTGCATTTATTTTTCCTAACATCTCTATTTAATTTCTTGGTGAGCATGTTGTATACCTATCAGAAAAAGATGAACAGGCTGGGGCTCTTTTTGCTTGAAAAGAGTAGGTATGGGGGGTGCGGGAGGTGCTGGAGGGAACATGGCAGAGACCTTTAAAATTCTGAAAGGTTTTGATTGACTATCTGATATTGATGATCTCTGGTTTTGCTCCTCTCCACAAGTGGAAATATTCTCTCTGTGTCTACTCTATAGATGTCGTAGGGGGAATCAAATCCCAATCAACTGACAGCCCGAAAGTAATGGAGCAGTCAAACTGCACGAGGTGAGGCAGGAGCAGGGTGGGCGTGGGAATGTAAAAGACTTCAAGGGAACACTGATGTGTTTGGGGAATGGGCAGAGAGAACTAATTTGGTTAAGTATAAATTTTGGAGGAAAGAAACAAGCATTGGCAGTATAGACACAATGGAACAAAGCTGTTCGATATGGAGGGACACAGAAACCTGAGCTTTCAAATAGATTATTCCAGATAGTAAACTATTAAACTAGAGAATAGACTATTTTAAAAAAAAGCACTGTCGTATTTTTGGCTTCTGAAACTAGGGAGATCGTGTACAAGGGTAAAAAGGCAGTAGTCAATTTAACAAGATATCTCTAAGAATTCAGTTTTATTACTGGGTATAATTTTGAGTGGCACATAGTCAAAAGATGGAGAGCATTTGGCAACGAGTCACTGGCATGATATTGCAATCACAAACTAGCAGGAGACATTTCAGATGTTGGGATTATTTCCAATGCGAGAGAAGACTAAGAGCAGATTTAATGTGGGTATTTTATATGGGGTGAAATTGACCTTGGTCAGTAACGGGAGACAGACTTGTAGCCAATGGGCTTCCCGTTTCACATTCCACCCAATCACGGACTGCCCATTGGCTACCAGCTTGTTTTGCTTCCACCGTCCCAGACTGATTTATAAACCCATTCTGTATAATTGTATCAATCCCAGGTTGTTAGTGGTTTTCTAATGGTCTTAACTTCCAGGAAGAACACATTTTCTTTGGAAGGGAAGCAGACAATGGATTGACTGAAAATTCCTCTGTGCGATATTTTAACATAAAAAGAAAAGAAAGACTTGCATTTATATAGTGCCCTTTATGATCTCAGGACATCCCTAGTGCTTCACAACCAATGAAGTGCTTTTCAGGTGCAGTCACAATTTTTATTTATTCATTCATAGGAAGTGGGCATCACTGGCAAGGCCAGCATTTATTGACCATTCCTAATTGTCCTTGAGAAGGTGGCGGTGAGCCGCCTACTTGAACCGTTGCAGTCCATGTGGTGAAGGTACACCCACAGTCCAAGTGTGAAATTATACATTTTGGCAGAAAGAATCAAGAGAGGAAATATAAACTAAATGGTACAATTTTAAAGAGGGTGCAGGAACAGAGAGACCTGGAGTGTTTGTGCACAAATCTTTGAAGGTGGCAGGGCAGGATGAGAAGGCAGTTAAAATGAATATGGGATCCTGGGCTATATTAATAGAAGCATAGAGTACAAAAGTAAGGAAATTATGCAATAATGAAAACAGAAAATGCTGCAAATACTCAGCAGGCCAGGCAGCATCTGTGGAGAGAGAAACAGAGTTAACGTTTCAGATCGATGACCTTGCGTCAGAACATTGTTTCATGAAAACAGCACCTCGCCCGTAAACTCCAGGTTATTTTCTTTAAGTTGCTGCATTTTCACATTAATTGCCAATTAAACTCGCCACAGAAAGTGAAGTTTAGTAATTAACAGCAGTAAGTAGCCTTTTAACAATATTATAAGAGTCAGTGTGGATTTAGGCCAAGCAGAGGAACCATGGATATGTTCTTTGTACTGAGACAGATCCAAGAAAAATACAGGGAACGGAACATGGATTTATGTGTTTCCTTTATAGACTTCACAAAGATCTTCGATACTGTCAGCTGGGATGGACTGTGGGAAATACTGTCTAGACTGGGTTGCCCACCTAAGTTCCTGGAGATATTCTGACTGAAACTGAATGGAGCACATTCTGACAGCTTCCCTATCTCCACTGGTGTAAGACAAAAGTGTGATCTTGCACCGACTCTCTTTTCCATCTTCTTCAGCATGATGCTTCAGGAGGCCGAGAGATTTGACAGAAGGTATTTACATCCACTACCGAACAGATAGCACTCTTTTCAATCTATGACGACTCTTGGTGCTTACAAAGAGCACAGAAGGACACATCTTGGAACTTCTTTTTGCTGATGATTGTGCCCTTGTGGCCCACACACAGGAAGCACTACAGGTCATCATGTACCACATCTCAGAAGCAGCAAAGGCATTTAGCCTGAACATCAGCCTGAAGAAAACAGCAGTGCTGTCTCAACCCCCACCCTGGGAAAATTACAACCCACCACAGATCAATATTGATGAAAGTCTCAACACTGTTGATCAGTTCACATATCTGGGCAGCATTATTTCAAATGATGCCTCCATCAGCAAAGACATTGACAATCCCTTGTCCAAAGCCAACAGCTCTTTTGGTTGCCTTGTGCATTTCCACGAAAATCCAGGTGTTCAGAGCTGTTGTTATACCTTCTTGTATAGCTCAGAATCCTGAGTCCTGGACAGTGAACAAATTAAGCTACTTGAACGCTTCCATCAACACTGCTTGCACCCCATCATGAATATCAAATGGCAGGACTACATTACAAATATTGAAGTTCTTAGAAGGGTGAATTTACCCAGCATTGTGAGCATTCTCTTACAATGACAGATATGCTGGCCAGGGCATGTATCACGCATGGAGGACACCAGAATGCCAATAGCAGTGCAGTATGGAGAACTGTGCCTTGGGAAGCGGAATCGAGGTGATCCGTGAAAACGTCTCAAGGACCAGCTGAAGAAACAACTCTCCTTGGTTGACATCAAACAATGGACGTGGGAGCAGGAAGCTGCTGATAGGAACAAATGACGCTCAAAAATCAGGAATGAGTCCTCACGACGCGAAGCTGCAGGAGAGAAACGCTAAAAACATAAGGAAGCTGCTTCTGTCCCAGCTCCCCCAGGTCAGGAATTCCTGTGCCCCCAAATGCTCACAAGCCTGCAGATCTAGAATTGGACTGTTTAGCCACCAGCAAGAATGCCAGCACTCACAGAGCCGAATCTTCCCTTAATCTTCCTCTGTGAAGAACTAGCCACCATCAATTGTTAATGACTGCCAATCAGACTCTCTTATCCAGAAAATGAAGAACTAAAATGTGGAATCTTACTCTTTCAGATAATGAATTTTTGGAAATTTTAAAATGTCATTCTTTTTCTTACTTTTTTTTTCTCAATGTAGTCTGATCTTTCCCTCTATTTCTCTTTCTGTACCACATCTGACATTAAATTCACCCTCCTTCTCAGTCCTTCCTCTATTTATTTCTCAATCTTATCATCTCATTGGTTGAGAAGATAAAATTTGCCCCATTGTTCACTGGGGTCCCAGATGTCCTGTTGCCGTCACTGCGTGCTCTGTTCCCCTCGCTGTGCTGTTATCAACAAGCATTTCCAACAACTTTGTGGGAAATTTTTTTAAAAATCTAAATGTGTACAAACAATCTAACTAATGGGCAGGCCGCGTGAAAACCCATTCCAGCTAAATCAGGGCCATCATAATGAATGTTTTCATCATTACATCCTACCTGTATGAATGCAGCCAAGAAATGGCTTCTCACTCTGCTGCTGCACCATCACCTTGGTAATCCCCCAAAGATTTATCCTTGGCCTCTTCCTTCTCTTCCTCATTTACATGCTACCTTCAGTGACATCATCTGTGGATGTCGGATCAACATCCATGTGCACATTAATGATATCTGGGCTCTACCTCTATAACTGCCCATCTGACATATAACCATGCAATGAGTCACACCATCCTCCACTGAGCATCAAGAAGCTCAAAGACCCCAGTATATAGTTTTTTAGTTTAGAGATACAGCACTGAAATGCTGTCTGTGCCGACCATCAACCACCCATTTATACTAATCCTACACTAATTCCATATTCCTACCACATCCCCACCTGTCCCCTATATTTCCCTACCACCTACCTATACTAGGGGCAATTTATAATGGCCAATTTACCTATCAACCAGCAAGTCTTTGGCATGTGGGAGGAAACCGGAGCACCTGGAGGAAACCCACGCAGACACAGGGAGAACTTGCAAACTCCACACAGGCAGTACCCAGAATTGAACCCGGGTCGCTGGAGCTGTGAGGCTGCGGTGCTAACCACTGCGCCACTGTGTATATACTATGCTCCCCGGCTATCCTCTCCAGTCTCCTTCCTGGACACTTGTTTAGGCTGAACAGCATAGACATTCCCCACATAGTGCTCCACGGATTAGTAATAACTCAGGCCAAGCTGGATTCTTCACTCTCGGCTCCAAATAAGCCTATGAGTCAGTGTCCTAATAGATGAATAGTCCTGGCTGCACGAGCAGCAGGAACCTTAATAGTGTTCTGGTTGATAGGCTTCATCATGTTAGCCAGTTAGGGGCTGAACTGAAGGATAGAAGTAAATATTTGTATTTATATATCTTTCATGAGCTCACAATGTCCTAAAGCACTTTACAGCCAATGAGGTACCTTTGAAGTGTAGTTACTGCTGTAATGTAGGAACATGGAAACCAAATTGTGCACAACAAGCTCCCACAAGCAGCAAATAAGTCACCAGATAATCTGCTTTAATGATAATGGTTGAGCGATAAACATTGGTCAGGGCACTGGGGATAACTCCCTTTCAAACAGTGGCACAGGATCTTTTACATCCACCTGAGAGAACAGATGAGGCCTCAGTTTAACATTTCATCTGAAGGACAGCACCTCTGGCAGTGCAGCATTTCCCCAATACAGCCTGGATTATGTGCTCAAGTCTCTGGAGTGGGATTTGAACCCACAACCAACTGACTCAGAGACAAGTGTGGGACCAATGGGTCCTGCTAAACTGCACACTGAGCATTGGATCTTACCAACCTCTGTCTAAATATTCTGGAACTGAGAGTCGGGTGTGTCCCTGACCTGGTAGTAGGGCTGGGTGTAGGTGTCCTCTTCCTAACAGATGGTGAAATTTAATGTAGACTTCTAGGTTCATTTGCTTGTCAAACACTGGGCTGATCAAAAAAAAAAGACACCAACTGAAGTTTGAGCTCTACATCTTCACCCGGACATAACAAGCTAATGGCACAGACATTCCCCACATAGTGCTCCTGGGATCAGTAAAAACTCAGGCATTTATTAAGTTGTAAGTGGTGTGAGAGGATGAAAGGCAGTCAATAACCAGCTCTGATCCAGCTGCCTCATTGGAGAGGCTGGCGGGACGTGTGTGATCCCCATATCTTAATTCCCCCCTTGTCTCCGACGGCTCATCGCCATTACATGCGCGAACAACAATAAGGGCAATGTGACTGTCTCTGGGGTGAGGTTTTGGTGAGACCAGTCATCGCAATGGAAAAGCGGGATAAAGTCTCCAGTCCCATGGTCACGACACACGGCGTTTGGCTTAAAACGAGTCTCAGGAGCCCCTGCCCACCCTGGCTGTTGTCCAATTGCTCTTACAATGCCCAAGAAAAATGACTTAAACACAATAAAATAAATGCATATTAGTGGACAGGGTGGAAAGTGTTGATGAGTCCTAGAAATGGAGATAGTATTGGCCTTAAAGAGTGTGACTTTGATATGATCCTAAATCCAAAATTGAATCTCCTACGTGTGCAAATAACAATCATTTGTAATAAAAAAAGAGAAAATGCTGGAAACACAGCTCTGCATTTCGTCCCACTTCCCTGCTCTTTCCCCAGAGCCCTGCAAATTCAGAAGCCCTGTATTCTCGAGGTGGCGAATAAAACCCCAGATGTGGGAGGTCGAGAGAGCTGGGCTTGTCAGTTGGATGCACAGTGCCCGCCCCTGTGAAGCACATTATTAATAGCCTGGAACTGCCCTGCTTCACACACACATACACACACTAAGCAGTTGTCTTGGTGCCTGAGAACCAGTCGGGATGATCGCCACCTCTTTGCTGACTCTCGCCTCGTTTTTCCTCAAAACCTCTGCCCAGTTTTCACCGACTTTCTCCCGCAGTTTGAACCGGGATGGACGATGCATTTACTCGTTCACGGTGCCCAGCCCAGCCGAGGCGAGCTGTTCCGAGCCGGGGGAGGCTCTGAACGCTGTCCGGGAGCTGCAGAGGGACCGGGCTGCCCAGCAGAGGGAGGTGGAGTCCCTGGGCGACAGGCTGCGGCTGCTGGAGGGCTGGGTGGCCCGATCTCAGGGGGAGGCGAATGGCCAAAGTTCCCTGAGCCCATCGCCCAGGCAGCAGGGGGATGTCAGGAGGCTGCAAATGGAGAAGTTGGACTTACTCAGGCGGCTGGAAAACGTGAAGCAGGAGAACACTCAGCTTCGAGCCAAGCAGTGTCCCGGCATCCGAGAACCTCCTCAGGACTCTCATCAAACAGCTCGAGGTGGGAGGACAAGCAAACCCTAAATCCCGGCTCCAACCGGGATCACATTCCCACATGGTCTTCCAGCCTTACACTGCTCGAGTGGGGATGGGTTGTCAGGAATGTAGTAAGTGTCCATTGTGCCCAGAGACCAGGCTGCATATCGGAGCCATTCGGCCCATTGCTGCCCGTGGATCCACAGCCTGGGTCTTTAGGGAAAGTTCCCCTGCATGGGATAAAGCTTGAAACCGACCGGAGCATCACCTCTGGGAAAGTTTTAAATGTATTCGGGAGGTGGAAGCGATCAACCAGCACTTATTAAATCAGCAATATATCAAACCCAATCATTGACACACAGCCTGTTCCAGGAGTGTTCTCACCCTCTGCTCCTGGATCAGATTGAGATCAGACTCCAGGAGTACCCTCAGCCTCTGCTCCTGGATCAGATTGAGATCGGACTCCAGGAGTATCCTCAGCCTCTGCTCCCGGATCAGACTCCAGTTTTAAGCTGGAACAATGAACCGAAAGTTAATGCATAAACATACCCCGCGGATCATTCTGGAGGAGCAGAGGTTTAGACTGAAAAAGGGAAGAATTGATTTATGGCAGCGGGAGATTCGTTTCCTTGGATTTTCAGCCAGATTATCACACCAATAAGTCAACTAAGGACTCTCATTCGCTTATTTATATTTAACTTTAACTGCTTACAGCTACATGCAAGTGATGAATAAATAAAAATTATCCGCTGTAAATCTGAAGTTAAAACCTCACTGTAAATGCACAGCGAATTAATCAGGTAGGAGAGCAGCCAGGTCGGAGAGAAGGTTACATTGCAAGAAATACATATGATCTCTCCTAGATACAGCATGTTGTGCATTCCCAGCACTTTAAATATTTTGCATAAATACCAATTGTAAAATTAGTATTTGTACGCTTAGTGCGGACATTTTCCAGCCGTCCATTTGATTTGTTTTTTTTAATGATGGAAAGCAATCGGGGTTGTCAGTAGGAGGGAGAGGAACAGTTACCATTGAATGCCGAACTCTCAAACAAGTTGTTCATATTTTGTCTTGTTTTAGGGAGGCAGGGTTTCTCCAGTTTATCTTCTCAAACAAAGCCAGACCGAGGAGGTAAGAGCCCGATGCAAAGTTTTTTTTTGTTTTCCCATTATTCCTTCTGGATGCTTTTGGAGGAGAAGCATTTCTGAAGGTTGCAAGTGACATTAAATTGCGGCAACTATTTTGTTGATTTTCTATTTACAATGGCCACAATAATGCTTTCCCTCCTGCAGCAGCGCCTAATTGGAGCTTCGAAAATCCTGGATACCAGGAGCTGAAATCGGAGGTCACGGAGATCCCAGCTTCCAAACTGATACAGCAGATCGATTCCGGCAGCCTGAAAACAACACAGCAAAGCTCAGGTATCTGCAAATGGAATGCATGCATTTAAAAGTTCTCCTGCTCGATATAGGCAGGTAACAACACTGTAAGATGTATTCTGCATGATGATTTATTTCGATTACAGTTATATTTTTTAAAAATCAATTCGTTAGGGCTCAATGTTGTCTGATGCTAAAATGTGCAATTGATACAAGTGGCCAGCAGGTGGCGAAGGGGCACCATCACTTCCAGCCTCTAAAACAACTTGTATTTACATAACGCATTTAACGTTATGAAAGTTCCAAAGTGCTTCACGAGTGTTATCCAACAAAATTTAATAGGGAACCACAAAAATGAGATTAGGTCAGTTGTCCAAAAACTTGGTCAAAGAGGTAGGTTTTAAGGAGCGACTCAAAGGTGAGAGAAGTAGAGACATGGTGAAGGAATCCACAGATGCATACAAAGAACAGCAGCTGATCCGTATTACTGAATGGAAAAGCACCAATACTTCACAGTATCAGTACATTAATGATAAGTGGCAAGTAACATTCATGCCACACAAGTACCAGCCAATGACCATCTCAGTCAAGAATGTAGCCATCTCTCCTTGACATTCAACAGCAATACCATCACTGAATTCCCCACCATCAACATGGGGGTTACGTTGACCACTGAACTGAGTCAGCCATATAAATACCGTGGCTACAAGAACAGGTCAGAGGCTGGGATTTCTGCAGTGAGTAACTCACCTCCTGACTCCCCCAAACCTGCCCACCATGTGCAAGGCACAAGTCAGGACTGTGATGGAATACTCTCCACTTGCCTGGATGGGTGCAGCTCCAACAACACTCAAGAAGCTCAACACCATCCAGGACAAAGCAGCCCGCTTGATTGGCACTCCATCCACAACCTTAAACATTCACTCCCTTCACCACCAATGCACAGTGGCAGCAGTGTGTACCATCTACAAGATGCATTGCAGCACTCAACAAGACTCCTTCCAAACCAGTGACCTCTACCATCTAGAAAGTCAAGGGCAGCAGATGCATGGGAACTCCACCCTCCAAGCTACTTGGAAGTATATCACCATTCCTTCATTGTTGCTGGGTCATAAACCTGGAACTCACTCCCCAAAGGCACTGTGGGTGTACCTACAGCACATGGACTGCAGTGGTTCAAGGCAATGGCTCACCACCACCTTCTCAAGTGCAGCTAGGGATGGGCAAGAAATGCTGGTTTTGCCAGCAACATTCACATCCCATGAAATAAAAAAAATACTTTCAAGGCAGTATAATTATACTACTCCTCACATTCGTGTCAAATTTAGTAGTGATGGAAAGGAAACATAAAATGAAACTGGGATGTACTTTGGTGCCTTGCCACTAAAATCAAAGGGATTACAAACATTCAAAAATGATTGACAATGTCTTGTGCATCTGACAGATAGTCCCCACCCAGCTAGAGCCATATAAACTCCAGGGAGAGGTGAAAAACAGCTTGGATAATATCTTTTACTCAATGGGGCTATGCTAAATTACTAACTAATGAACAGGAGTAGGCCACTCAGCCTCATGAGCCTGTTCATTCCATTAGATAATTTCTGATCTTTACCTCAATTCCATTTACCCACCTTTGATCCATACCCCTTAATACCCCCACAATAAAAATCTGTTGCTTTGCCTTGCAAATTTCAATTGACCCAATATCCACAACTTTTTGGAAGAAAATTGCACATTTCCACTACCCTTTGTATGAAAGTGCTTGCTGTTTTCATTACTGAATAGCCTAGTTCTAGATTATATCCTCCTTGTTCTGGATTACTGCACAAAGGGAAATAGCTTCTCTCTATCTAAGCCATCCTAGAGTTACCATATATGGCGTGCAGCCTTTCAATCTGGAGCACAGTGCTCATATGTCATTGAACTGAATATTACTTGCATCATGCAAGCTCAAAGTTAAATGCAGTGCCTGAATGGACTTGTTTCTTAATCTTGCCCTGGCAGGTTGTGGAATGCTAGAGTGGGTAGGAGAACCAGTTACATTCCAAAAAGCAGACACATTTGCAGGTAAGTATGGAGTTTGGATGAAAGATCCTGAGCCTGTGCCACCTCACACTGGGGAATTCATCTGGAGAATTAACACAGTTGGCACTGACATTCAGCTTTTATATGAGTACCGTGACTTAGATCAGTTCATGAAGGGCTACCCCAGCAAAGTTTACATGTTACCAGAACCAGTAGAAAGCACAGGGAGTGTCATTTACAGAGGATCCTTCTACTATCAGAGACACTGGTCAAGGGCCTTACTGAGATATGAAATGAAAACAGAGACCATTTTAGTTCGAAAAGACTTGCCCAATGCAGGGTTCCGAGGAGTCTACCCATACTCCTGGGGTGGCTATACAGACATAGATTTTGCTGTAGATGAACTGGGACTTTGGGTAACCTACAGCACCAATCAAGCTCAAGGAGCCATTGTGATCTCCAAATTGGACCCAAACACCCTTGAAATAGAGGAAACCTGGACGACGACTATACGCAGAAGATCGGTTGCTAATTCTTTCATGATCTGCGGGACCCTCTACACACTGAACAGTTATTCCAATCACAATTCAATCATCAATTTTGCCTACAACACTAACACAAACAGCAGCATGGCGCTGAACATCCCATTTGAGAACCGCTACCGATACAACAGCATGACTGATTACAACCCAGCAGAAAAGAAGATCCTGGCTTGGGACAATTTCAACATGGTCATGTATAACATTAGGCTTTCCAAAATATGAAGGCCCCAGAATATCTTCCTTGGACAAGAAATAATGGTATTTTCTTTTTTAAAAATAAATGTATATAGATTTTGACTATAGTGCACAAATTACTGCTTTGCTAATTCCAGAACAAAGACCAGCTTTAATCATTTATCAGTGAAGCAAATGTAAAATAATTAAACATTATTAAAGGTTTGAACAGCCATGATACAAATGATGCTTGATTTGATTACACATTTATGGAAATCTATAACTTTTTTCTTTCATGGGATGTGGGCGTTGCTGGCAAGGTCAGCATTTGTTGCCCATTACTAATTGCAACTAACAACTGAGTGGCTTGCTAGGCTATTTCAGAGGGCAGTTAAGAGTCAACCACATTGCTGAGAGTCTGGAGTCACATGTAATCCAGACCAGGTAAGGATGGCAGATTTCCTTCCCTAAAGAACCTCAGTGAACCAGATGGGTTTTTACAACAATTGATAATAGTTTCATGGCACTATTACTGAGACTAGCTTTCAATTACATAAGAACTAGGAGCAGGAGTAGACAATTCAGCCCCTCGAGCCTGCTCCGCCATTCAATACGATCATGGCTGTCTCATCTCTGCCTCAACTCCACTTTCCTGTCCGTTCTCCATAATCCTTCAAACCATTACGAATTAAAAATCTGTATCTCCTCAAATTTATTCAATGCGCCGGCATCCACTGCACTCTGGGGTAGTGAATTCCACAGACTCATGACTCTTTGGAGAGAAGTAATTTCTCATCTGTTTTAAATCTGTTACCCCTTATCCTAAAACTATGACCTCTCATTCTAGATTGCCCCACCACAGGAAACATCCTCTTTACATCTACTTTGTCAATTCCCTTAATCATCTTATTAGATTAGATTAGAGATACAGCACTGAAACAGGCCCTTCGGCCCACCGAGTCCGCGCCGAACACCAACCACCCATCCACACCAATCCCACACCAATCCCATACCCCCACCAAACATCCCCACCTGTCCCCATCCTTCCCCACCACCTACCTATACTAGTGACAATTTATAATGGCCAATTTACCTATCAACCTGCAAGTCTTTTGGCTTGTGGGAGGAAACCGGAGCACCCGGAGAAAACCCACGCAGACACAGGGAGAACTTGCAAACTCCACACAGGCAGTACCCGGAATCGAACCCGGGTCCCTGGAGCTGTGAGGCTGCGGTGCTAACCACTGCGCCACTGTGCCGCCCTTATATACCTCAATTAAATCTCCTCTCATCAAAACTCTAGAGAGTAAAGGCCTAAACTCAATCTCTCTTCATAAGAAAAACCCCTCATCTCTGGAATCAATCTAGTGAACCTCCTCTTAACTGCCTCCAATGCATCTACATCCCTCAAGTAACGGGACCAAAACTGTACGCAATACTCTAGGTGCGGTATTACTAATGCCTTGTAGTTGCAACACTTCCCTACTTTTATACTCTATTCCTTGAGCAATAAATGCCAAAATTCCATTTGCCTTCCTTATTACCTGCTGCACCTGCTTATTAGTTTTCTGCGATTCATGCATGAGGTTACCCGGATCCCTCTGCACTGAAGCACTCTGAAGTTTCTCTCCATTTAGATAATAATTTGTCTTTCTATTCTTCTGACCAAAATGGATAACCTCACACTTATCCACGTTAAACGCCATATCCTTTTGTAAATTTCTTATTTCTTTATTGCAACTTACTATCCCACCTATCTTAGTGTCATCTGCAAATTTGGTGATAGTACCTTCTATCCCTACATCCAAGTCATTAATATAGATTGTAAATAGTTGGGGCCCAAGGACCGAACCCTGTGGCACCCCACTAGTTACATCTTGTCAACCAGAAAAGGACCCATTTATCCTCTCTGTTTTCTGTTGGTTAGCCAATCCTCTATCCAAGCTAATAAATTGCCCCTAACCCCATGTTATCTTACCTTGTGTATTCACCTTTTATATGACACCTTATCAAATGCCTTCTGGAAGTCCAGATATACAACATCTGCAGGATCCCCATTATCCACTTTACTTGTTACATCTTCGAAGAACTCTAGCAAATTAGTCAAACACGATTTACACCATAAAACCATGCTGATTCTGATCGATTGCGTTTTGACTTTCTAAATGTCCTGTTATTACTTCCTTAATAATGGATTCTAACAATTTCCCAACGACAGATGTTAAACTAACTGGTCTGTAGTTTCCTACTTTCTGCCTCCCTCCCCCCTTTTCAAATAAGGGCCATATATTCCAGATTAATTAATTGAATTTAAATTCCACCAGCTGCCATACTGGGATTTAAACCCATGTCCCCAGGGCATTAGCCTGGGCCTCTGGGTTACTAGCCAACTTGCCTGTCAGATTATGCATGCACAAAATATTCCCCATTCTTGACTGCACAGTCTCACTATTATAACCCAATCTAATGGCATTTAGTCAAAGCTGAGAATAGGATCTGACTTTGTTTAGATGCAATTCAATCCCATCCAGATTTTCTTCACTGTCAAAAATTATGAGCAGGTAAAAAATGTGGAAGCAATCTAAAACTAGCATCAATTGGAAATCAATACTTTCTTTAAAAAACCTGGACCAACTCAAAAGGTTTGATTTTTCTCATAGAGGAGCATATACAAAAATGACCTCCAAGATCAGACCACTTTTGAAGTTAACTTCTTTATTACTCCCTAGTGCTTCAGTCATTCTCTGAAGCAAAAAGTTGGCATGTAAATATACTTTTAAAAATGTGCAGCATCTTGCTGGTAAATGTAAAAAAAACTATACCGTGAAAAGACTCATCATTGAAAAAAGAAACCATATTATTTTATTAGACATGAGGAAAAGCAAGGTCCTTTTATGTATGCAGAGACACAAAAGAATGTCCCTGCAAATGCATTTTCATCACTATTGGTGTTTCAAGCTGGACTGGGTACATTTGGAATGAGTTAAGAATTGAATGAATTTATTTACCAAAAGAAAGACATGCATCCACATAATTTAATACGACTGGATCTCTGCAAACTGTACCTAATACATTCTCAGCATTCAAAGTACCAGCATTGGATTTTCTATTTACCTTCATAAAAGTTGAAGTTAGTTTAGATCTTTATGCATGTTCCTTTCCCATATAAATGTACCTAATATCAATAAGCATTGTTTATGGAAATCACTTAGGCTGTGAGCATATGCAAAATGTTGAAAAAAGTCAAGCAATGAGAGTTTTCTCTTAATCTCTTAGTACACAACCAGCCAATGACCTGTCACTTTGGCCCTGAAGTTTCACATTATGTAGCAAATTGTTAACACTGTTCATTTGCTTCTAGAAAAAAGTAACATGCTGAAAGCATGGGGGGGGGGGAAGAGAGAAATGCAGCTTCATAGTTCATCCAAAATGAGGGTTTTGATAATGCAAAATATAGTACTAACAGCACTTGGTAACATTATGAAAAGTGCACTAATACAAAGTGGAAGATGGTAAATATAAATCGTTACTATTGAAACAAGGTACAAGAATCTGCAAAAAGTTCAGAGCATATTTTTATTAGTTATGTAACCAAACCAAATTAATCGTAAATAAGGTCGTACATATTTAATAGTGCGTTAACCCTGTACAAATGAAAAATTAAAGTATAATATTTCTATACCAATATGGCTGTTAACTTCTGTACAATGCCAAATGAATACACAGTACAGGTGGAATACAAATCTCAAAATCAGACATCACAGCTGAGTTTTCAAAGTAAGCAAATAAAACTGACTGTCAAAACACACGACTGATGGGAAGTAGCTTTTTCAGCAGTGTAGCTTTCCCAGTGCCACCACAGCCATGTGACAAAAATATACACATCAATAAATCAAACTTTTAGCTCACGCTTTGTGCCAAGGGTTCTGCATACGATAACAGCAATCCTCTACTGTTTTGTACCTTCATCAGAATCTATTTTTTTTAAATCAAACCTGGGATAAGATTTCTGTATTAAAAACAGCTGTGTTGTTAGCACAGTCACTAAATGATTGATCATAAGCAGATAGACAAGATATCTTACATTCACGTAGTATAATACAGTACATCCTACAACTATAATAACTAGCATACAATCAAAAAAGGCAATATTAGACTTGTGATTAAAATGGTGTTTGCATAAACACAATTGGAAATTAATAGGCTCAAAAGGGAGCTTAACTCCTATTCATAGGTGAATCACTGTAATCTTTACTGTAATTAAGCTTATGAAAATTTTTAGATGATACTTTTTAACAAAATAATTAAATTGTTGCCTTAAAAAGTGTAAAACTGGTCAGTCTCCATCACTGGCTTAGCCATTTTTACCTAATTTCAGTGATTATCTCAAGGAAAAGAAATGCCACACAAGTCAGACATTGCCTTTTCAAATTTTCAAGATTCAAAAATCAACGCTAAATGTTCATCATACGATTAGTTTACACATCTGGGCTTTACTGTTGCTCAAAATAATGATCCATCTGATTCTGCATTATCGCACGACAGTTCAGCTTTCACTTAACTACTTCACATCTCACTTCTTTGTTATAAAAGAAATTTCATGTTTGAGCTCTATTTTTCTGCTCTTATCTCACAGAGAAGAGCCCCCATTACACCCCATGGATGCTTAGAACACCTACATTGTTCTATCAGCAATTTAGGATTTTGTTTCTTCTGTTTTAACTGCCTGAGGTTTGATTGGTCCAGTTCGAATGGGTTTTGACACAGCAGCCTGATTTGAGTTGGGTTTTTCTTCCACCTTCTCATCTCTCGTGCTCAAACTGCCTGTTCCACTCTCAGAAGGTTTACTCCCATTGCTGTCATTTTTGTGAACTTTGCTCATTGGCTGTTTGATTTGCTGATGCTGCTGCTGGTCAGAGAAGAACTTGTGCGTGGACTGAAGTACCTCAGCACGCTGCTTAGCCTTAAACATAAAAGGGAAACAAATGAGAGTCTTGATGCTTCTTTTGGACAACGACTGGACGCACACGCTAAAAACAAATCTAGTAATGTGGCAAAGAGCTGGGAATCATTCAGAAAAATTGCATCTCTTTCAACGTGTGCTGGAAACCAACCAAAAGGTAGCACTAATGTGATAACTGGTTGCATTGATATAAAAAATAGCTCCTCTGAAGCAGGTTTTTGACACTACCCTCTGTGGCATACAAAAACAAAGGTTTAACCATTTTGAATTTTATACATATATACTTACATACGCAGGAATACAAATTCTCAAGAAACCAACTTTGCTAATTCAAATACCTGAGAAATTCACAGTGGATTGCCAACATGTTTATTCTGTAAAGCTGCTACAGATTTAATATGTTTATAAGTTTTCACAATTTAATAACTGATGGATTGATGGGTGCTGTTCTATTCAGGTACAAGAGAACTAGAGGGAAGGTTAAATCTCTAATTTAAAATCACATACTATTTTTATTTTGTAGGTTTCAACGCAACTGTTATTTTGTATTGGAAAATAAACATGTGGACATCATAATGAAATACTATTAGCATAAAAATGAACTCTTCCAATATCCCCAGTGTCGATGACAATTCACACACTCAGTACAAGTGGCAGAACCTTCAGTGGAAAAATTTAATGTACATTGAGCATTAAAAACCTTGTGTTAAGGTAAGCAAGTCGATCTTTAAGAATTGTGGCAGGAAAAAGTTCGATTACAATACAACTGCTAGTGTTGATGGTTAATTTCTTTTGTAACTTTATAAAAATAGTGGCATTCTTTAATGTTACAATTCAATTAATTAACACAAGAAATAAGCCACTCTAAAAACATATTTCTATGCAGAATCTGAACTGTCCACATTTTATGTTCTAGTTAAGACCATAATTTCATTTGGTGTCAAGGTTTCTAACGAATAGGTATTATTTATTTCCTTTTTTGCACAACTGCCAGTAATGCTAACCTTCAAATCCTGTTCAGCCATCATTGCAGCTTGGGCCTGGTTTCCACGGATCCCCTGTGTAGGTCCTGAAGGAACCCTTGGTGTATGCTGAGGACGAGTATGGCAGATGATACCTGTGGTCATTTGAGGTTGCATCTGATTTGCCAGGGGCATTGGAGGCCTCTGAACAGGAGCTGAAAAAGTATTTCCATGAGGTCTTACCAATGGAGGGACCAGGTTAGGTTGGGAAAGCATCTGGTGAAAACAATTAGAATGGAATGTAATTCCCCTCTTACATTTGCATTGTGTGGAGCCTGCATTCTAATCAGCAGTACCATTTTAACACAAGTGGAAGCTACATAAAATACAAAGCTTGAAGGGCAAAACAGGAATCTCATATCAGATGCATTTTATTTAGGATTGAGAGAATGAGTATGTAGCACTGGGGATGCTGTAATGATCAATGTTCCCTAACTGGTAAAAGGCAAGAACAGAGGTGGCAAACCAGTCAGGTTCTTTGCTCCTGAACATTGCCCAGTGACTCTTACTGTAAAGTGTCTGTTAAATGACCATAGAACTGGGATGCTCCCCTCAATCAAACAGCCTGCCAACATTTACCATTCACATACACACATGAAGAATGGCTACATAGGCAAGATGCCAGAAAGCTGAAATATGGGCATCTACAATCAGCATATTCAGGAAAGGAGACATAAAAGTAGACTTCCAATTGGTTAACCTAGTAGCTAATCCCATGATTTGACAGTCTGAAATTAAATGTCAGATTAGCAATCCAATCTAAGAGTAGGTGGCACAACCTTCGGTGGAAAAGTTTTACATAAATTAAGCATAAAAACATTGCTTTAAGGTAAGCAAGCCGATAGATCGATACATAATGGATACGCATTCTTGTCAACACTTGAAGACTCTTTACAATTTAAAGACACAACAGACTTCAGGTTGTGGCTGGTATTGAGAAATCACAGCTATTTGATTAGTGTTGTCACTTTGCTCTTGAAACTAATTAGCACAGTGTAACTTCATAAACATGAAAAAAATTAAAGTCGCATTTTATTGGGGAGGCTTTAATGTTTCAAGAGACAGGTCAAAAAGCAGAAATGGAAGGAACAGTGTTAACTCTTAGTGTGCTTCAAACAAGTTTATTCATCTGGATACGAACATACGAACTAGGAGCAGAAGTAGGCCACGTGGCCCTTCGAGCCTGCTCCACCATTCAATAAGTTCATGGCTGAACTGATTACTCCACATTTCCACCTACCCCCGATAACCTTCCACCCCCTTGCCTATCAAGAATCTACGTCTGCTGTAAAAATATTCAAAGACTCTGCTTCCACCGCCTTCTGAGGAACAGAATTCCAAAGACTCTCGACCCTGAGAGAAAAAATTCTTCTCATTTGTCTTAAATGGGCGACGCCTTATTTTTAAACACTGACCCTTAGTTCTAGATTCCCCCACAAGGGGAAACATCCTTTCCACGTCCACCCTGACAAGATCCTAAGGGATCTTGAAACTTTCAATCAAGTCGCCTCTTACTCTTCTAAATTCCAGCGGCTACAAGCCTAGCCTATCCAATCTTTCCTTGTAAAACAGCTTGCCCATTCCAGGTATTAGTTAGTAAACCTTCTCTGTACTGCCTCCAATGCATTTACACCCACCCTTAAATAAGGAGACCAGTACTGTACACAGTACTCCAGGTTTGGTCTCACCAATGCCCTGTATAGCTGAAGCATAACCTCCCTACTTTTGTATTCAATTCCCCTCGCGATAAACAATAACATTCCATTAGCTTTCCTAATTACATGCTGTACCTGCATACTAACCTTCTGCAATTCATGCACTAGGACACCCAGATCCCTCTGCATCTCACTCTGCAATCTCTCACCACTTGGATAATATGCTTCTTTTTTATTCTTCCTGCCAAAGTTGACAATTTCACATTTTCCACATTATACTTCATTTGCCAGATCTTTGCCCACTCACTCAACCCAACTATATCCCTTTGTAGCCCCCTTATGTCCTCTTCACAAGTTAATTTCCTACCTATCTTTGTGTCATCGGCAAATTTAGCAACCTTCATCTAAGTAATTTATATAAATTGTAAAAAGTTGAGGCCCCAGCACAGATCCCTGTGGCACATCACTCAAAACATCTTGCCAACCAGAAAATGACACATTTAGACCTACTCTCTACACCATGAGCTTTTATTTTCTGCAATAACCTTTGATGTGGCACCTTATCAAAGGCCTCCTGGAAACCTAAGTACAATACATCCACCGCTTCCCCTTTATCGACAGCATATGTAACTCCCTCAAAATACAATAAATTGGTTAAACATGATTTCCCTTTCACAAAACCATGTTGACTGCCTGATTACCTTAAATTTTTCTAAATGCCCTGCTATAACGTCTTTAATGTTAGCTTCTAACATTTTCCCTAAAACAGATGTTAAGCTAACTGGCCTGTAGTTTCCTGCTTTGTCTCCTGCCCTTTTTGAATACAGGACTTATATTCGCTGTTTTCCAACCTAACGGAACCTTCCTGGAATCTAGGGGATTTTGGAAAATTAAAATTAACGCATCAACTATCTCACTAGCCACTTCTTTTAACAGCCTAGGATGAAGTCCATCAGGACCCGGGGACTTGTTAGCCCGCAGTTCCAACAGTTTGTTCAGTACCACTTCCCTGGTGATTGTAATTTTCTTGAGTTCCTCCCTCCCTTCCATTTCCTGACTTACAGCTCATACTGGGATGTTTTTTTATTCATTCATGGGATGTGGGCATCGCTGGCCAGGCCAGCATTTATTGCTCATCTCTAATTGCCCTCGAGAAGGTGGTGGTGAGCTGCCTTCTTGAACTGCTGCAGTCCATGTGGGGCAGGTACATCCACAGTGCTGTTAGGAAGGGAGTTCCAGAATATTGACCCAGCAACAGTGAAGGAACGGCGATATAGTTCCGTGAGGATGATGTGTGACTTGGAGGGGAACTTGCGGTGGTGGTGTTCCCATGGATTTGCTGCCCTTGTCCTTCTAGTTGGTAGAGGTTGCGGGTTTGGAAAGTGCTGTCTAAGGAGCCTTGGTGCGTTGCTGCAGTGCATCTTGTAGATGGTACACACTGCTGCCACTGTGCGTCAGTGGTGGAGGGAGTGAATGTGTGTAGGCGGGGTGCCAATCAAGCAAGCTGCTTTGTCCTGGATGGTGTCGAGCTTCGAGTGTTGTTGGAGCTGCACCCATCCAGGCAAGTGAAGAGTATTCCATCACACTCCTGACTTATGCCTTGTAGATGGTGGACAGGCTTTGGGGAGTCAGGAGGTGAATTATTCGCCACAGGATTCCTAGCCTCTGACCTGCTCTTATAGCCACGGTATTTATATGGCTACTCCAGTTCAGTTTGTGGTCAATGGTAGCCACTAGGATGTTGATAGTGGAGGATTCAGCGATGGTAATGCCATTGAATGTCAAGGGGAGATGGTTAGATTCTCTCTTATTGGAGATGGTCATTGCCTGGCACTTGCATGGCGCGAATGTTACTTGCCACTTATCAGCCCAAGCCTGGATATTGTCCAAGTCTTGCTGCATTTCTACACAGACTGCTTCAGTATCTGAGGAGTCACGAATGGTGCTGAACATTGTGCAATCAGCGAACATCTCCACTTCTGACCTTAAGATTGAAGGAAGGTCATTGATGAAGCAGCTGAAGATGGTTGGGCAGTGATGTCCTGGAGCTCAGATGATTGACTTCCAACAACCACAACCATCTTCCTTTGCGCTAGGTATGACTCCAGCCAGCGGAGGGTTTTCCCCGATTCCCATTGACCTCAGTTTTGCTAGGGCTCCTTGATGCCATACTCGGTCAAATGCTGCCTTGATGTCAAGGGCAGTCACTCTCACCTCACCTCGAGTTCAGCTCTTTTGTCCATCAAGGCCGTAATGTTTGAATCAAGGCCGTAATGAGGTCAGGAGCTGAGTGGCCCTGGCAGAACCCAAACTGAGCGTCACAGAGCAGGTTATTGCAAAGCAAGTGCCGCTTGATGGCACTGTTGATGACACCTTCCATCACTTTACTGATGATTGAGAGTAGGCTGATGGGGCGATAATTGGCCGGGTTGGACTTGTCCTGCTTTTTGTGTACAGGACATACCTGGGCAATTTTCCACATTGCCGGGTAGATGTCAGTGTTGTAGCTGTACTGGAACAGCTTGGCTAGGGGCGTGGAAAGTTCTGGAGCACAGGTCTTCAGTACTATTGCGGAATATTGTCAGGGCCCATAGCCTTTGTAGTATCCAGTGCCTTCAGTCGTTTCTTTATATCACATGGAGTGAATCGAATTGGCTGAAGTCTGGCATCTGTGATGCTGGGGACTTCAGGAGGAGGCTGCGATGGATCATTAACTCGGCACTTCTGGCTGAAGATTGTTGCAAATGCTTCAGCCGTGTCTTTCGCACTGATGCGCCAGGCTCCCTCATCATTGAGGATGGGGATATTTGCGGAGCCACCTCCTCTAGTTAGTTGTTTAATTGTCCACTACTATTCACGCAGTTTGGCACGCAGACAGCTTCACCAGGTTGACACCTCATTTTGAGGTATGCCTGGTGCTGCCCCTGGCATGCCCCCCTGCACTCTTCATTGAACCACGGTTGGTCTCCTGGCTTGATGGTAATGGTAGAGTGGGGGATATGCCGGGCCATGAGGTTACAGATTGCGGTTGAGTACAATTCTGCTGCTGCTGATGGCCCACAGCGCCTCATGGATGCCCAGTTTTGCATTGCTAGATCTGTTTGAAATCTATCCCATTTAGCACGGTGATAGTGCCACACAACACGATGGAGGGTATCCTCAATGTGAAGGCGGGACAACGACTGTGCGGTGGTCGCTCCTACCAATACTATCATGGACAGATGCATCTGCAGCAGGCAAATTGGTGAGGACGAGGTCAAGTTTTTTTTACCCCTCTTGTAGGTTCCCTCACCATCTGCCGCATACCCAGTCTAGCAGATATGTCCTTTAGGACTCGGCCAGCTCGGTCAGTAAAGGTGCTACCGAGCCACTCTTGGTGATGGACATTGAAGCCCCCCACCCAGAGTACATTCTGTGCCCTCGCCACCCTCAGTGCTTCCTCCAAGTGCTGTTCAACATGGAGGAGCACTGACTCATCAGCTGAGGGAGGGCGGTAGGTGGTAATCAGCAGGAGGTTTCCATGTCCATGTTTGATCTAATGCCATGAGACTTCATGTGGTCCAGAGTCGATGTTGTGGACTTCCAGGGCAACTCCCTCCCTACTGTATACCACTGTGCCACCACCTCTGCTGGGTCTGTCCTGCCGGTGTGACAGGACATACCCGGGGATGATGATGGCAGTCTCTGGGACATTGTTTGTCAGGTATGATTCTTTGAGTATGATTCTGTGAGTATGACTATGTCAGGCTGTTGCTTGACTAGTCTGTGGGACAGCTCTCCTAACTTTGGCACAAGCCCCCAGATGTTAGTATGGAGGACTTTGCAGGGCTGGGTTTGCCGTTGTCGTTTCCGGTGCCTAGGTTGATGCCGGGTGGTCCGTCCGGTTTCATTCCTTTTTATTGACTTTATAGCAGTTAGATACAACTTAGTGGCTTGCTCGGCCATTTCAGAGGGCATGTAAGAGTCAACCACATTGCTGTGGGTCTAGACTCACATGTAGGCCAGACCAGGTAAGGACAGCAGATTTCTTTCCCTAAAGGACATTAGTGAACCAGATGGGTTTTTACAACAATTGACAATGGTTTCACGGCCATCATTAGACTAGCTTTTTTTAAAAACTTTTTTTTGTTACTTGTATCCTCAACAGTGAAGACCGATGCAAAATATCTGTTCAATTCATCTGCTATCTGCTTATTATCCATTAATTCCCCAGACTCACTTTCTTTAGGACCAACGCTCACTTTGTTCACTCTTAAATCTCTTAAAATATCTATAGAAACCCTTACTATCTTCGTTATATTTCTAGCTAGCTTTCTCTTGTACTCTTAATTTTTCCTTCCTTATCAATCTTTGAGTCATTCTTTGCTGTTTTTATATTCTGTCCAATCTTCTGACCTGCCTCCCATCTCTGCGCAATTCTAGGCTTTTTCTTTAAGTTTGATACTATCGTTAACTGTTTTAGTTAACCATGGATGGTGGGTCCCACCCTTGGAATTTTTCTTTCTCGCTGAAATATATCTATTCTGTGTATTCTGAAATATCCCATTAAATGTCTGCCATTGCATCTCTATTGACCTATCCCTTAACTGGATTTGCCAGTTCACTTTAGCTAGCTCTGCTCTCATACTAGTCATAGGGTTTTGGAGTTATCCAGCACAGAAACAGGCCCTTCGGCCCATCATGTCAGTGCTGGCCATACAGCACCCAACTATTCTCAACCCATATTCCTGCACTTGGCCCGAGCCTTGTATGCTGTGGCGTTTCAAGTGCTCATCAAAATACTCCTCAAATGTTGAGGGTTCCTGCCTCCACCACCTCTTCAGGCAGTGCGTTCCAGATTCCAACCACCCGCTGGGTGAAAATTTTTTTCCTCAAATCCCCTCTAAACCTCCTGCCCCTTACCCTAAATCTATGCCCCCTGGTTCTTGACCCCTCTGCTAAGGGAAAAAGTTTCTTCCTTTCTAACCTATCAATGCCCCTCATAATCTTGTACACCTCAATCATGACCCCCCTTCAACCTTCTCTGCTCCAAGGAAAACAACCCTAGCTTTTTCAGTCTCTCTTCATAGCTGAAATGCTCCAGCCTAGGCAACATCCTGGTGAATCTCCTCTGCACCCTCTCCAGTGCAAATCACATCCTTCCTATAGTGTGGTGACCAGAACTGTACACAGTACTTCAGCTGTGGCCTAACTAGCGTTTTATACTGCTCCATCATAACCTCCCTGCTCTTGTATTCTATGCCTCGGCTAATAAAGGCAAGTATCCTATATGCCTTCCTAAACACCTTATCTACCTGTGCTGCTGCCTTCAGTGATGTATGGACAAGTACACCAAGGTCCCTCAGACCTTCTGTACTTCCTAGGGTCCTACCATCCATTGTATATTCCCTTGCCTTGTTAGCCCTCCCAAAATGCATTACCTCACACTTTTCAGGATTAAATTCTATTTGCCACAGCTCCACCCATCTTCCCAGCCCATCTATATCTCCCTGTAATCTAAGGATTTCCTCCTCACTATTTAGAACACCACCAATTTTTGTGTCATCTGCGAACTTACTGATCATACCTTCTATATTCACGTCTAAATCATTAACGTACACTACAAACAGCAAGGGTCCCAGCACCAATCCCCGTGGTACATCATTGGTCACAGGCATTCAATCGCAAAAACAGCCCTCGTCCATTACATCCTGCATCCTGCCACTACGCCAATTTTGGATCCAATTTGCCAAATTGCCCTGGATCCCATGGGCTCTTACCTTCTTAACCAATCTCCCATGTGGGACCTCATCAAAGTCTTACTGAAATCCATGTATACTACATCTACTGCTTTAACGTCATCAACATCTAGTCACCTCCTCGAAAAATTCAATCAAGTTAGTTAGACACAATCTCCCCAGACAAAGCCATGCTGACTATCCCTGATTAATCCCTGCCTCTCCAAGTGGAGATTAATCCTGTCCCTCAGAATTTTTTCCAATAGTTTCCCAACCACTGATGTTAGACTCACCAGCCTGTAATTACCTGGTTTATCCCTGCCAGCCTCCTTGAATAATGGTACCACATTCGCTGTCCTCCAGTCCTCTGGTACCTCTCATGTGGCCAGAGAGAATTTGAAAATCTGCGTCAAAGCCCCTGCTATCTCCTCCCTTGCCTCACATAACAGCCTGAGATACATCTCATCTGGGCCTGAGGATTTATCCACTATTAAGCCGGCTAAAACAGCTGATATTTCCTCCCTTTCAATGCTAATATGTTCAGGTATATCACAATCCCCCTCCCTGATCTCTACACCTACATCATCCTTCTCCATAGTGAACACCGATGAAAAGTAATCATTTAAAACCTCACCTATGTCCTCCGGCTCCACACAAAGATTGCCACTTTGATCCCTAATGGGCCCTACTCTTTCCCTGGTTATCCTCTTACCCTTAATATACATATAAAACTTAGGATTTTCCTTTATCTTGCCCGCCAGTGTTTTTTCATGTCCCCTCTTCGCTCTAATTACTTTTTTCAAGTGCCACCCTACACTTTCTATACTCCTCTAGTGCCTCCACTATTTTCAGCGCTTGGGATCTGCCATAAGCCTCCTTTCTCTCCTGATCCAATCCTTTCTATCCCTTGACATCCAGGGTTCCCTGGGCCTTTAAGTCCTACCCTTCACCTTAACGGGTACATGTTGGCTCTGAACTCTCACAATTTCCTCTTTGAATGACTCCCACTGAGGTAGGAAAGTCTACTTCACAAGTAGCTGCTCGCAGTTTGGCCAGATTCTGTTTAATCATATTGAAATCGGCCTTCCCCCAATTCAGTACCTTTATTTCTGGTCCATCATTGTCCTTTTCCATAACTACCTTAAATCTTAGAGAGTTATGGTCACTATCCTTGAAATGCTCCCCCACTGACACTTCTACCACTTGACTGGCTTCATTCCCTAGGATTAGGTCCAGTACTGCTCCTTCGCTTGGTGGACTTTCTACATACTGGCTCAAAAAGCTCTCCTGTATGCATTTTAAGAATTCCGCCCCTTTAAGCCTTTTGCACTAAGACTATCCCAGTTAATATTGGGGAAGTTGAAATCCCCTACTATTATTACCCTATTATTTTTACAACTCTCTGAGATTTGCCTACGTATCTGCTCCTTTATCTCTTCCTGACTGTTTGGAGGCCTGAAGTACACACCAGCCAAGTGATGCCCCCTTTTTGTTTTTAAGTTCTACTCAAATGACCTCATTTGAGGAACCTTCCAGGATATCATCCCTCCTTACTGCAGTAATTGACTCCTTGATCAACAGTGCAATGCCACCTCCTCTTTTATCTCCTCCCGTCACGCCTGAAGATTCTATACCCTGGAATATTGAGCTGCCAGTCCTGTCCCTCCCTCAACCATGTCTCTGTGATAGCAATATCATAATCCCATGTGCTAATCAACGCCCTCAATTCATCTGCCTTACTTGTAAGACTCCTTGCACTGAAATAGATGCAATCCAACTTGCATTTTTCACTTGTGCCTTACCAGGTCTATATTTGCTCTGCCTTGCAGACAGACTCACTTTCTGTTCTATATTACTGTATCTCCACTCTGTATCCCAACCCCCTGCCAAATTAGTTTAAACCCCCAACAGCACGAGCAAACATCCCAGCAAGGATGCTTGTCCCATTCTTGTTCAGGTGCAACTCGTCCAACTTGTACAGGTCCCACCTTTGCCAGAAACAGACCCAGTGATCCAGGAAACTAAAGCCCTCCCTCCTGCACCATCTCCTCAGCCACGCATTCATCTGCACTATCCTCCCATTTCTAAACTCACTAGCACGTGGCACCAGGAATAATCCAGAGATTACAACCTTTGAGGTCCTGCTTTTTAATCTTCTACCTAGCTCCCTAAATTCTTGCTGTAGGACCTCATCCCTTTTTCTACTTATGTCGTTGGTACCAATGTGTACCACGACCTCTGACTTCTCACCCTCCCCCTTCAGAATGTCCTGCAGCCACTCCGTGACACCTCGACCTTAACACCGGGAGGCAACATACCATTCTGGAGTCACGTTTGCCGTTACAGAAACGCGTATCTGTACCCCTTACAATAGAATGCCCCATCACTATAGCTCTTCCACTCCTTTTTCCATCCTGCTGTGCAGTAGAGCCATCTTTGGTGCCATGGACCTGTCTGTTACTGCTTTACCGAGAGGCCATCCCCCCCCAACAGTATCCAAAGTGGTAGATCTGTTTGAGAGACTCTTGTATTACCTGCCTGCGCCTACTACTCTGCCTGGTGGTCACCCATCCCTTTTCTGCCTGTGCTTCCATTACCTGCGGTGTGACCACCTCTCTAAAGTGCTATCTACGACTTCCTCAGCCTCGCAGATGCTCCACAGTGAATCCACCCGCAGCTCTAGCTCCGTAATGCGGGTACTCTATTCTTTTGAGGACTGCCTACCTACTCATATACTTGACCTTCCTGTTTTATGCATTTATATACCAGATATTATAGGTTGTGTGTACAATGCTACAACAATCTCCAATGTTTGGACTTTGAAGCCAGTTTTCAGTAATAAAAGCACAATTTACTTCAAGAAACATGATTACATGTTTTAGCTTCCAAGGATAAAGCGTTACAAACATAGGTTTAAAAAAAATTGTAAAATTAAAAATGAAATCATAGAAAGAGGGAAAGGAGGAGAATAAAGCAGTCATATTTTGCAGCATAGGGTGTGAGCTGAAACTGTTAAAGCTCTACACCAGGCTGACAGCCCTTTTGTAGACCTGCTGGGAGTTTTTAACCTTGATTGTTACTTACAGTAATTAGAAATTTAATCTCAAAATCTCTTGTGGTGATTGAGGGAGAAAAAGGACAAAAGACACATTCTTACTGAAATGTTTTATGAACCAATGGCATGAAGGTTAAAAACTTCTGCATGCACTTCAAAAATGTTGCTATTATCTGAAAACATGGAAACCACAAGGAAAATGCTCCAAAATTGTTCGTCAAAAGATCTTTGGTCTGTGCTTTAAACACATACCTGTGGTGGGAACTGTGCTGGAAATGGCTGTGCAATCCGAACTCCTGCTGCAGAGGAAAATTGTTTCTGATAGACCATATTGTTTATCTTGCTAGATTGGCTGTTTGGACTTGTAGAACTGGCTCTAAAAATGAAAAAAATCAATCACAAAATGCAATGCAAATTAACATAACTGTAGACAAATACAGATTTAATGATAAAATGAGGTACCACGTAGCCATATCATTTAACAGATGCTTAAGGACACAGTCCCTTACACAGTATTGCTTTTAAGAAAATCAGAGAGCTACAATGTAGATTAATGCTCACTTGTCTCCGACTTCTGGCATTTTATGAAGTATCATGTATCTAATACACACATAGGATAACATAGGATACACGGCACAGAAACAGCCATTCCGCATTTATGCTCCTCTTGAACCTCTTCCCATCTTTCCTCATCGAAATCTATTGTCACAACCCTTTATTCCCTTCTCACTCATATGCTTGTCTAGCTTCTCCTTAAATGCATCTATACTATTCGCTTCAACCACTCCCTGTGGTAGCAAGTTTCATATTCTCACACTGAGTAAAGAAGTTTCTTCTGAATTCCCTTTTAGATTTCTACACCCCAGGGTCACAGAGTCATATACGACATAGAAAGAGGCCATTCAGCCCATCGCGTCCATGCCGGCTCTCCATACAGCTAAATACTCAGTCCCACTCCCCGGCTCAATCCCCATAGCCCTGCAAGTCTATTTCTCTGAAGCAGCCATCCAACGTCCTCTTGAAGTCATTGATCATCCCCGCTTCCACTACCCTTATGGGCAGCGAGTTCCAGGTCATTACCACCCACTGCGTAAAAAAGTGCTTCCTCATATTCCCCCTGCATCTTTTGCCAAAACCTTCAATGTCCCTTAGTCCTTGTACCATTTGTTACTGGGAACAGTTTTTCCTGTCTAACTTAAAGCCTGTCATAATCTTGTAAACTTCGATTAAATCTCCCCTCAATCTCATTTATTCCAAGGAGAACAAACCCAGATTTTCCAATCTAACCTTGTAACTAAAATTCTCCATTCCTGGAACCATTCTGGTAAATCATCTCTGTACCCTCTCAAGTACCCACATCTTTCCTGAAGTGTGGTGACCAGACTGGATGTAATACTCCAGTTGGGGCCTAACCAGAGCTTTACAAAGGTTCAGCATAACTTCCCTGCTTTCGTACTCAATGCCTCTATTTATGAAGTCCATGATTCCATATGCTTGACTAACCAATATTTCCTGCCAACTTCAAAGACTGATGCACATGTATCCTCAGGTCCCTCTGTTCCTGCACTCTCTTTGGAACTGTGCTATAAGTATATATTGCCTCTCCCTACTCCTTCTGCCAAAATGCATCACCTCACACTTGTAAATATTAAATTACACCTGCCACCTTTCTGCCCATTCTGCTAGCCTATCTATGTCTTGTTGCAGGTGGTTCATATCATCCTCACTGTTTGAAGGGAAGGCAGGGAACTAACATTTGTATGGTATAGTTGCACGGATGACAGTTACTCTCTGGTATGCTAAGCAACTGGTCTCAATAGGCAAATAAATCATCAGGAATGTTGAACTCTAGAAAGCTTGTTATGGAAGGATAATGCTGGAGCCTACCTTTACTCAGTTTCACATTTATTGTACAGAGTAAAAAAGATTACAAATATGTAGCTCATCATTCAAAGCCCTCCACCAGTTTCAGTAAGTGTCTGCTTATAAGTACTCAAGTAAGACCCTAACTAAAATCCTTCACCTGCATATAATCAAACAATTGATACACAATTAACAGATTTCCTTCTTTTATAATACAACATGGATTAATATGCTCAAACACAATTCCAAAATAAATTCCATATTATGCACAAATTAACATGCTCAAAGTACATTTCAAAATAAATCAAAATAAATTCCATATTGGGTACAAAGTATTACATTGTGCAACACTCCTCCTCTAGCACCCCTAACAATTTCTTTGTATTAGTATTTCTTTTTGTGAAACAATAGGATAGCTGATGACTTGCATCCACCCATTTACGTTTGGAGATTTCCTTTCCAGCATTTGTTTCAATCCAGCAAGGTCAATAAGTAGTCTTTTCTCATACGTTTTGTAGTGTACATTGTCTCACAAAGAACGATTATTCACATAACATTCAATGGGTATCTTCATTATGTCCCTTGTTCAGAATTTTACTCAAAACATTTGACAAATAGAACCCCAAATCCACTGCCTCCACAAGACCCTGTATTTCCGGAGTTCAAGTGCTTTTAACGATCCATTTTATTTTCTTAGCCTCCCAAGCTAAGGGATAACATTTCCCATTTTCACCCATCAGAAATATTATACAACCAACTGCACTCAAATACCCATCAGCAAGATTAGCATATGAAGCATTACTAAACATTATTAGCTTCATGTTCTTTGGGTCACCTCAGGATGGAAACTTCAGCACACATTTCTCCAGAGTTAGTTTTTTTAAATGTTTCATTTGCCCTTAAACCATTTTCAATTTTCTGATGTTTCATCATGCTTAACTCCAGCACATCAAAACTAGCATCAGGCCTTGTCTGAGAGCACAACCAGTTTAATTAACCAATAAAGCATTGCAATTGCTCAATCTGCTTTACATCACCATCTTTCTGTGATGAGCTAACATAACCAGGATGGGAGTAACACTCTCTAAACAGGATTGTTGATTTCAAGTTATTCCAGACTTAGTCTGATTAATATCTAAACCAATATATTTAAAGGTCCCACAAGCCAGACTCCCAAGCTTAACTTCTGCCCTAATCCTATTAATAACATATTTCTCAATCTGCAGTACCACCCCATAAGAAATAATCAACATGCATCATGAAGGTGCCTGAAAGTTTCCCTTTATAACAATAATAAAACATTGCGGGATCTGCTTTTAGTTGAACACAACCAATTTTCAACAAAACAGATCTCATCGTGAAACAGCACACCCTGGACGCAGCATTAAGGCCACAGAGGCATTTGTTCAGTTTCCATAAACCGTAGAATCATGGAAAAATTACAGCACAGTAGGTGGCCATTCAGCCCGTCGTGTCCATGTCGGCTGAAAAACTAGCCGCCCAATCTAATCCCGCCTTGCCGGTTACAGCATTTCAGGTGCATGTCCAGGTACCTTTTAAAAGAATTGAGGGTTTCTGCCTCCACCACCTTTCCTGGCAGTGAATTCCAGACACTCACAACCCTGTGGGTGAAAAGGTTTTTCCTCATGTCCCCTCTAATCCTTCTACCTTAAATCTGTGCCCCCTGGTAATTGACCTATCTGCCAGGGGAAACAGGTCCTTCCTGTCTACTCTATCTAGGCCCCTCATAATTTTGTACACCTCAATTAAGTCACCCCTCAGCCTCCTCTGTTCTAAGGAAAACAACCCCAGCCTATCCAATCTTTCCTCATGGCTGCAACTGTCAAGCCCTGGCAACATTCTTGTAAATCTCCTCTGCACTCTCTCCACAGCAACCACGTCCTTCCTGTAATGTGGCAACCAGAACTGTACACAATACTCCAACTGTGACTGAACCAGTGTTCTGTACAGTTCCAGGATTACATCCCTGCTTTTGCATACTATATCTCAACCAATATGCCTTCTTCACCACTTTATTTACCTGTCCTGCCACCATAGTTTTCCTTCTGCATCTGCTGCCTCTTTAGGTGGTTTTAGAAACACTTCTCTCTGCAAAGTATGACCTGCAGAAATGCAGCTTTTATGTCAATGCATCTACACTCTCATGAATATGTGGCCCAAAGAGCTAAAAAGATTTTCAAAATTACTTTTCCAGTTGCAGGAATGTCCACTCTAACATAGGTCGCTCTTCAAAACTCCTCGCAACTAGCCTTGCTTTAGCCTTATAAGTTCCATTGGGAAGGACATTTTCAGTACAAATCCATCT
The DNA here is from genome assembly GCF_036365525.1 of Heterodontus francisci. NCBI lineage: Eukaryota > Metazoa > Chordata > Chondrichthyes > Heterodontiformes > Heterodontidae > Heterodontus > Heterodontus francisci. Next base: position 95,678,406 of record NC_090378.1, on the reverse strand, counting down.
ATGCGACAAGGCTGGCTGTCCCCTATCTGGTACCTCAATAAACTCCAAACTCTCTCCAAATCTGTCAGTCCCTATGTTTTGCTTCTCTTATTAGCTTATCTTCAACGTTTATTGGTGGCCACTAAAACTTCACGGTCATGAGGACTTCTGCTTCTAGTTCTATTCCGAGACTGCTCTCTAGCCTCGTTTCATTGTGGAATCTGTTCAAACTATGGCCTCTGTTAGCACTTTGATGTCGTTCGGGACTACTGCTAGATCATCTCCCTCGCCCATTATCGGAAGCTCTTTCTCCAGTACGTGATCGATCCTTATGCAAGAGTCACTTCCAGACCCATTATTAGAACTTGCACTGTGCTTACTTACCCTCCACACTTTCACTCCATTCTACCACTTCATGGACCTTGCTTCTTGGCCATCATCTTGAACAGTTAATCAATTTTTAAACTTGCCTCTAGATTTCCTGCATGTCCCACAATTGTTAATCCCTCCATCTATGAGACCCCTCTGGAATATATGTCACTCGAGTCCCTACTCGGGGCAATTGCCCTTTGGATGCGATAGCTCTTTCTTGAGCGCCATGATCCCTCACATTACTATCCAACCCTTGATCAACCTCATTCGGTTCCTCAGGACCTTCATCACAAAAAACATAAGTATTTGAGGTACAAGGTGCATCGTTTCTATCAACTGCTCGGATTCTCAGATTTTATAATCAAACCCGATCAATCGTGAGGAATGAACCGTAACAGTTTGATTTTCATGCTTGATAACTATTGCTTTATCATCACGACTGATTACCTTACCAGGGCCCCTCCATTCCCTATGATCCTCTCTTTTACAATACACAAAATCTCCTGAATTAAATTCCGCCTCAGATAGCCTTATACGATGCCTCAGAGCTCTCCGAATTTTCTCTCAGACCTCAGCCTTGATGAAAGCCCATCTCCTTGCATGTAAAGCATTCAGATGTGCAGAAAAAAACGGAACTAACTGCAGTAGTTTTTAGAGCAGGAGGACTGTTGCACAGTACAGAAAGGCAATTTGGGATTCTGCCCATAGACAAATTGATCGGGACTATATCCTCCAGCCATCTGAAGCGAATTTTTCACATGAACTGCCAATGCCAGGGCAGTTATTGGCTAACCAGCTAAACTGCAAGTTAAGATTTTAAGCAGCATTTCATCAACCATTGCGTGATCACTTTCACAGAGACCATTGCTGAAAGGACTTTCAGCTGCGGTTTTCAGAACCCTAATGTTCATGTTTTCAAACATCTCTGAATTCGTCATTGGCAAATTCTCCTCCATTATCAGCCAGAAACTTAGCTGGTGCCCAAGTCCAGTCCCGATCCATCTCTCCATAATTTTGTCTATGATCATCCTTTTGTCCTTGCTATTTATTTTTGTAGAAAGACTAAGTCTAGTTGCTAGGTCCACAAAATGTAGAACGAAAATATTCTTGTCTTTGTCCCACACCATTAAATCCATGGCAAATACCTCGTTAAAGTCACATGCCAATGGAAGGCTGACAATAGAATGTGATGGCGTCCTCCGATACTTTTGATAGATTTCACACTTTTCACTAATCTCATCTATTACCCTCGTATACTCTTCATCAATCACACTTGCATCCTTGAGCAGGCTTTTTGATCTCTGACAAGAAGGGTGAGCAAATTATCTGTGCAACTTTAAGACAATTTGCTTTTTATCTCACTGATTCTTAACACCAGAAGCCATTAATATTGTTCTAACATTCTGACTAGAAACATCAGGTTTTGTTAAGGGTACACAATAATGCCTTGACTGGGTCAACTGCAAATTCACTGACTTTCCAAAACAATTGCCTCATCATGCACCATATCAAGTCTCATTTCTGCCTTTTTCATTGAAGGCTTACTTAACAGGAAAGGTATCTCATAAGAGACTACATCAGTACTGATAGTGGCTTACTTCAGCTATTTTATGTGGAATTACTACTCTCTTCAGTGACTTCAATGTATTGTCGAAAGCCGGTAGTACTTTTATACTCCTTAACCTTGCGTCAATCCTCACTACTAAGTGAATGCAGATAACTTGTAACCAATCAGTTCCACATACTGTCAACATGCAAACACTATCTAATTTAGCACAGTTGAACGAATCCGCAACTAACGCATTAATCACAGGACTAAAACTTCTTGTGACTAGTACAATTCATTCAGATTTGTCAGCGTCTTCCTCTTCTGCTTCAGAATTCGCTGCGTCATGTGTTATTTTGACGACTCTGCCCCTTCGCTCAGGGTAGTTAATTGCATAATGATACTTTTTGAGTCATATCTCAAACACCTATTTACTGTTCCTTGGGCATTCCTGGGATTCATTCACTTAAGACTGCTATTCCAATTCTGTCTTCCACTGTAACAGACATGCTAAAGATGCTTTCATCCTCATTCCTCCTGTCTTTAAAGTACTTACGCCTGCTTCTAGTATCTGGACCATTTTGAAATCTAGTAAACATTGAGCCTCCCATTCTTTGTGTCACCGCAGAATGCTCTGTTTGTTCTACCACGGCTGCAGGAAATGACCGTTCCCCCAGGAATTTCTTAATGCAGCAGACATTTGACCCAACAGGGAGTCTTTGTCCAAGAACTGAACCCCAGTTAGAACCAGGAGCCTGTCCATATGTGACACCCTAGCACTTTAAATGCTAGCACTGAACCAGGGATCTCAAAATTGAATTTCCTCAATCTTCTATATAGTCTGTTGAAGTCCATGATATATTCCTCCACAGAATAACCATGTTTTCTGAAGTCTATCAAAGTCTGACCATGCCTCATACGCAGTCAATAGGTCTTCTTTCTTATAAATTTTATCCAAGAATTCTAACAGAATATCAAACCCTTCATCAGTATCCAACTGACAAGCATTGAGTTCACAAAACATTTCTGATTTGACATCTGGTATGAAGTGATAACTCCAAGGCCATACTTTTGCTTCCTCTTTGGTAGAGATGTAACCCGTGTCGAAATATCCACTTCATTTTTCCACTGGTCATATGGTTCAGACTCAGAACATCAGAGGGTAAACATATCTTGACAGTTTACACTTGCTTTCTGCCATATTTACCACAATAGCCTGAGAGATTTTAGTTTATTATGCAAAAAAAAAAAATTCTAGCTTCCAACCTTCAGTTTTAAGCAACCATCCTCTGCTACCACATTGAACTTCAGAAAGCTTGCTATGGAAGGATAATGCTGCAGCCTATCTTTACTCAGTTTCACATTTATTGATCAGAGTAAAAGGATTACAAACACGCGGCTCCTCATTCAAAACCCTCCACCAGTCTCAGTGTCTGCTTCTAAGTGCTCAAGTAAGACCCCAACTAACACCCACCACCTGCATATAATCAAACAATTGTTACACAATTAACAGATTAACAAGGAATACCACATCCAGGCCTATCACTGTTGTCATCGAGTGCCAGCAACACAACTTGCATTAATATATCACCTTTAACGAAGGACCATGTCCCAAAGCACTTCACAGGATGATAAACATTGACACCAAGCCAAATAAGAGATATTAATTAGGTGAGGTGATTAAAAGTTGGGTTAAAGGTAAGGAAAATCTTAACAATAGAGAGAGGTGGAGACACGAAGAGGCATAGGCCGGGAATTCCAGAGATCAGGGCCTAGGTGGTTGAAGGTACAGCCACCAATTAATGGGATGAAGGAAGTGGGGGATGAACAATAGTTCTTGGACGGTTGTAGGGATGAGGAGGTTACAGAGGTAGGGAGGGGCAAAGCCATGGAGTGATTTGAATAAGGATGAGAATTTTAAAAGATGTTTGTGGACTAGGAGTCAATATAGATTGGAAATGGTTCAGGCTAGAATACAGGCTGCAGAATTTTGGATGCGTTCAAGTTTGCAGAGTGTGGAAGATGGGTGGCCAGCCAGGAAAGCATTGGACTAGTTGTGTGGAGGAAACAAAAGCATGGATGAGGGTTTCAGCAGCAATTAGGCTGAGGCAGGGGCAGTGACAGGCAGTGTTACAGAGGTGGAGGTAGGCAGTCTTTGTGACAGAGAGCATACGGAGTCAGAAGCTCAGCTCAGGATCAAACAGGGTGCCAAGGATGTGAGCAGTACGGTTCAGCCTGAGACAATGACAAAGGAGGGGGGTGGAATCAGGAGTGAGGGAAGAGAGTTTGGGATGTGGATCAAAGAGTATAGCTTTGTTCTTCCCAATGTTTAATTGGTGGAAATTGCAGCTCATTCAGGTTGCATGAGGGAAAAGCAGTCTGACAATAGAAGCGAAGGTGAGGGAGAACTAGGTGGCGTCCATGTATATGTGAAACCTCATTTTGTCATCATTCTCTCTTAATTGTCCAGAATTTACCTGAATGGACTGGAAGTTGGTGTAATACTTCGTACGCTGATTGGTGGTGTACCTGGTTTTACATCTACACTACATCCATAAGGTTTTAGATCCATCTCAGCCATCTGAAATAAGCAAATATTACACTATGACTCACAAATCCCAACCACAACTATTGCAAGCTTAATATTTATTAAATGCTTTCAAAACTAATGTTAAGAAAACTCAGACATTTACAAATTAAGTCTGTTTTGCTCCATCAAGTTTGACAAAAAAACAAGTTCAATTAATTTGATCAACTCCTTTCATATCTCTACCTTGCCTGCTGCAGGAATCATGCCAGCCTGTGCTCCTGTTGCAATTAGACCCCTAAAGGTTTGGTTGATTTGTGTTGGCCTACTCAGATTATGAGGCTGGGCCTGTGCTGGAGTGTGTAGAGGTTGTAGGGACTGGGGCAAAGCAATCAAGGGTTGTCCTGCAGATCCAAAGTTGGGTAAGGAAAGCTGTGAACCTGGAAGAGGTAAAGTCACCTGGGGGAAAAAAAAAGTTAGCACTGGAAATAACAGGTCTTCAATTTCTTTGAAACTCCCAAAGATCATTACACCAATTTACTGCTTCATTTGAACAATGGAAATAGCGAAGCGAGCAACATTCCTTTAGCTCAGACACTTCCCCACAGGAAGGTTGGAAATTCAGAGGACCTGTTTGGTGGCTCCACCAGTGCAACCCCTCAATCAAATATAGAACATGATGGACAAAGGCTAGGGAGTTGGTCTCCAACCAATCCTCTCAGCTAAGGGAGGTGCACAGGGCCAGAGATGCGAGGCAAATACATTACTGGAAAAATGAAGGAAGAATAGGATTAGTATAAACGGGTGGTTGATGGTCGGCACAGACTCGGTGGGCCGAAGGGCCTGTTTCAGTGCTGTATCTCTAAACTAGTCAAACAGTTAATTACCAGAATATATGGCAAGTGCATAAAATATTGAAGAGGATGCACTCAACTTTTAACACAAATTTTAAACATAGCATCCTTTTAAAATATTCTGATCTGTCAGACATAAAGACACCTGAAACATTTTACCTGTTGAAGAGCAGTGGGTGACTGAGCTGTGCTGTAGTAGTTACTTTGGCCAGGTTGTTGAACCTGTCCTGTGTAGAGGTTGGATGGCTGAGTAAGACCTGGTCTCGCCTATGCAGAAATGTCATTCAAGTTAATGTTAAGTACATTGTAAGAAGGAATAACTACTTTAAATGGTACATATTTTAAGATTAATAGTTAAAAGGGAACTCTACTCTATTTAAAAACTGGGAAGGTTCTGATAGGCTACTCACCACCACAATCCTGTGTCCCGGAGAAATTCAGCTTGTATGACTATGCAAATTAAGCAACATTTGTGACTCAACAGTAGCCAGGTTTACCAGTAAACGGAGGTGAAAAGCTTTGCAAAAAAAATGAATTGCAGAAAAAAGCATTCTTTCTGGGAAAGCTGGTCATATTGAGCTACAAGAACCAAAGAAATATAATTTTGCTGGTCATAAAAAGCAGCATTGTTACAAGCTGAATAACTCAAAAATAAAGAAGCATGTACGAGGAGAAGCAGGATAAGTGCCTGTATTGGTGAATAACGTATTGGAATGTGTAATTTTTGAGTAGAGTAGAGTCATAAGTGTGCAAAAAGGGCGGCATTCCTGCCCCCGGACATTATATTCAGCCTAATTTACTTCATTATTCTTTATCATCATACAGGATTAAAACAAAAGACACAAAACTCAAATTACATGATTTTAAAAAGTTTTCTGATTAAACTAATTACCAGCAATGCAGAAAATGTACACGTTGTTTTCTTTTTAAAATATTTCTTTAGAGGAAGTACTTACTTTCCTATGAAAATGTTGAAAGGTATGGTAGCATATATTGTAGTTGCCTGCCTCGGCTTCTCCTGTTCTCAGACCCTGCACATGCCACTGATTAGAGTTCCCCTTTAAAAGCAGACCCATGCAACACTTTTGATCATAAATGCAGATGGAAAATGTTTCAATGCAAACAATATTGCCCTTATTAACTTAATATGGAAATTATTTGTACATACCTGTATCAGATGGGTATCAATAAGTTGAGAACCACCAAGACCTGATGCCTGATTTAATGAATGCTCATAAAGGATAGGAATGGGTTGCGCGTTGGAAGTCTGTTGAAATGCTAGACCAGATTGAGCCTTAGCCAGGTCTTGGGCTTGAACAGCTGAAAAGTTGTGTAAAGCTGTACCCGAGAGAACTACAGGGGATGGCTGAGAGAGGTTGTTTTGCATGAAGGCCTGTTGGGTCCTGTAGGATGAAGCAATGTAGGAGAAAGTCATCAATATTGCTGGAGAAATGCAAGAGAATATCTTTAATGGCATTTTCAAGTTATTTCCCAAATAATCTTCAGATTCAATGTGCTAAAAAAAAAAATTGAAATTTTTGGGAAGGAATCCAAGATCTGCAAAACAGGATATAAATCAAAAATATTGTGATTTTAATAAGTAAACCTCTTAAAGAAATCATTTTAAAAAATTAAGCACAGACCATATCTGGTATTAAATTATCCAGTCCAGAAAACTTAAACAGTAATAATGAGCTGTTATGCAAATTTAAATAGCAGCTTGACTATACAAATCAACAAAGAGGTTGATTCAAGTGTTGGAATCTGTATTCTGTCGGTTGATCAGTGGGAGCCATTAATGCTCTGAACACAGATATGTAACTGGATTGCACGAGGTGTCTGTCAGGATTTGTACCCATCAAGAGGAACTACTGCCCTTAATAACAAAGAGAAACAGATGGTTGACAGTGTAATTGCCACAATAGAATAGCAGCAGACAAAAAGGATAGGTAGCAGTTTACCTACAAGAAATGCTGGAAATACTCAGGTCTGGCAGCATCTGTGGAGAGAGAAGCAGAGTTAACGTTTCAGGTCAGGGACTCTGCTTCGCTCTCCACAGATGCTGCCAGACCTACTAAGTATTTCCAGCATTTCTTGTTTTCATTTCAGATTTCCAGCATCCGCAGTATTTTGCTTTTATTATACAGCAGTTTACCTAAATGGTTGCAAGGATGTGTTGAACATTTCCTGGGCCTGTGAAACAGAAGGGCCCCCTCCTAAGCTCAGCTGGGCCTGTGGTTGACCCGGAATTGGTGCATATATAGGTATTGAGATCTGTTGAACTGCAGTTGGCTAGAGCAAAAAATGTAGGAAAACAATAAGTTCAACAAACATCACATTCTCTTAACACAAAATTCTCTGCAAGGCAATTGAGGTTATACAAGAAGTAATCTTTAGCACAACTGTAATAAGTTAGGTTGTGTTGTCCGCAGTCATGACAGTCTGCCCCAACTACAGGAATATGGGTTTCAATAGTGACTATCCTTCTAGAAGAGGGGAGCGTTAAGTAGGGTCCCTGGCTCCAATATAATATGCCTAGCGATGGAAGATTAATGCAGCAGCCATCACTCAAGAGTGTACCTAAATGTTGTAGCCATTTTCTTGCACACTAGTTCATTTTAAAATGGTTCTTTGGGAAAACTAAATTGATCATGGAAAGAACCTTTCAATTCAGCTTGTCAAACAGAAATGCAACAGAATACAGGAGTCTTTAGGCACACAAGTAATCCAAATGTCAGTAATGGAGTTTCATGAACATGACATTACTTTGCATGCAATATTTCTCCCTTGAATGTCTTCCCTGAAAGGTTGTACCAGAATGAGAATTACAAATTAACTGGAAGCAAGCATAAACACTACCCCAGTGATTGACCCAGGAGGTGGTGGACCACTGGCAAATTGAGCATCATAAAGCAGCATTTTCCAAACCTCCCCATCCATTCACTTCAAGACTAGGTAAAGATCAAAGTAAAATGACCTCAAAGTACAAAGCTTTCAATAGCACTGAAGGAAAAAACTAAAACTGGAAATTCCTAGTTTACAAAGTTTCCTTTTGTAGTTTTTCTTTGGCAGTGAGGAAATTTAGTGTCCCACCCAAATTTAATATCCCAAACAGCCATATAAATGCTCAGATTCTGAAAGGAAGAGAAATGTCCTACTTGTGAAGGTCCTGTCTGGAAGCCTTGCTGCTGTGCCAGAGTTGGGGGAGCCAAGCGGGGATGCTGTGCATTGAACAAATGGCTGGTATCCATATAGAAGGTTGGGATCTGTCCTGCAGGCCCTATGAATCATATTGAAAAAGTTTTATTCTTTATACCTCCTGTCTTTAATCATAAAAAATTTCAATCATTGCTGTGCATTTTCAAAATAAGGACAAACTGAACTTGCCCTAAATAGCAGGAAGGATCAAAACACAATGTCTGGAGCAGTCAAGACAAGATACTAATGCTTAGTGAAAACAAGCATATTGCTCTAAACTGTAAATTTGGAGATGACCTAAAAATGAACCTTTGTATGTTGGCCCAAGAATGGTCACAACATGGGTATACTGAGCCGTAATTTTCCCAGGTAGCACCTTTCCTGTAGACTGTAACATAATATAAACTGCATTATCCAATTTTTTGTTGTGTTAAGTGTAACTAAACTGGTCTTCATAAAATAAGCAAATAACTGCAGATTGCCTTTTGTTTTATCGGTGTGTAAAGTAAAAGTTCTTTTCGGTGGAAGAACCTGAGGTGGTACATAAAACATTACCACGCAGCATTTGTAACAAGATAGATGAGTTGACAGCACAAATAGAAATGAAGAAGTATGACTTGATAGCTATTACAGAGATGTGGTTGCAGGCTGACCAAGACTGGAAACTCAATATTCAAGGGTATTCAACGTTCTGGAAAAATAGGCAAAAGGGAAAAGGAGGTGGGGTAGTTTTATTAATAAAGGAAGATATCAGTGCAGTGGTGAGTAGTGATATAGGTGCAATAGATCGTGATGTGGAATCAGTTTGGGTGGAACTAAGGAATAGCAAGGGGAAGAAGTTACGGGTGGGAGTCATCTATAGGCCCCTGAAGAGTTGCCTCACTGCAGGACAAAGTATAAATCGGGAAATAACGGAGGCGCTACAGTTGTCATGGGTGATTTTAATCTGCATATTGACTGGACAAATCAGATTGGCAGAGGTAACATGGAAGACGAATTTTTAGAGTGCATCACGGATTGTTACTTAGAGCAATACGTTGCAGAACCCACCCGTGAACAGGCTATTTTAGATCTAATAATGTGTCTTAAGGTAGGATTAATAAGAGATATCGTAGTTAAGGATCCTCTATGGGGTAGCGATCATACCATGGTAGAATTTCAAATTCAGTTTGAGGGCGAGCAACTCGGGTCTCAAACTAGTGTCCTCAACTTAAGGGCAATTACAGAGATATGAAGAAAGAGTTGTCTAAAGCAGGCTGGGAAAATGGACTAAGGGGAAGGTCAGTGGATGAGCAGTGGCAGACACTTAAGCAGATATTTCATAACACTCAGCAAAAATTTATTCCGGTCAAAAAGGACGACTCGATGAGAAGGATGAACCACCTGTGGTTAACAAAGGCAGTAAAGGAGAGTACCAATCAAAAACTAAGACATACAAAGCAGCGAAAACTAGTGGTAGGCCAGAGGATTGGGAATTTTTTTTTTTCAGGAACCAGCAGCGGATGACTAAAAAGCTAATAAAGAGGGAGAAAATTGATTATGAAAGTAAATTGGCAAGAAATATAAAAACAAACAGCAAGAGCTTCTACGGGTATATAAAAAGAGATAGCTAAAGTGAGCGTGGGACCCTTGGAGGATGCGACTAGGGAACTGAAAACCAACAGGGAAATGGCAGATAATTTAGACCAATATTTTGCATCGGTCTTCATGGTGGAGGACACTATAAGCATCCCACAGATATCAGATAATCAAGGAGCTAATGGGAGGAAAGATCTTGTAACAGTCTCTATCACGAGGGACAAAGTATTTGACAAACTAATAGGACTAAAGGCAGACAAGTCGCCAGGACTTGATCGAAACATTCCAGGACGCACTGGATTCCAGGAGGGACCCAGCGAATTGGAAAACCGCTAATGTGACGCCCCTGTTCAAGAAGGGAGGGAGACAAAAAGCAGGAAACTACAGGCCAGTCAGCCTAACATCAGTCATTGGGAAAATGCTGGAGTCCATTATTAAGGAAGAAATAGCAGGACATTTAGAAAAGCTTAATGCAATCAAACAGAGTCAACATGGTTTTGTGAAAGGGAAATCATGTTTGACAAATTTGCTAGAGTTCTTTGAAAATATAACAAGCAGAGTTGATAAAGGGGAACTGGTAGATGTAGTGTATTTGGATTTCCAGAAGGCATTCGATAAGTGCCACATAAAAGATTACTGTACAAGATAGGAGCTCACGGTCTTGGGCGTAATATATTAGCATGGATTGAGGATTGGTTAACTCACAGAAGACAGAGTGTCTGGATTAAGTGAAATAAACCAAAGTTATCAAGGCTTGATGGATTCAGATTAATTTGCTCAGGCCCAAGTTCATATATAACATGTACACACAACTAAAGGAACAAAACAATGCATTTTATAATAAAAACAACAAATGCTGGGAATAGCACGTCTGGCAGCATCTGTGGAGAGAGAAGCAGAGATAATGTTTCAGGTCAGTGACCCTTCTTCAGAACTAGGACTTCAGATCATGCATTTTATAAACTAGGAGACAATACCAGTATTCCCTAAATTGGTATTCCCAAAGAAAAGTAACTAAACATCAATAACATGAATTCTCAACAAACTACAAGAGCCTGTGGTTTCCTGGGGTAAGCTTTTAAGCAAACTCATGCATATTTGAAATTTCAATGTATGCTGCATTTTCCAGTGAAGTTCACAGATCATTAGTGCCTCCTGGCAGTATAAAACTGCTCTTCAACTGAAATACATGTGCCGTTAAAAAGAAACTTAATTGTACCAAGCAATCTTTAGCAGCTTTAAATTCTGACCAGATTTGTCATTGCATACCTGCTGCAGATTGAGAGACATACACCTGTGGACTTTGTTGTTGCGGGGGGATGAGTGATGTTACACAGCCTAGCTGCGAGAAATGACTTGCAGGGGCTATGTTACTGTTTTGCAGTTGCTGAGGTTTTACTTTACAAATATTAGGTGGATCGGAGGTGGTGGTTGCTTTTGTACTCAGCGAGGAGGTAGTATATGTTCCTGTTCCTGGTGAGAACAAAAAAATGACAATCTCTTAGTTTATACAATTGCAATTCAATCCATATAGATGCACATTTTAGCAATGCACCAAGGCTCCTTCGACAGCACCTTCCAAACCCGTGACCTCTACCAACTAGAAGGACAAGAGCAGAAATACATGGGAACACCACCACCTGCAAGTTCCCCTCCAAGTCACACACCATCCTGACTTGGAACTGTATCGCCGTTCCTTCACTGTCGCTGGGTCAAAATCCTGGAACTCCCTAACAGCACTGTGGGTATACCTACCCCAAATGGACTGCAGTGGTTCAAGGCAGCAGCTCACCACCACCTTCTCAAGGGCAATTAGGGATGGGCAATAAATGCTGGCCAGTGACACCCACATCCCATGAATGAATAAAAAAAAAAAAATCTACATTTATGCTGACTAATGTAAAGATCGGATGCAGTAGTGAAGACATCATGTAATATGCAAACCTGATCAGAAGTTTGTTTCATCCAGTTATACTGGCAACATAACTGGATTCTAGGCATTTTCAAAACAAAAACTGCTAATAATTACAATGCGAAAATATTTCTGGATTTACTAATTGAAAATGAATTACAAAAAAGAACAATGCATGAAAAATCCCTAATGTCAAACCTCAGCAGTTATTGGGCCTTTTTTTCAGGAGATGTAAATAATTGGACAATGTAACTGCCAGGGAATCATCAGTACAGAATAAAGCTGCTTTTGTATTGGATTTAGTTGACCGGTAGCATTGCCAACTCCCAACAAGTTAGTCTTGCAAAGCCACAAGCAACCTTAGAGTAAATGTATTGGATTTGCTCAGGTTAAATACTTAAATTCACTTTTCAGTTTTACAGATAAATCTTAATTCCAATAAAACTAAATCAATATAGGAAATGGGAATGATTAGCATATCACTAATCATAATAAAAAGCAGCCACGGAAACATTATATACAACAGAGCTGTTATTTTGCAGTTACCTGACAAGGATGTAGTAGGTGTGACTGAAGCTACTGGAATAGGAGGCATGGAAGCACTGGAGAAGGAACTGTAAGTGCTACTGCTACCTCCATTACCACTGCTGATTGGTGATGCTGTAGAGGTCACTGGAGAGCCTTTTTCTCCGACAGTTGGCGAATTCTCCCATGCCTTCCGAGCACATTCCATCTTAAAGAGAAGTGTTTATTTTTTGCCATGAGTTCAAAATCATTTTTCCTCTTATTTAGAAAGCTATAATTTAACTTCATAATCTCTAACATTTAGCACCCCAAATCATAATCATTGCTCAAATATAAAAAAATTAACAAAATGATTTACATTTGAAGTAAATTGAGGTATGATAAACAGGTATTGAGATGCAATACAACAGAATAGCATATCTTGTATACCAACTTGCAAAAAATGCAGTTTACTCTATATTCAAAACCTTGATCATAATTTCTTCCTGACTTTCAACCTCATTTCCTAAGTATTATAAAGTAACATGGAATAGCAGCTAGCTGCGAGTAAACCCTGGCAATACTAATCTGCACTTGGATAACCTACATCAAAAACACTTACATTCTCAAAAATATGTTAAAAGTGTAGCATCATAAATGTTGGATTATTGCATTCCATTAGATAGTACTGTTATTACATGTTCAAAAGCTCCAACCTTGTAAGTTAAATGACTGTAGTTTAACATTTTGAAAAGTAAAAGGCTTAAACATCCAAATATTTTCTCTCAAGATGCCCAAAAAAACTGAATTTGCTGTATTTTCTAAAATGTGACCTAGAAAGTCAAATTATATTTTAAAAAAAGTCATCACCTACCTGTTCAATAAGATCTTCCCATTCTCTTAATGTAACTCAATCTCCACAAAAATTGAACAGATCACCCCCATCCCCCCAGATCATGGACCACTGCTACTTAATTTTGCATTAGTGGAGGTGGCTTTGTACACAAGAGATCCAACCACTTCTCCACTTGGCCTGAGTCAATGCAAAGCACAACTTAGTCGGTACATTCCTACGGTAGCTCAGACTTTGCTTTGACTATAGAGACAAAATTTGCAAACAAGGCACAGAGGTTCAATGACATTTTGCCTTCTTTTAGGATTATCCAACATTCCAGTCATTCTTGGTTAGCACTCTGAAAGCCTAGAATTAGCTGAGCAAAAATAAAATGCTATGTCATGCAAGATGATGACACAACGACTGTTCACTGTTGGAAAGGCATGGTGGCAGGTTTTGCAGCCATTAAATCTAGTTACTGGTACTGAGCGGTGTCACAACCTGATTAAAGGATTTATTACAAAAAAGAGCATAAGGGCTGAGTGCCGACACAACCGAAAACAAAAGTGAAGATTCACAAAGTTTGTAGGCTGGTTTTTTCTCTAATTTTTTCTCCTCACAAAGGCAGTAGCTTCCTCACTAGTTTATGGTTCTGTGGCTAACAGTTGCCCTGCTAGTACCTTACGCACATGGTTATTAAACAGCAAGCACCAGCAGGCTAACTGGCAGTGGAGCACATCACAGTGCAGCCCAATCGTGTCCACACCCAGTAACCGCTTGTACTTACAGTATGTCACTATATAGTAAGGACGACTCTGGTTGACTATATCCTTCCAGAAACCAGAGGAATTGTAGCCAAATGTAGTGCCTTTTTACTTGCTTGGATGTGATCAAAGGATTACAAAGAAAAGTATAAAGCTGCAAATACTAAATTGCTAACTGCATTATTGAAGAAAAATGCTGAACTGACTCAGTGAATGAGTAAAGCTTCAAAACTTTTTCCTGGTACATAACAGGATGGATATCAAAAGGAAATGAAATGTTCACATTGAGAATGCATTAATTACAGCACCAGCTAGGTAAGATTAAGTGCAGCTATGAAAATATAAAAGGTCATGCTTCCCTTTTGAGTGATGGCTTATTCATTTATATGTGGAGGTCAAGCAAAGAGGAAGGATGTACATAAATGATTATGTTTCATTCTTCAGACTGCAGGTTTCTCAACAGTACCAAATGAGTGCAGGCACACAAATTAGAGGCTTGCAACAAAGATGAACCATTGCTAAAGTTTTATGATGCATCATATTAATTTTATCCTATCTTCTGGCCCATCATGTGGCTCGCTTATCGCCGTCTTACCTCCATTTGTCATGCTCTTCCATTTTGTACAGTATGCAACACCCAGCATCAAGAGAGCGCATAATAACCTAGTGCTAAGGGAATTGGATCAGCAATCCAAAACTTGTGAGCTCAAATCCCAGCATGACAATTTGTGAAAATGAACTCAGTAAATTTGGTTATTTGTAGGCTGACACCAAGAAAGTGACTATAAGTGATCATAAAAGTTGCCAAATTGTTGTATAAATCCAATTTGTTTACTAATCACTTTCAGGGAAAGGACAGTTATCTCTATCCTGTCTGACCTACACATGACTCCACTCCAATCCAGTCCCCTAAGGCATCTAGGGATGGGCAATAAAAGTGTCACCAGTACCTCAAGAACAAATAAGTGAAAGGCTTTTCAGTCAAGGAGAAAAGCACAGGATTGAATCAGGATCAGCAATTCTTCCCTTTGTTCTAATGCCCTCGAAAAACAGGCCTTTTAAAAGTAGTGCGAATTAGTGGATATGCAAGGCTACAGAATAAATTAGATTGAGAACAGATTCATAACAAAACACTACTTTTCTGCGTAACTGCGACAGTGGTCCTTCTAGTTTCTATCTGGGCTTATCTTGTCAACAAGATTCATCTCCGGACTCTCTAACCCTATTCCTACTAAACTGTCGACCCAACTTCCCTTCCTGGCTCAATGCTTGCTGGCATTGTTGATGACTTCCTCTCAAATACTGTTCCCCTCCCTTTCAAAAACAGTCATTACCACGCCCCCCTCTAAAATGGATCCTCTGCCCTTGCAAACTATAGCTCCCATCTTTGGTCTCCTTTTACTCTTCAAAATACTTCCCCTCACATCCCAAATCCATGCCTTTCTCAGAACTTTGTCTAAATCTCTTCAATCAGGTTTCTGCCTCAGCACCCAAACAACATAACTAAAGTCCCAAATGACTTCCTCTGACACTCTTCCAATGAACTATTTCTTTTCATTCTCTTCAATCTCTCTACAGCCTTTGACATGATCAACTACTGTGCTTATTGAACGCCTCACCATTGTCCAGGTCAGTAGGACTGCCCTTCTACTCTAAGCTATCCAACTACAGCTAGAACATGTTCCGCAATGATTTCTCTTCCCACCTGCATAATATTGCTTTTGGAGTTCCCCAAAGATCTATCCTTGCTTCCTCCCTATTACTCACCTGCAAACATTGTGTCAGCTTCCACATGTCTGCTGATGACACCCAGGTCTATATCTGCACCATTTCTCTCAACTGCTTCACTGCCTCTATGTTGCCAGATTGCTTGTCTGACATATTGTCTCAGATGAGCTGCAATTTCCTGCAGTGGAACAAGATGACTGAAGCATCACCTCCAGTCTCCTGCACAAACTCAGCACCCATACACCAATCCAAAGTGTTTGCAATCATGCCATTCTAATTGATACAAAGCTGAATTTCTGATGCCATATCCTCTCCATCACAAAGATTGCCTATTTGCACTTCTGTAATGACGCTCACCTCCAACCCTGCTTCAGCCCAAATACTGCAGAAACATTCATCCATGTCTGTCTGCTCCACAGTCAACTGCTCCAATGTTCTCCTGGCTTGCTTACCATTTGAACCCTCCCAAACTTCAAGTCAACTACAACTCCACTGCCTGTATCTTATCCCACACCAAGTCTTACTCACTCATCACCTATGTTCTCGCTGACCTACATTGAAGTGTTGGGGGACTGGGAGCCAAATTTAAAATTCTCAGCCTTAAGCTTAAATCCGATAATGGCTTTATCCCTCCCTATCTCTGTACCCTCCTCCAGCCCTAAACTCTGCCCCGAATTCTCCATTCCTCCAACTGTCACCTTGGTGTGGAATCGGTGAAAAATGTAAATGTGAAGAATTCCATTGTACCAACAATCCTGGAATATTATAGAACTACTATATCAGTATTAGCACCATTGCTTTTCTTGCTATATATAAATGACATGTACTTGGGTATAGGAAGTACAATTTTGAACATAGCAAATAGCTAGAAGGATAGTAGCAGACTTCAAGAGGGCAGACTGGTGAAATGGGCAGACACATGGCAGATGGGATTTGATGTGGGTAAGTATGAAGTGATGCACTTTGGGAGGAACATGGAAAGGCAGTATAATCTAAATGGTACTATTTTGAAGGATCTGGCGGTACATGTTCACAAATCTTTGAAGGTCTATTTTAATTGTATGACTGGGGAAGCAGTTATAGTTCGATGTTGAGGTTAACAATCCATTCAACAGCTTCAGCTGATGCAGTGCGAATGGTTGTGATACCACCAGGAAAGAATCTCTCAGGGCAAGAGTTCAATATGTGAACGATGGTCTGACTTAGGTTGCCGCAGTCACAATTTGAGCTGGTCCTCATGTTCCACTTGTGGGGCAAGTGGACACATCTTCCATGGCCTGTCCTCAAGCAGTTGAGGATTGTCCAGATTTTCCGTGTGAGGTTCAAACTTGGGACTTCACCACTCAGTTCAGCCTTGGAGAGGGTACTGAGAATGTTTACCAGAATGGTAGTAGGGATGAAAGATTAAAGAAGTTGGGATTATTCTCTTTAGAGCAGAGAAGTTTAAGAGATTAAAGATTAATGACCCAAGAAATATTCAAAATTATGAAAGCTTTTGATAGAACCAGCAGGGAGAAACTGTTCCCTCTGGTAAGTGGGTTGGTAACTGGAGGTCACAGATTTAGAACTGTTAGCAAAAGAGCTAGAGAGGAAGTGAGAATTTTTTCCCCTCCCAGAGTGTTAAAATCTGGAATGGTCAACCTGAAAGCATGGTGTAATCAGATTCCACTGGAGCTTTCAAAATGCAAATGGACATGTATTTGAAGAGAACTAATCTGCAGGGTTATGGGGAAGAAGCAGAGGTGTGACACGAAATTGAGCAGCTCTTTCAAAGAGCTCACACAGTTTGACAGGCTGAATGGGCCCTCATCCGTGCTGTAAGATTCCATGATTCTACTTTAAGCACAAGCTGTTTTTCAACATGTCAAATCACTGTGTAGCAATAAACAGCAATGAGAATACTCCTCTACAAAGCTGGGGCATGTCAATTATAATGTTATCTTACTAAACCTGTTGCACATTAATCAGATCACATCTTGATCTATTTTCTATTTATCTGCTATAATTTTTTTCAATATATTCTATTCTTATTAATTTCACCTATTGCAATTAGTGAAAAAGGACAGTAATAAGTCAATTTTATGTTTATACTCTTTTCCTCTTTACATTTCACTTTTTTTCATAATTTGCTCCCATCGATCATATAGAAATTTTGTAGGATCCCAAAGTCAATTTCCAGCTTGGAATCAGGAGAATCAATTCTCCCCAAATGCTAGGGCAGTGATAACGAGCCACTAATATTATCTGGAATTGAGAAAAATAATTCATCTAGGACAGAACAAATATTGCAGCCCAATAGAGGTGCTCAACAAGTAGTGCACCTTATGAGGCAATTGTTGACAATACAGAAGCAAACTTACAAAGGACTTCATAGATGATTGTACAACACATGCAAGAGCAGTTTAAATTGAAATAGCAGCTTGGAGTACTCCAATGAAGGTACACAAAGTATCTTTGCTTTGGATAAATTGCAGGTGCCATGTGTATATTTTTGTTCTTCAGCCATAAAGTGTACACCAGCTAAGTAGAAATATTAAGGAATAACCACTATTACAGATTATGACAAGTTTAATGGACATGGGATATTTAGGTAGAGAGTTGATGGAAGGTAAAATGTAGGGTAAAACGATGTACAAAATGCATAACACCCAGCTCTCTCCCTGCACATCAAAATACCCCTAGAGGGATCAAGTACATACCTTGAGGGTGAAGTCGACAGTGGCGGGAGAGACTGGTGTCAGGCTGGAGCTCTGTTGTAGAGTCTCCCTCCTGGGGATGGGAAGGGTGTGGGGCAGGGGCACCTGAAATGCAGGCAACACACATCACACTCTCACTAGAACTAGAAAAACTACAGTATCCAAAAATGTTTAGAAAAATCCCAAACTAATAATTACATTTAACATATTACTACAAGCATTATCCTTTTCCCCATTTACACAAGAGGATAGTGGTGGCACTAAACAAAGCAGGTTTCAGGATTAATTTCTAATAACTCAAAATCCTGGAGAACTTTATGTACACTAAGTTTCTGAAAAGTGCTTAGGGAGCAGGAAGATTTAAATTGCATTTAGGCTGCTTTAGTTCAAGATAAGCAAAACTTCAAAATAAGTCAATATTTCAAGTTTAAAACTATGGCAAATACAAACAGCCATTACTAGAGTGTATAAACATTTGTCATTCCCACATTAAAAGTTATACGGCCATCATATACTTAACCTGATGAGATTACCCAAATGACGGTTTCAGCCTAAAGCCCATTAATGACACAATGTTCATCAGATCATAAATGTTTGTGAAGTGGAAATGTAAATCAAAATGCACAAGAAAATAAAAATGTACTCTATGTTGGCTTACGTACATTGTTGACCAGGGAATCCTCTATTTTGCTACTGCCAGTTGACACAGAATCTGACAGTGATGAGGAAGGCGCGGTGTAATCAGTCATGGATTCCTAAAATTTAGAATTTGCACATATTCAGAACTTCAAAAAAATTCAAGTGAACATGCTGTACATTCAATATCACAAGTGAATTCACAAAACACACCAATTGCCTTTGTACTATTAAAAGCTAGACATTCTCAAATTGGGATGGCAGTGGGTATGCTACAATCAGAATCCCTGGGTAAAGTGGGTAACAGACGTTTTATGCCAATTGTCACCTAGTGACCTGGCAACAAGTGAGCACATATGAATTGCAGCCGAGGACAGATATAGGGTCCATTCAACAAACACTTGCTATCTTAAACTCTCAAATGTAAAACTGAACCGAAAGTCTAATGGTGCATGTGGAAATATACCCCAGAATGAGATCATTCCAAATTTTACATTTATGAGTATAAGGAAGTCATTGAGAAAATGAAAATAAATTAATAGCACTCAGTAATCAATTTAACCAATAATTTAAAACTACAGTAAATATTGTAAACTACAAGTTTTGGGCAAGTTTTCATGCAGTGCATTACGTGGCACTAATTACAGGCTTCAATCTCTATTTATGTAACATTTAAAAAAGACAAAACCATTGTGAGCAGTTGCACTTTATTAATACTGAGTTTTCACAGCACAGTTAATTTAAATGTATAATGATTTTCCTCAATTCTGCATAGATGGGTATGCCTCAAATTAATTATAACATTTCATCTTGACATTACTGGACTGTATTGGAGAATTTGGACAAATGACATGCACACTGAAAATATAAAGAAAGTGATGTTAATTGCTCATCTAAATTAATTAGTTTAACAAATTAGCATGTTAGTGAGAAGGGCAACCATTAACCTGACACATACCATGTGCATGCATTTCTGTATGTCTAGAAAAGCTCATGATTCCACATAATTAGTAGATAAATATCTTCAGAAATGAATAGGAGAAAACTGGTTTAGAAATGTTAAATAACTGACAGCCTGCCTTCAGCCTATAACGTCAGGTTCATTAATAAAGGTCATAAGGTCATATGAACTAGGAGCAGGAGTAGGCAATTCAGCCCCTCAAACCTGCTCCGCCATTTAATACGATCATGGCTGATAACATCTTGGCCTCAACTCCACTTTCCTGCCCGTTTTCTATAACGCTTCAACCCTTTACTAATTAAAAATCTGTCTATCTCCTCCTTAAATATACTCAAAGTCCCAGCATCCACTGCACTCTGGGGTAGTGAATTCCACAGACTCAACCCTTTGAGAGAAGTCATTTCTCCTCATCTCTGTTTTAAATCTGCTATCCCTTATCCTAAAACTAGATTGCCCCACAAGAGGAAACATCCTCTCTACGTCTACTTTGTCAATTCCCTTAATCATCTTATATACCTCAAATAGATCTCCTCTCATTC
Organism: Heterodontus francisci; assembly: GCF_036365525.1. Taxonomy (NCBI): domain Eukaryota; kingdom Metazoa; phylum Chordata; class Chondrichthyes; order Heterodontiformes; family Heterodontidae; genus Heterodontus; species Heterodontus francisci. The sequence continues at coordinate 95,657,777 of NC_090378.1, read as the reverse complement.
TTCTAAACTCCGGACAGTAAAGGCCTAAACTGCTCAATCTCTCCTCATAAGACAAACCCTTCATCCCTGGAATCAATCTAGTGAACCTCCTCTTAACTGCCACCAATGCAACTACATCGCTCAAGGGGACCAAAACGGTACGCAACACTCCAGGTGCGGTCTCACTAATGCCTTGTACAGTTACAGCAACACTTCACTACTTTTATACTCTATTCCTTGAGCAATAAATGCCAAAATTCCATTTGCCTTCCTTATTACCTGCTGTACCTGCATACTGGCTTTCTGCCATTCATGCACGAGGACACCCAGATCCCTCTGCACCAAAGTGTTCTGAAGTTTCTCTCCATTTAGATAACTATTTGCCTTCCTATTCTTCCCACCAAAGTGGATAACCTCACACTTATCCACGTTAAACTCCAACTGCCAAATTTTGGCCCATTCACCTAACCTATCCATATCCATTTGTAAATTTCTTATTTCTTTATTGCAACTTACTATCCCACCTATTTCAGTGTCATCTGCAAATTTGGCTATAGTACTTTCTATCCCTGCATCCAAGTCATTTATACAGATTGTAAATAGTTGGGGCCCAAGGACCAAACCCTGTGGCACCCCACTAGTTACATCTTGCCAACCAGAAAAAGACCCATTTATCCCGACTCTGTTTTCTGTTGGTTAGCCAATCCTCTGTCCAAGGTAATAAATTGCCCCTAATCCCATGTGATCTTACCTTGTGTATTAGCCTTTTGTGCGGCACCTTATCAAATGCATTCTGGAAGTCCAGATATACTACTATACTACGTCAGTGGTAGGGACACTATTAGAGAGGATTATTTGGGACAGGATTCACTCCCATCTGGAAACAAACAAACTTATTAGCGAGGGGCAGCATGGTTTTGTGAAGGGGAGGTCGTGTCTTACTAATTTGATTGAGTTTTTTGAGGAAGTGACGAAGATGATTGATGAAGGAAGGGCAGTGGATGTTATCTATATGGACTTTAGCAAAGCCTTTGACAAGGTCCCGCATGGCAGACTGGTACAAAAGGTGAAGTCACACGGGATCAGAGGTGAGCTGGCAAGATGGATACAGAACTGGCTCGGTCATAGAAGACAGACGGTATCAGTGGATGGGTGTTTTTCTGAATGGAGGGATGTGACTAGTGGTGTTCCGCAGGGATCAGTGCTGGGATCTTTGCTGTTTGTAGTATATATAAATGATTTGGAGGAAAATGTAGCTGGTCTGATTAGTAAGTTTGCAGACGACACAAAGGTTGGTGGAGTTGCGGATAATGATGAGGATTGTCAGAGGATACAGCAGGATATAGATCGGTTGGAGACTTGGGCGGAGAATTGGCAGATGGAGTTTAATCCGGACAAATGTGAGGTAATGCATTTTGGAAGGTCTAATGCAGGTGGGAGGTACACAGTAAATGGCAGAACCCTTAAGAGTACTGACAGGCAGAGAGATCTGGGCGTACAGGTCCACAGGTCACAAAGTGGCAACACAGGTGGATAAGGTAGTCAAGAAGGCATACGGCATGCTTGCCTTTATCAGTCGGGGCACAGAGTATAAAAATTGGCAAGTCATGTTGCAGCTGTACAGAACCTTAGTTAGGCCACACTTAGAATATTGCGTGCAATTCTGGTCGCCACACTACCAGAAGGACGTGGAGGCTTTGGAGAGGGTACAGAAGAGGTTTACCAGGATGTTGCCTGGTCTGGAGGGCATTAGCTATGAGGAGAGGTTGGAAAAACACGGATTGTTTTCACTGGAACGACGGAGGTGGAGGGGGCGACATGATAGAGGTTTACAAAGTTATGAGCGGCATGGACAGAGTGGATAGTCAGAAGCTTTTTCCCAGGGTGGAAGAGTCAGTTACGAGGGGACATAGGTTTAAGGTGAGAGGGGCAAAGTTTAGAGGGGATGTGCGAGGCAAGTTTTTTTTACACAGAGGGTGGTGAGTGCCTGGAACTTGCTGCCAGGGGAGGTGGTGGAAGCAGATATGATAGCGACGTTTAAGAGACATCTTGACAAATACATGAATAGGAAGGGAATAGAGGGATATGGGCCCCGGAAGTGCAGAAGGTGTTAGTTTAGGCAGGCATCAAGATCAGCGCAGGTTTGGAGGGCCGAATGGCCTGTTCCTGTGCTGTACTGTTCTTTGCCCATCTGCAGGATCCCCATTATCCACTTTGCTTGTTACAACTTCGAAGAACTCTAGCAAATTAGTCAAACACGATTTACCCTTCATAAAACCATGCTGACTCTGATGGATTGCGTTTTGACTTTCTAAATGTCCTGTTATTACTTCCTTAATAACGGATTCTAACAATTTCCCAACGACAGATGTTAAATTAACTGGTCTGTAGTTTCCTACTTCCTGCCTCCCTCCCTTTTTAATAAGGGCCTTGTGTTAGCTTTTTTCCAATCCACTGGAACCTTTCCACATCCAGGGAATTTTGGAATATTATAACCAATGGATCCACTATCTCCGCTGCCACTTCCTTTAAAACCCTAGGATGTAGGCCATCAGGCCCTGGGGTCTTGTCTGCCTTCAATCCCAATAGTTTGCTCAGTACATTTTCCCTAGTGATGATGATTTTTCTAAGTTCCTCTCTTTCTATAACCTCTGCATTACCTGTTACTATTGGGATGGTACTAGTGTCCTCCACCATGAAAACTGAGGCAAAATACTGATTTAGTGTCTCCGCCATTTCTATGTTCCCCTCTAATAACGCCCCAGTCTCATCCTCCAAAGAACCAACATTCACTTTAGCTACTCTCTTACCTTTTATATACATATAGAACCTTTTGCTTTCCGTTTTTATATTTTGCGCTAATTTTCTTTTATAATTTACCGTTGCTCTTTTTATTACTTTTTTAGTAACCCTTTGTTGATCTTTAAAAGTTTCCCAATCTTCCAGCCTGCCACTGACCTTTGCAATATGGTATGCCTTAGTTTTTGTCTTTATGTTATCCTTAACTCCCTTGCTTAGCCATGGATGTTTCTTCCCCCTCTTAGAATCTTTCTTCCTCTCTGGAATATATTTTAGTTGGGAGGAATCGAGTGTCACCTTGAATATCTGCCACTGTTCATCAACTGTCCTACCTTTTAATCTTCCTGCCCAGTCCACTAGGGCCAAATCTGTCCTCATGTCTATGTAATTACCTTTGTTTAACTCCAGAACACTCGTGTGGGACTCCAGCTTCTCGCCTTCAAATTGAATTTGAAATTCTAGCATGCTATGATCACTCTTCCCCAGAGGATCCTTAACTGAGATTAATTAATCCCACCTCATTGCACAATACCAAATTTAGAATAGCCTGCTCCTTGGTTGGTTCCACAACATATTGCTCCAAAAAACAATATCTAATACCTTCAATGAATGCTCTCTCAACGCTACTCTTGCCAGTTTGATTAATCCAGTCTATATGCATATTAAAATCACCCATGATTATTGCAGTACCTTTCTTACTGTAAGTATTGCTGCAGAATAGTAGTAGTATTTTGGCACATATGGATACCAGTTGTGATTTGAGTAAATCAAAGTAATGCACATTACAAATGATCAAATCATCACCAGCAATTTTTATTACCTTTGAATTTTCTTCAAATTCTGATGTTGGCACAGAGATCACAGTCTTCACCTCAGTACTCAGTTCAGTTACCACCTTAGGCTCCTGTGTTACTACAGGTTCTGGGCTGCTGACAATAGCAGCTGGAGGCTCGTCTTTTCCTTCTGTTTCAGTCTGCTGTACGTCTTTGGCCTTCCTGTTTTTCATTGATCGCTCCTTACCAATGGGACCAGGTTTATGTTCTTTGTTCTCCACTGGGCTCAAGTCTGGAAGCTTGGAATAAGATACAGAATCAGAAATGGTGATTTAAACAGCTGCAAATATGACTGGCCTGTTAAAGGTCACTAATTCATAAGTTTCAAACTGCTTAGTAAATGACACACTGTAAACACTAGTTCATTTTTTCATTAAGTTCCAGCAAGTTCACTGACCTGCACTAAGGATTTACAGTCAAGTTTCTGACAAGTAAATATTAAAAATCCTAAATGGCCTCCACATAATCAGGTGGTTATATTTAAATCTGGATATGCAGTCTTGTTGGCCATTAGCCACCTACTGGGTAACATGATTCCACTGAGTTCGCAGTTTGGTGGTTTTGGTGTGGTGGGGGGAACCTGTAAATTAATTTTCTACCGCATAGTACCATATTGTGGCCACAAACCAAACTACCGACTGTACAAAATATACTTATTAGCCCAGAAATTGCTGGAGTGGGTCACCTCGCAGCAGGCCGCGGCAGTTAAACATTTTTTGCTCACCCTTCAACTCAAAAAAATTTGCCCTGCAAATTGTTGGATGTGCACGCTGATAATGGGGCATCTCGGACCTTGGTGAATGGTGGAACCAACAATCTATCTCCTTAGCCAATGAGAGTTAAGGATCGCGAAAGAAAGAGAAATATGGAGAATGGAGAAGGTGAATAAGAGTCAAATTAGTTAAGAAAAAGAGGGGAAAGTCTGGATTGAGAGAAAAAGAGACACAAAAGTAATTTAGAAAAATTGATTTAAAAATATCCAAGAACAATTTATTACCTGCAGGAATGAGACTCCACAGTTTCAACTGTTCCCTTACTGGGTCAGAGAGGCTGTGTGGCATTGCAGGAATATAAATCTTTGCATTAAGAAGGTATTTATGCTGTTAAGTAGCAGCCCCGACTTTCTGCAGTGAGGTAAATGGGTAATTAATATGCAAATGCAACAATTTCTTAAAACTCACAGGGAGGTTGATGTTCAGCTTCTGTTTTCATGAGGCTAAATGGCGGAGTGACACAAATCGTTCAGGCATTTGTAGCGATTCGCAACTCATGGGGCATCTCTTCCTCACCATAAATTGTGGGTAAATTGACGCACCAATAGCAGCATGTGTATTAACACCTTTATTTTCCCAGAAAGTGGTTTACCTTTTGTGCTTTGATTGGACCTGCACGAGGCTGCTTCTGTCTCTGCTCTTTTGGCTCTGGTAACTTCTCAGCACCTTTTTCTGCTAGTGTCACTTCACACTCTGTTGCAGCTGTAGCAGTAGTGGTGGTGGTTGTGGCTGTTGTGGTGCTGCTGGTGGTGGTGCTACTTTTTGGTGCAGCCAAGTGACCAGACTCAACTCCAAGCTCAATTCCACCCTCCTGACTAGAAGCTGTTCCCTGCAAGAAAGAAAATGGAAAATATTGTTTATGCAATTATATTAAACAACTGCATTAAGCAGCAGTTCTCAATAAAGATTCCAAATCATAGTGATGAATATTAATGAATCATATGACACTTTATAACCTGCAGCCATTTCAATTATCTTATTTTAGATATATGGCGCAAGTCCTTAAAGAGCAAGTATTCAGTTCCTTGTTCCAGTTAAAGACCAGAACAAGGCAGGTGACTGGTTTATGTCCTCTAACATGAAGCTCACCAAGTCCAACCAGGGAGAAGAAATTATTTTAGAGTCAAAATAAATTAAGAAAATCCTTGGCTTTGCTAACTTGTAACGTTTGGCTGAGCGCAGACAAAAGCAACATTCGAAGAAACATGCACTAATATTTTGAAACACAACTCTTTGCAACTGCAGAAAGTAAGTTTTGGTAATGTTTCTAGGATATTTGCTAACGTTCTAACACAATCAAGAAAGGATAGTGATTTTTAGCAGGTACAATATCACCCTTGTGTATCAAAGTGAAATGCCCCATACCAGAATTAGAATGGTATATGAATTACTAAGAAATGGTGTAATTCAGAAACATTTTGTTGTCCTTTTTAAAAGTTTATGATTTCAGTGCTGGAGAATAGAATGTTTTCTCGCTTTAGCACAAAGCATTTCAAGGTTGGTGAAGAACAGAGTACAGTTGCATAATATGCCGTAAAATAGTCTCCCGATGTCTTAGTATAGTGATAAGTGTGCCTTAAGTGTATGGTACTGAGCACTGCAAACCACCAAGGTACCAGCATTTACCCTTTGTCTGTGCTGAGCCTGCTGATTTCAACCAGGGTGGTACCAGAGTGCTCTAATTCTCCTCAGTTTGTAGCCAGGGAAAATGGGATAAGAGAACCAGTTGGAGATCCCACTTCTGATTGCTATCTGAGGCCCCTTCTGAAAAAAGTGTATGTATAAATGGGGTGGAAAGCCAGGCTTGTTTGCAACACACTCTTGAGTCAAGCAGCTTGCCTCCACTGACCATATGATACCATGACCTGGTGGTATAACAAGATCCCCTTGTAACCTGAACGAGATATGTGACTTTTATGCGTGCTTCTCTCCAACCTTTCCAATAGTGGATCAAGCAGACACTATATAAAGATGACGTTTGGTTCAAATCATTAAGCCAAATATGCAGAACAATAAGTTACAAATCAGCTTCATTTAGTTCAATCATTACAACTCACATAACAAAAATAATGAACATGTTATGATACTGCAGTGGGCCAATGTGCTTGACTAAAACAGACCAAATCTTCTGTATTCTGACTTATTTAGCCTACCTTTTCTGGGCCTTTATGGCCCAGAACCTTGACTGTTGCAAAAGCTTTACTATTTATTAGATGTCTGACATTCTGTTTAATTCCTGCCTGTTAGGTCAGAAAGAAACCAAAAATCTTCCAATAAAATTGGTAAAATTTGTTATCAATTAGAGTAAGTTACTGAAAAGCTAATTTACAGTCTATGAGAAAGCATTAAAGCTACCACCTTAATTACCTGTTAACTACCCTATTATTTAACATGCAGGAATACACTATGCTTTTAAAACACACTTAAAGTAACTTCATTACCCAAATCCTTTTTTAAAAAAAAACTATTTTTCCACAAAAGATAGCTCCATTGCTGATCAGCACATTGAGCAGATTCAAGGAATCAACATATGGCAAAGAATTCAGGTGTTTTTGAAGAACTCATCTCAACCATGGGGAGAATTGACACAAACTTCATCTTTACTTCACATTAATACTTTGAAATCACCACCCTGTTTTTACAGGAGAATAAAATCCAGCAAATCTAAATTAATGGAGGTGCTTATACTGAAACTTCAAAGGATCTCAATTAGACTTTGTTGACAAGTGGGGCATGTTCCCTGGGCAAGCAGCTTTGCATTGTTTGTGTTCAGCATAGCACAGAGGGTATAAATTCAATATAGTATTAAATGCTCGTTAAGTGTTTCGATATCCTGAGTTGATTCAAATGTTAATACAGATACCCCATCTGTCCCTGTTAAAATGTAAATATTTAAGTGCAGAGAGACAGAGAGAGAGAGAAAAAGAAAAAGAGAGCACAACCATGCAAGACAATGCATGCTTCTTGCCAGATGAACTGCAGTTTGAGTCAAGCAGTAAAAATGAGAAATAAGAACAGAAAATGCTGGAAATACTCAGTAGGATAGGCAGCATCTATGGAGAGAGAAACAGGGTTCATGCTTCAGGTCGATGATCTTCAGTCAGAACTGGAAAAAGTTAGAGATTAACAGGTTTTAAGCAAGTACAGAGGCAGGGAAAGGGGGGAGGGGGATGAAGAACAAAAGTGAAGGTCTGTGAAAGGCAGGAAAAATTAAATGACAAAAGGGATGATGGTGCAAAGCAAAAGGAGATGGTAACAAGTAAGAAAACAAAAGCTGGGTCTACAAGAGATGTAAATAGGAATAGCAAAATCACCACAAACACCTGCAAAACCTGTCCTTTTACCTCCTCCCTTCTCACCGTCCAGGGCCCCAAATGCTCCTTCCATATAAACAGCAATTTACTTGTACTTCTTTCAATTTACATACTGTATTCACTGCTCACAATATGGTTTCCTCCGTATTGTGGAGACCAAATGTGGATTGGTCGACCACTTTGTGGAATACCTCCATTCAGTCCAAAAGCTTCCAGTCACCTGTCAATTTAATTCTCCCCTCCACTCCCACCTCTACATCCTTTGCCTTCCACATTGTTCCAATGAAGCTCAACATAAGCTTGGGAACAGCATCTTTCGAATGAAGAGTTCCACAAACACATAATAACCTATGCTCCCATTTTTTCAGATGGCAGCTGTTCGTGATGATTCTGCTATTCCTATTTACCTCTTCTAGACCAATCTCAGTTTCCTTACTTGTCACATCGCCATCTCCTTTTGCCTTGAATCATCACCCCTTTTTGTCTCTCCTGCTCATCAGACCTTTTTGATCTTCCCTTCCTCCTGTACTTGCTTAAAACTGTTACATCTCTTAAGTTTTTCCAGTTCTGATGAAAAGCTATTGACCTTAAATGTTAACTGCTTTTCTCTCCATAGATGCTGCTTGACCCGAGTATTCCCAGCATTTTGTTTTTTAGATTTCCAGCATTTGCAGTATTTCTTTTTGGTAAAACTGAGGTGCTGCTTGTTCAGAAATAATGTGGTTCAACTGGTCTGAGACTGATTTAATATAAACGCACCAAGATATGCATTTAAAAAAAAAATCCAACACATTACTCTGCAAATACTTATACTTACCTCAGGTGTTGGGGAAGATCCAAAAGAAGTCAAGGGCTTATTCCATGCACTGATAGATGGAGGCTGTGGAGGACTAATGGGTCCCACTACAAAAACAAAAGCAGAATTACAATAATTTTTCGTCATACTCCATACCTTTTCTCATTTTCCTAATGAAAAACTATTTTCATTTCTTCAGTTGGAAAATTCATAGCAGACATACAATTGGTTTTGCCCTTGAGTTGCCCTATTCTTCCCAGAGCATGATACGCAGTGTCGCAGACTAGCTAACAACTGTTAGAATTTGCTCCAATTGTAGCAGACAAGCTCAAGTCTGTGAAAGTCCTTGGGACTCAAACTCAAACATGTGATTGGAGGAAGACCTGCACTACCAGAGCTACTGGGATTCCAGCAACTTTGATCACATTTACAAAAATAACTGAAATTCTAATTTTGGAACTAATTTCTAGTATTAGCCATAATTAACATGGCAGAAACTTCTGTCATATTTCACGAAAGTAATCTTTATTCAAAAAAGTAGGTGGGAGATGTGATGCGGGTTGGGTACAAAATAAGTTCTTGCAAGTAGTTGGTAGATTAATTTATTTACAGCAAGGTCACCCAGTTGGATAATTGTCATTGCATATATATATATATATATATTTATAAAGCAAGAATATGAATTGGGAAATACAAGCGCCAAAAAAATGTCAGACACAGATGAAGCACCAGCCAGTTGTGGCTCAGAGACATGTCAGTCTACACCCTACCATGACTACCTGGTAGGCAGGTTTTCATTTTAGGAAGCCAGTCACAGTAGAGAAAGGAATCTAGGCCATTTTACCATGCCCAGCAACTTGTCCACTGAGAATTAATAAAGTAAATTGGGGAAAACTATTTTCACTGGTCAGTGAGCTAGTAACTAGAGGGCATAAATTTAAGACAAACAAAAGAACAAAGGGCAAGGTTAGGGGAAATTTCCTTGCAAAGGGTGTTATCAGGACATAGAATGCTCCACCAGAAACAATGCTTTAAAAGTAAAATGGATAAATATTTTAAAAATAAAAAAGGGCATGGAGAAAGAGCAAGGGAATGAGATTATAGCAATAGCTTTTTGAGAAAGCCAATACAGGTGCAGTGACCTCCTGTGATTCTAAGTGGCACATACATAAAGATGTATAAAAAAAGCAAATATACCTAACAGGGAAGAAACAAAATAATGAATTTTTTAAAAAAACAGTTCATACTAACATTTTGTGGCGATATCAGAAAGGACAGCAGATGAACTCATCTTGTTGTCCCACAGCTCTGCTTCTAACGTGCTGTTCAACTGTGCAGGGGCCATTGTCTTGCCTGAAATTGAACACTCTGTGTTATTTCCTGAAGCACAGCTTCCTCCCTGCACCTTGGATTGTTCTTGAACTGGCACTGAAATCTCAGTTGGAGATGCTGTTGGAGCTGGAACTGGAACTAGTGCTGGATCTTGAGCTGGAACTGTGACTGAAGCCAGAGGCCCAGCCTGTTGCTGGGGCTGAACCTGTGACTGGATTGAAGTTGGAGTCTGCACCTGAACTTGTTGGGCTGCCTGTTGCTGCTTTTTTGCAAATCGTGGAGGCAGTTTAGAATTCTGGCCTCTCCCCTTCTCATTCACATTCTTTTTGTTCCAGTTCTGTAAGAATAAACAGATTAGTTATAAATAACATTCATCAATATGCATACATGTAAACATTCCAATGGCACGGTGTACAAATTATTAAAACATCAACATGTAGCTAACAAAACCATTACATCAGTGCACAGTATTATAAATCTTCAGCAAAATTTTATATATTGAGACAGAGCCAATTCAAATCAATGTTTCAGAGATATATTTGAGCATGCACAATTTTTGATTTTACATTCAAGACACTAGATCACTCAACAAGCTTCTACACTGTATGATGAATAACTAGCTACGCAATTTTAATACATACAACTATGGCATTTTATTTTACTGATACGAAGTTCAGTTTGAAAATGCATCTCTTCACTAAAATTTTTGTTTTTAAGCAGTTCTAGTTTCCATTTTATATTTCATTATGATTCAGAAAAATTATCACTACTGAATCTGTAAAATCTAACAAACTAGTCTACAGCATTGTTGATACCAATGCATCACAGCAGGGTATTACTTTGGAAATCAAGTTGGTAAGACTTAAAAGCAGCATCTGATGTAGATTCTTTTTTTTAAATAAATGGTAAATATTCTAACCACTGTACCAATGCGTGGATTGCACTGCTTTGTTCAAAAAGTTAAGATTTTTGAAGTAACTGAGGCACACTTCCACAAGATGGCCTGAGATAAATTTAAGAAAGCACTTGCATTTGTCAAATCACTAAACAGCAACTGAGTAATCATAGAGTCATAGAGAGAAACAGCACTGAAACAGGCCTTTCGGCCCACCGAGGCTGTGCCGACCATCAACTACCCATTTATACTAATCCTACATTAATGGGCGGCACAGTGGTTAGCACCGCAGCCTCACAGCTCCAGTGATCCGGGTTCAATTCTGGGTACTGCCTGTGTGGAGTTTACAAGTTCTCCGTGTTTGCGTGGGTTTCCTCCGGGTGCTCCGGTTTCCTCTCACATGCCAAAGACTTGCAGGTTGATAGGTAAATTGGCCATTAGCAATTGTCCCTAGTATAGGTACGTGGTAGGGAAATATAGGGACAGGTGGGGATGTGGTAGGAATATGGGATTAGTGTAGGATTAGTATAAATGGGTGGTTGATGGTCGGCACAGACTCGGTGGGCCGAAGGGCCTGTTTCAGTGCTGTATCTCTAAACTAAACTCCCATATTCTCTACCACATCCCCACCTTCTCCTACCACCTACCTACACTAGGGGCAATTTACAATGGCCAATTTACCTATCAACCTGCAAGTCTTCGGCTATGGAAGGAAACCGGAGCACCCGGCGGAAACCCACGCGGTCACAGGCAGAACAGGCAGTACCCAGGACCGAACCCGGGTCACTGGAGCTGTGAGGCTGCAGTGCTAACCACTGTGCCGCCCACTTTCATTACACCACTTTGATATGAAAATTATAATCTACACAGAATACTGGCCACGTAAAATTTCAAAGCAATTTGAATGGGAGATTTACACACATCAGAAAAAGGTTAGGAATTAGCATTTCCAGTGAATTTCATACTGTCAGCATATAGATAAACCTATATAGCTTTTTCATTCATGGGATGTAGGCGTCGCTAGCAAGGCCAGCATTTATTGCCCATCCCTAGTTGTCCTTGAGAAGGTGGCAGGAGCTGCTTTCTTGAACTGCTGCAGTTCGTATGGTGTAGGTACACCCACAGTGCTGTTAGGTTGGGAGTTCCAGGATTTTGACCAAGCAACAATGAAGGAATGGCAATATATTTCCAAGTTGGGGGCGTGTCTTTCTCGGTAGTGGAGGTCATGGGTTTGGGAGGTGATGCTGAAGAAGCCGTGGTCAATTACTGAGCTGTATCTTGTAGACTGTACACACCACAATCCTGGTGTTGGTGGGAGTGAATGTTTTAGGTGGTGGATGGGGTACCAATCAAGCAGGTTGCTTTGTCCTAGATGGTGTTGATCTTCTTGAGTGTCATTGGAGCAGCTTTTACCTCGACAAGTGGAGACTATTCCATCACACTCCTGACTTGTGCATTGTAAATGGTGGAAAGGCTTTGTGGAATCAGGAGGTGAGTCACTTGCCACAGAACACAGAGCCTGTGACCTGCTCCTGCAGCCATAATATTTAAGCAGCTGGTCCAGTTAAGTTTCTGGTCAATGATGAACTCCAGGGTGTTGATGGTGGTAGATTTGAGAGTGGTAATGCCATTTAATGTCAAGAAGTAATGGTCAGAGTTTATCTTGTTGCAAATGTTCACTGCCTGGCACTTATATGGTGTGAATGTTCCTTCCTATGTAATCAACTAAGCAAATAGTCTTCAAATCAAAGCCGAATACTAATTTACCTGTACAACTTGCTCCTCCTTTTTTCTGCGTTCTTCATCTTGTAGACGTTTCTGTTGTTTCTTCGACACAACTTCAGTAAATCCATCATCAGTTGTGCTGCACTGTGAGTCTTCAACCGTTGTCACCTCTGGGTGATCATCAATGATTACTACACCTACCATGTCAAATTGAATTGGCAACATTAACCATCTTGATTTGCATTTGTAACAGATGTCACTCTCCAGAATGTGAGTATAAAACAATGAAAGCAAGAATTTGCTATGCGACCAGGAGAACAAGACAAAACATTTTACACTGGAGCAGAAGGAAGATTTATTTGCACCGAAAACTAGAGGGAGTCCAATCCATATTATGAAGTAATGAAGCAAGAGGCAGGGAAAAGGTGAGTAACCTGCTGTTGGGCCTCCACTTCATTCTAAATCAGCCACTGAGAGACAGTTGCCCAGGGATGACTCTCTCCCAGATGTTTCTTCCCGATGAAGGAATTACTGGCCTTTAAGTGATGCTCTTCCATGGTGGTACAGCCAATACTAAAAATACATCAATCTGAGCGATCGTAAACTCACCACCCGCCACCCCCCCCCCCCCCTCCCCAAACTATGACACCAACTGATCTCTAACTTTGCTTCCCACTTGGAGTATTTAATAGCAGTCATCTTCAAAGGAAGATAAAAGGGAACTCACATTATCTATGGAAGGATACAAGTGCCCTTCACTTATTAAGACCATTACAATGAAAAATTGAAACTTAAAAATATTATATTTAGGAGTTCATTAAGCAATTAAGTCAGAATTGAGTTTTCTTTCAGATTGTTGACACATAATCCATAGCACAATGTTGGCAATTAATAGTACTCACTGGCGTAGTTATTCAGGTCAAACTGCGATAGAGCATCAGGCTTCTCTTTTGGTTTCTTAGCTGATTTTGACTCTTCCCTTTTCTTGCCAGTTACATCTTTAGCAGATTTTGGAGCTGTGCCTGTATTGTTACTTTCCCCTGGATGGTGAGCCATGTTACTGCTGGTGGGATCAATACCAATCATTGCGGTTCTCTCTTCAAAAGGCCTACATCACACAAACCATACAAACACAAGAAACTGACCACCATCCCCTAAAGATAAGACAGTGCATCCTACCACCCCCGTGTCCCCCAACCACAACAAGGTAAAACTGCATGGAAAAATAAATGATGGAAAATACACTGGGTACACAAACAACTCATCACGATTATCTTAAGGTGAAGATGTATCTATTAATTCTGCAAGTCTTTTACACCCATCCCTATGTTACAAGTTCCACTGTTCAAAGTGAAAGTCCCTGATTGCCAAAATGTTACAAGGTTTCTTCTTAAATTACCATTTCTGATTTGTAAAAGCTATATCCTTTAAAACATAAAAACCCCATTTCCAACATAAATGTGGCTCTTGCATTTCTTCGTCCCAGGAAAATCAACCTCAGCATCTTTTTGGTGAATTTTGTGCTAAACAAAGAAAGTGATGTTAGTGATAAGAAATTAAATGTTTTCCTAGGTTAGGCACTCAAATGTCAGCAGTAAGCACTCCCAGTTCAAGTGAGTTGCACAGCAAAGCTCAGTGTAGTCACAAACAATGTGCTTCAGCCTCAGCCCTTAATGCCCAGTGTGGGACTTGTTCATTTTACACACCACTGCTGTTATGAAAGTGCACATGACTTCAATGATGTCAGTGACAAAATACAAAGTAAAAAGGTAGGCATGAGTGACCAAAAGGCAATCAATAAATGAAACCCATTCAAGCTTTTTTCTTTCTGGATAAGTACTACCAGTTGCCACTTCCATCCAGAATTCATCGGACCCGACTTCCAAAATGTAATTATAAACCCACCTGGTAAGTTCCAAGAACTTAAGTAAATTTCTTCATAAAAATAACTACAAGACATTAAGGTCACAGTGGACATAATATTAATTGAAGCACACATGTTACAGTGTTGCTCTACATCTGGAGCAGTCTTTACATGATATATATATTCAATGCTAACCTGTGTGTTTTTTTTTAAAGTGGAATTTTGAGCTCAAGGGGATATCTGCGCTGAAGAATGGAGCACTTCTCAATTTGGTCACAAGGTGCAAGTAATACAGTTTCAATTGGCATTCTGTAAAGTAAGCAAAGAAAAGCTCCTTCTACTCCACTCCAATATGCCTTTAAGCCGAATTCACGAGAATACCATGCCTGCACAATGCACATTGAAATCTCTGCTGCATGTATCCTAGCACGCACAGTCCTGTCCATTCACCAAATCCTGACCTCGTAGAGGTACACTGGCTCCTCTTCCTCAATACCTCTGATTGAAAATTATAACCCTTTTATTCATGGCCTTATTCCTTCACATCTCCAATGACCTCCAGCTGCAAGTCCCATGCCCGAATTCTCCATTCCTCTAAACCTGGTCTCTTATGCATCCTCCCTCCCCCTTCACCCCACCATTCGCAGCCATGTCTTCAGCTACCTAGGCTCCACACAGAAATTTCTCTATTAAATCCCACTGCGCTCTCTCCTTGAAACATCTCTTTGATCAATATTTTTGTTACCCCCTAATATCTCCTTCCTTGGCTCGGTACCCATTTTCTGATTATGCCTCTGGAACACTATGGGATGGTCTATGTTTAAGGCTCTATATAAACGGAAGCTGCTTTTGCTAACCATACACACTCGCAACTGGGTGCTGAACATGCATATTTGCTTCATATAGAGCAAATACAGCTTGCAGAAGTCAATTTTTTTTTGTGGATTTAAAACCAGAGGAAGAAGAAAAGAGTTTCTGCATCATCCAAGTTCCCCTAAGTTATCTCCATTTCTAATTTTATTTGTGGAACGTGTTGCAATTCCTGACAGTGACAAAAACGTATGGCACAGGGTAAAAATGAGCAGCTAAGTTAGGGTGGGGAAACTGATGATCTCTCTGCACCAATATTATGACACAAAAATGGTGCAACCATAAAAAAGGAAAAAACAAATCAGCTTGTTAACAATTCTCACTGGTTAAAGTCTAGTCAATATTTTTGGCAAAGAAGTAGTTAATTTAGGTAGGTTATAATGATTTGCCAATAAGCACCTTGAAAAACATCACTGATCAGATTTCAACTTAAATGTGAATTGCAGTTTAAGTACTTCAAGTTGTCAGAAACCACCCAAAACTGCCTTGTTAAACAAGTCTCCCTTGGTTTGAAATAGTTTGAACAGATTGTCAAAAAAATGAAATGGAAATGTCAACTATGGCACAGTCCATCCAGTTGAAGAAATACTCTTAAAACTACCAGTAAGAAAATGTGCCTTTTCACCTACCCTCTTCTACCAGGCTTTGACGACAGTCCACTGCGTCTTTCATTCTTGCTCCCAGAATAATTTCTGTTAGGCTTGCTTGCTCCACTGTTGCTTCTACGATTCTGCCGATCTGCACCTGGACGCTGGCTGGAAAAGCTTCTCTTTGCAGCATCCCTCTTTGGAAGGAGACTGCTTTCTCCAGACTTTGTTGCAGCCTGCAAGTTGATATCCACCGTTTTCTTTTCACTTCTTTCACGCCTCTCGTTGAAGTCACTACTTTCAGAAGCAGTCTCCCATTCTTCATTAGCCTGATCTGAAGAGTTCTGATTGGATAAATCTGGTGACTTGCTCCCAGCCACATCTAGGGAATTTGTGTGCTCCTTCACACTACTATTGGGGATTGTATTCGTCATTACAGTTGCAGTGGTCTCATTCACTTTAGCTGCAGCTTCTCTCTCTCTCAAACGCCTGAATCTTGGTGGCTTATCTTGTCTTGGTGGCCGTGTGGGTCTTTGTTTACGAAGTTGCTCTCTGCTATGGTCAAATTTACGTTCTGATTTAGCATGTCTCCTATCAAATGGAAGTGTTTCAAAATGGTCTACCTTTTTTGTTTCCCTATCATCTCTCCTGGAAGTCTCGAACCTATGAGGCCATATTGAATTCGAAGGCCCTGGCTTCCTCAAAAGTGCAGATCTTGAGCCACCACGGCCTCCAGCACCCCTACCACCTCCTCTAAACATTCCTCCCCTTCCACGTCTTGAAGGTTCACCTCTGGGAAGAAAACCAGGTTTTGGCTTTGGGTCCTCCTCTTTTAAGGGTGGTTTTTCTGATGACCTATTATCAACCTTAAAGTTGCTTTCAGATCTGAAGGACTTTTGAATGGGTTTACTCTCTGGCCTTCCTTCTTTCTTTAGGCGCTTTCCTTTAGTTGGATTTTCTTTGTCAGAAATTGTATCACTTGCACTTTCGTGAGCTTCAGTATCAGAATCTGTTTCAGAGCCATGTTGTCTGCGGCGTTTAGGAATCTCTTCAAAATCAGAGCTTTCACTACGTGTTTCGCTCTCTTCCCTTTGCCTAAATGAAGGTGCACTCGATACATGTTCTGACCTCTGCCTTGGCTCCCTGTAACGAGGATATTCTCTGCTGCGGCCTCTTCCTCCACGTCCGCGGCCATTATAGGAGCCTCTAAAGCTGCGCCCTCGAGAATAAAATTCTCCACGGCCTCTCCCCCTATATCCCTGGTCAGGAAACCAATCACGTTGTTCCCTAACTTCTTTCCGATAGTTACGTGGGGGTAAACCAGAATCCCTCCTGACAGGAAACCGGTTATCAATATGCTGCCTTTCTGAGATCTGATTCTTAACATGTGGTTTCTCCTGCTTCTCATCTTTTTGTGCTTGAACTGAAGTAGCTTGATTGCTTACAGTTTTACTAACTGACGTAATTGGTGCAAGTGTCTCAATTTTATCTATTAATGGTTTTCCATCCTGGCATACCTTTTTAGCCACTGACGTAGAACTGTCTGGAAGAGATTTTTCAGGTTCGCTTTTGATGACAATTTTATTGATTGCCTGAGATGGTTCTTTCTTTTCAGTTTTTGCAGCTTTATTACCTTTGATTGGAATGGAATGGCGTTCCTCTTTTTCTTTTCTTTGCTCACGTTCTTCTTTCATATCTCTCAGCACAGGCTTTTTGATTGGACCAGAACGTCGCACAGGCCTCATATAGCCTTCATCTCTCCTATTAGAACCTGGTCTAGGACCCCAACGTGTGTCATACCTGGACTCTCTTCTAAATGGCTTCTCATTCTTCAGTCCTTCAAATGCTTTACTTTCTTTTTTTGATTTTTCTTCTGGTTTGTCTTGCTGATCTTTTGGTTCAATAGACCGGTTTTGTATCTTAATTACAACCGGCAGAGAATCATTCTTCTGATCCTCCAACTTCAATGAATGGTTTGACCCACGGGATAGACTTCTCTTTAAGACAGTTCGAGTTTCTGCCTGTAATATAGGTTCCCCCTGTGAGCCCCGGGTCACAGCCAAATTCACAGATCCCAAGTTCACAGTGTCAGCCACTTTGTCAGTTTGAACAGGTTGCGTATCTTCCAGTGATTTGCTTTTAAACTTTCCCCTTTCTTCATCTGTCTTTTCCCTGAAGAATTCCTGGTTCAGTTTATTCAAGTGTGGTGATAATTGTCTTTTTTCTGTGGAATAAGCAGGCGTCTTTCTCTCTTGTTCCACAGCCACCTCAGACCTAAAGACATAACAGAATGATTAGAGCTGCATGGCAGGCAGTGTTTAGGAGTGCCAACTCATGTCACAACAGTGGAACACATAATCTCAACTGTAAGACCACACCACTAAGTCAGCGAGCACACCTGTATAACTATGAAGCATTGCCTGACTTTCTTATTCAGCATACAACCAAACCATGATTTCAATAATGCAGACTTCCTTTACCGCCCCGCATGGTGAGTGGGCATTCTTGTGTTGGCAGGCTGTGACTAGTGGGGTACCACAGGGATCAGTGCTTGGGCCCCAGCTGTTCACTATATGTATCAATGATTTGGATGTGGGGACCCACAAATGTTAAATTTCCAAGTTCACGGATGAACACAAAACTAGGTGGGAATGTGCGTTGTAAGGGAGATGCGAAGCAGCTTCAAGGGGATTTGGACATAGTGAGTGGGCAAGAACGGTGAGTAAGGCCTGCAGAGTATTGACAAGCTATTTAGGAACACAGGAGCAAGAGTAGGCAATTCAGTCCATTGAGCCTGCCCTGCCATTCAATATGATCATGGCTGATCATCCACGTCAATGCCTTTTTCCCCCACACGATCCTCCTATCCCCTTATGTCATTCGTATTTAGAAATCTGTCAATCTCTGCTTTAAACATGCTCAAAAACTGAATTTCCACAGCCCTCTGGGGTAAAGAATTCCTAAGGTTCATAACCCTCTGAGTAAAGAAATTTCTCCTCATCTCTGTCCTAAGTGGCTTCCCCCTTATTTTGAAATTGTGCCCCCTGGTTCTAGATTCCCCAACCAGGGGAAACATCTTAGCTGCAGGTACCTTGTCTACCCCTTTAAGTATTTTGTAAGTTTCAATGAGATCACCTCTCATTCTTTGAAACTCTAGAGAATACAGGCCCAGTATCCCCAATCTCTTTTCGTAGGACAGTCCCGCCATCCCGGGAACAAGTCTGGTCAATCTTCGTTGCACTGCCTCTATGGCAATAATATCCTTCCTAAGGTAAGGGGACCAAAACTGCACACAGTACTCCAAGGGCAGTCTAACCAAGGTACTAAACTTCACTATGCCTGTACTCAAATCCACTTGTGACAAAGGTTGACATGCCATTAGCTTTCTTAATTGCTTGCTGCACCTGCAGGTTAGCTTTCAGTGACTTATTGACAAGGACACCCAGGTCCGTTTGTACATCTACACTTTCTAATCTCTTACCATTTAAGAAATACTCTGCACATCTTTATCTCTTACCAAAGTAGATAACCTCACATTTTCCCACATTATATTCCATCTGCCACGTTCTTGCCCACTCACTAAGTCTGTCCAAATCCCCTTGAAGCCGCTTCGCATCTTCCTTACAACACACATTCCCACCTAGTTTTGTGTCATCTGCGAGCTTGGAAATATAACAATTGTGGGTCCCCACATCCAAATCATTGATACATATAATGAACAGCTGGGGCCCCAAGCACCAATCCCTGTGGTACCCCACTAGTCACAGGCTGTCAATGCAAGAATGACCCGTTTATTCCTACTCTCTGCCTGTTAACCAATCCTTAATCCATGCCAGTATATTACCTCCTACCCCACATGCTTTAATTCTGCTAACCAATCTCCTGTGGGGGACTTTATCAAAAGCCTTCTGAAAATCCAAGTATACCACATTCACTGACTCCCCTTTATCAATTCTGCTAGTAACATCTTCAAAAAACTCCAACAGGTTTGTCAAACATGATTTCCCATTCATAAATCCATGTTGACTATGTCCAATCACGTCCTTCATCATAGATTCTAGAATTTTCCCAACCACTGATGTAAGGCTAACAGGTCTGTAATTTGAATGTGACAGGACAGCACATCTGAACCCCATCTGGTCTACATTCCATATCCACATATTGTATCCAGCAGACAATATTGAAAAATTATTAGGGGCAGATAGCCAGATGGATTTTAACTTGCTCTCCCCATATTTCCTATCCCCAGAAAGGCACTAAATCAAGTTATACGAACATACTAATTAGGAGCAGGAGTAGGCCACTCGGCTCTTCGAGCCTGCTCTGCCATTCAACAAGATCATGGCTGATCTGATTGTAACCTCGACTCCACATTCCCACCTACTCCCGATAACCTTTCACCCCCTAGCTTATCAAGAATCTATCTAAGTCTGCCTTAAAAATATTTAAAGCCTCTGCTTCCACTGCCTTTTGGAGGAAGAGAGTTCCAAAGATGCATGACACTCAGAAAAAAATTTCTCATCAGTCTTAAATGGGCAACCCCTTATTTTTAAATAGTGACCCCTAGTTCTAGATTTTCCCACAAGGGAAAACATCCTTTCCACATCCACTCTGTCAAGACCCCTCAGGATCTTCAGCAGGTCTGGCAGCATCTGTGGAGAGAGCAGAGTTAACGTTTCAGGTCAGTGAGAAGGGTCACTGACCTGAAACGTTAACTCTGCTTCTCTCTCCACAGATGCTGCCAGACCTGCTGAGTATTTCCAGCATTTCTTGTTTTTATTTCAGATTTCCAGCATCCGCAGTATTTTGCTTTTAACCCCTCAGGATCTTATAGGTTTCAACCTACTGTTGCCTCTTACCCTTCTAAACTCCAGCAGATACAAGTCTAGCCTTTACAAACTTTTCTTGTAAGACAACCTGCCCATTTCAGGTATTAGTCTAATAAACCTTCTCTGAACTGCTTCCAACACATTTACATCTTTCCTTAAATAAGGAGACCAATACTGTACACAGTATTCCAATTGTGGTCTCATCAATGCCCTGTATAACTGGAGCATAGCCTCCCTACTTTTGTATTCAATTCCCCTTGCAATAAATGATAACATTCTATTAGCTTTCCTAATTACTTGCTGCACCTGCATACTAGCCTTTTGCGATTCGTGCACTAGAACACCCAGATCTCTCTGCATCTCAGAGCTCTGCAATATCTAGATATTATGCTTTTTTTTATTCTTCCTGCCAAAATGGACAATTTCACATTTTCCCACATTATAGTCCATTTGTCAGATCTTTGCCCAATTAACCTATCTATATCCCTTTGTAGCCTCACGCCCACTTCACAACTTACTTTCCTACCTATCATTGTGTCATCAGCAAATTTAGAACCATACCTTCGGTCCCTTCATCCAAGTCATTTATATAAAAATTGTAAAAATCTGAGGTCCCAGCACTGATCCTTGTGGCACACAACCTGTTACATCTTGCCAACCAGAAAATGAACCATTTATGCCTACTGTTGCCTGTTAGCCAGCCAATCCTCTATCCATGCAAATATGTTACCCCCTACACCGTGAGCTTTTATTTTCTGCAATAACCTTTTATGTGGCACCTCATCAAATGCCTTCTAAAAATCTATGTACAGTACATCCACCAGTTCCCCTTTATCCATAGCACATTATGACACCTTTATTGCCAGTCTGGCTAAGATGAATAAATTTAGCACAGACCAGAGAATGAAGCCAGACTTGAAAGAATCAAGGGTCTTTGAAACAAAATAATTTTTATAAACTTATGAACTTTACAGAACGTCACAAAACTCACCTTGAATCTTTGGATTCCTCCACTACTACTGGAGGAGTAGTAGCTTGCTGTGGTTCTGTATGAGGATAAGGTTCTGAGCTCCACACTAACCGAGGCTCTGCCGACTGAATGGTGTGATCCCTGGCTGGTCGTGACAGATGGTCAAATGATTCAGACCCTGAACCAGAATTGTCCATCTGATCTCTTCTCATTAGCTTTGTTGGCATCATACCTATTATGCACAAGACAGAGGTAATGGTTTTCAAACAAATTTCCATAGCAATAGCTTGATGTGCAAAAAGGGCATTGACAGATCTTTAGAATTCCTCATGATTAGAATACAGACTTTGTGTAAAAAGTATGTAAAAACAAGACTTAAAAATATACAGGATATGAAAAACATTTATCTAATCCTATGAAACAGCAATTGAGTTATTCTGTAAGACAATCTGTAGCCTACAGATGCCTCATTATATATTGAATACTTGAGACCCGCATTCCTCGAAACTTCAAACTTTGATATTGAAGGACAGATCTTGCTTGTTTCAAACCCACACATGCACTTTTCAGCATGGCTCACAGCAACAACAGATACTCTTGTTGCATTTTACCTCCCTAGCCCAGAGCACTAAAGAAAACCATGCCCACACTAAGTTCAAGATAAAAATATGATCATACCAAGCACAGCTATTTATAAATTACTAACCAGGGTGCATTTGTGTCATGTCCATTGGTGGCCTTCCAGACATCATACGTGGATCCATGTAGGACTGCATCATAATCCAACGTGGATCAAATCCCATGGAAGCCAAGTGCTGATGATGAGGTGGGGCTAAGGGAGTCTGGTATAAGGGCCTGTGCTGTGGTGGAGGAACAGGAGCTCCAGAAGACTGAGGCTGGGCCTGGGTTTGAGACTGAGCCGGAGTTTGAGATTGTGTTTGCTGCTGATGAACACCTGATGGTTGTTGTTGCCATTGCTGTTGCTTCATCATCTGCTCCTAAAAAGAACAAATTCATTAACGAAAGATTTCAGCTGCAGTTATTTGAAGATCATGTGGCAATTTCAATGTACAGATGGGCACAATACATTTAAAAAATATTTTCACTGCAGCACACACCAGTATTTACAATTACATATTAAACTGACAGATGTACAAGGTTCCCAATTTTATTTCGGCATTTCAATCAAAAAATTTCAGTCAGCAGCAGCACAGCCAGCCAGAGTAATACATTAATTACTGAGCCCAAACTCAGTACTGGATCTCCTACTGTAGTGGTGTGCTTTTTTCCATTTCAGAGACAGACATCCTTATTGGTCAAATGAAAGTGTATTTCATGGTGATTCAGACAATAGCAAAAAATTGTTACCAAATTATTAAACAGACACTTGCAACTGAGTTGAGACTCCAAAGCTCAAAGGAAAATTGGGACTTGTTATGCAAGAAAGCTGTATGAACCTTACAACCAACAGTATCAGATTGTGCCAGATTCAAACTCTGGTTCGAGATCAAAAGGTCAGCATGCTAATACATGGCACTAGCTAGCCCCTCGATTTTACAAGTGATTAACTAAAATATAATTAGACTAAAAAACCCAAATTACATCAATGCTGCCTGCTGCATGGGTCCACCTTTGAACCAATTCAGCAATCTCTTGGCCCCTTTGAGATGCCAGCCTATTTCCTACCTGTTGTCGCTGGAATCGAGGTGGCAGTGACTTCTGAAACTGCTTCGAGTAACCTGTGGGAGCAGTAGGCCGTGCTTGGGACCCCAAATCACCATCTGTGTCATTTGGTGTTTGAGTGACCTCCTTTTCATTGGAAGTACTGTCTAGTTGATCAATCGGCTGAGAAGCATCATCTGTCAATAGAGAAATTCAATGCTGTTATTCATTTTCTGCATTGTAACAATACCAGGCTAGATATAACAAAGCTTCATATGATAAAATAGATATGTGTAGAACTCAAGTTCAGGTTAACTTTGAAACTGCAAATAAAATGAAGTAAACTTGGACCAGCAGATAGTAATTAGAATACTGAACTCTGTTCTGAGAGGCCAAAACCAGCCCTTTTGCAGGAGAACAAGCAGTCATTTAGCTGTCTTTGCCATTTTGAGTACATATTATTCTTGAATACACCAAAAAAAAAACTTTTATACAAATGTAACGAAGAATGAAACCCCTCTGCAGAATACACCTGGTCAGGTAAACAGAATTACTGACGACCGGTAAAGTAAATGCTAAAGTACTGAGCCTAAATATCGAATGTGGTGTGCAGTTGGTACTGCTATGTGTTTGTACCACTATGAGCCACTTCCAGATTTCTGACAGCCTTTGTTGAAGGATCTCTGAAAGGCAAGTTGCTCAAAAGGGTGCCCACAAGCTCCAAAGCAAAACAGATATCCCACCATACAGCTACAAACCACAAGACCCTCACAAAGACAGGAAATGAAGAGAACAAGACAAAGCATCACAACCTCAACATGTAGTAGGATCAGCATAAAAAAAGGCAATATACATGCCAAACTCTGTAAGAAGTCAGAGCTGGAGGATTTCAGCTTAGAAAGTCACAGTGGTAAGCATATCGACTCAAATACCAGGCTAGGCTATACAATCTCTACAGATCCAGACCAATGTCTGACAGGTTCTCAAGTAGTAGCTAAGGAAAGCCTCCAAAGCATTCAGGCTACCATAACTGTCACTGCAAGAGGTGAAATGATGCTAAACATCAACTCATTAGCACTCACTGCTACGAAGTGGGAACGGGTGCTGGTTGCTGATCTCCCCATTCTGTTCCTGAGCAGATTTACATTGAAGTAAAGGTTGCAGGACCTCCCAGCTGGACAAAAAGTAAACTGAAGATGCAACCCTTGGTAGCCACATGCAACAGCCACTGGGGATGGCCTAGCAGCAAGCCACATTGTTTACTTTCAGTTGCAGAGATATTAGGCCCGATACATCTGTGGGATATATTCCAATTGGAGTAGATGACATGGCCTCAACTAGAGAATGAAAACTCCAATCTGCCTCCTTCCTAGAGGTCCAAGACAGAACACAATTTCATCCTGCCCCTACACAAATAACTCAGTAAACCCCCAAGTAAAGGGGGTGGAGGGGGAAGAGAGCTAAGCTTCAGACCTCCCCTGTACATCACATTCCTGATTAAAAACCATTGATATTTAGGCAGTGAATTACTAAAATTGAACTCTGGCTGAAATATAACCTGAAGTCAGAATCCAAACCTTTCAGAGAATAATGTGGCCACCCACAATTTTTTTGTTTAAAATGAAATACCTGCATCAGTTTTAATGATGCTCTTCTCTTCTGTTTTTTGGCCTTTGAAATCATCAGACTCACTCTGTGGTTCCTCCTTGCTCTTCTCCATCTCACTCTCTTTTTCTTTTTCATTTTCATTCTTTTCCTGTTCTTGTTCTAATGCTTTCTCCTTTTCCTTTTCTTGTTCTTGTTCTTTCTCCATCTCCTGTTCTTGTCCTTCTTGTTTCTCCTGTTCTTTCTCCTTTTCCTGTTCTTGTTCATTCTCCTTTTCCTGTTCCTTTGCCTGTGCCCATTCTTGATCCTTCTCCTGTATTCTCTCATTTTCTTTCCCCTTTGCTTTTTCATTCTCATTCTCCTTTGCCTTCTCGTTTTCTTCTGTGTTTTCTCTCTCATTTTCCTTTGCCTTTTCCTTCTCTTTTGCTTTTTCCTTTCTTTCTTTTGATTGAGTTCCATACTTTTCATCAAGTTTCTTAAGTTTTGCTGCACAGGCTGCCAACCGCTGCTCCTCCATTCGTCGTTCCTCTTCCTCGCGCCGTTTTCTAGCTCTTTCAACTGCTGCTGAAACATCAGACATTGATGGTTTCCTTCTTTGCCTCCAAGCTTCATCACCTTCACTTGGTAATATAGGTTTGGTAGTGGCATACTTTCCTGGCCCAATCTGGCGATTTGGAGGTGGGTGCTGTGATTTAATTGGAAAGAAAAATGAAGCAAGATTTGCTGAGTTGTTATTAACTAAGTACTTAAAAATGTCCTAATTACCAAAACATCTTACTATAATAAATAAAAGTGCAACACAGCACCAACTTAATTTTAATATGGGACACCTCACTGCTCTTTCCTGAACTGATATTTTTTGTTTAAATTACCTGGGAAGTTGCTTTTTGATTGACAGAAGCATTTCCTAGTCCACGCAATTCACATGTTACAGCTTGCAGCGATGCCCGTCCCAAATCCTAAAGTGTAAACAAATAGCAGCCTTTTATTCTAAATTTTACACCCAAAAACAATTGCAATTAAACCTGGTCAAATACATAAGTGTCAACACATGACTACTTATACATAATTGAAAGCAACCACTAAATCAGGTGTTCTCAAAGAACACCAGAACTTTTAGGACAAAGATTCGGGCATTTGCATTAAACAGGTATGTTACAAGTGAGATAAGGCATGGTAGTTACATTTTTTTCTCCACAAACTGTCCAATTTATTGGAAGGGAAAAATTAGAGATCTATTCTCATTCACCAAAATGTCCTTAGATCTGCCTTGTGCTCAGAATATAATTTGCAATCCAAATTCAGGGGACCTTTGGGAAGGCTGGATTCAAACAGGTAAATTAATTTCCTTTTGATTCATAACAGTGCTCTCATTAGATTTTCATGGAAGATACGTTCATTACTATGAAGAGTGACATGAAATGTGCCAGTAAAGGAGACTTACAAAATAACTAAAGCAGCAAAGTCAAAACTGTGTTAAAGCTAAGTTTATAAGTTGAGACGCATTTCATCATTAACCATTAGCACTTGAGTATCTTCCACATTTAATATGATTTTTAAATTTATACTTTATGCCATCAGAAATGTGGAAATATGAAAAACACATGGCTGAAGAAAAACTGCACAAGGAAAAGTTACTGGCAGCTACTTCAACATATTGGCATACTTCATTAGCTGCAAGGCTTTTTGAGAAGTTGTGAGGTTATGAAAGGCACAATGTAAATCAAGTTTTTCTTTCAAAGGGGAGTTCTATTATTAACATAACAGAAGTGTCACATTGGTCTGCACTGAGTGCTGCTGGAAAGCACAGAGTGTGAAGGGAGTTTGGTAAGTGAGGGAGTTCGGTGAGCAGGGGAACTATAAATTAAGAAAAAATACATTTAATTAAATTAAAACAAAAGATGGCAGGACAGATGATGTGTCACAACTGCAGTATGTGGAAGCTCCTGGATGCAGTGGCAATCCATGGCAACCACGTCTGTAGTAAATGCCTGTGGTTTGAGGAACTTCGGCTCAGAATCATGGAGCTGAAGGTCGAGCAGCAGACATGCGATGCATCAGGGAGGGGGAAAGTTACCTGGACACTGTTCCAGAAGGCAGTCACACCGCTTAGAATAGGGTCGTCTGTTTTGGTCAATGGTCAGGGACAGGACGGTGTGACTGCAAGTCAGGCAGGTAAGGGGATCGAGAAGGTGGGAGCGGAGGAGCCTCACCCCTTGCAATTGAGCAACAAGTTCGAGGGTCTTGTAGCTTGTATGGACAAGAACGAGGGCTGTAGTGTGCGTGAGCAGACTGACCATGGCACAGGAAGCTGTTCAAGCAGGGGGAGCAAACAGGAATGTAGTGGTAGTAGGGGACAGTATAGTGAGGGGGGTTGACATTGTTCTCTGCAGCAAAGAGAGAGTCCAGAAGGCTGTGTTGCCTGCCCAGTGGCAGGGCTGGAGAGGAACCTACAGTTGGGAGGAGGAGGATCCTGTTGTCGCAATTCATATAGGTACCAATGACATAGACAGGACAAGGAAAGAGGTTTTGCATAGTATGAGGAGTTAGGCACCAAATTAAGCAGCACCTCAAAGGTAATTATCTCTGGATTATTACCTGAGCCATGTGCAAATTGGAGTAGAGCAAATAAGATCAGAGAAATGAATGCATGGCTCAAAGATTAGTGTGGTAGAAGTGGGTTCCAGTTCGTGGGGCACTGGCATCAGTACTGGGAAAAATGGGGGCAGTGCCGTTGGGACAGTCTACACCTGAACCATGCTGGGATCGGTGTTCTAGCGAGCCGCATAACTAGGGAAGTAGAGAGGGTTTTAAACTAAGTAGTGGGGGCAAGGGATCAACTTTGGGAAGATGCGGTAAATCAAAGAATAGAGACAAGGCAAGAGAGAAAGGTATTAATATGGGAAAGATAAACAGACCATGACAGGAAGGGACAGTGAGTACAAATCGAAGAGTAAATCAGAAGACAAGGCTAGAAGTTACAAAAATAATAAAAGGACAAATCTAAAGGCTCTGTATCTGAATGCATGTAGCATTTGAAACAAAACAGATGAACTGATAGTGCAAACAGAAATAAATAAGTACAATCGGATAGCCATTACAGAGACACGGCTGCAGGAAGACATAGATTGGGACCTGAATATTGAAGGGTACATGACATTTAGGAAGGACAGGAAGCTAGGAAAAGGTGGAGGGGTGGCTCTGTTAATTAATGATGATATTAGCACAATAGAGAGGGATGACCTAGATTCAGGAAACCAGGATGCAGAAGCGGTTTGGGTCGAGATGAGAAATGATAAAGGCAAGAAGTCACTTGTGGGAGTGGTGCACAGGCCCCCTAACAGTAACTACATGGTAGGTTGGAGTATAAAGGAAGAAATAATGGGAGCTTGTCAGAAAGGTACGGCGATAATCATGGGGGATCTTAATCTACATAAAGACTGGAAGAATTAGATGGGAATAGGTAGTCGAGATGAGGAGCTCATAGAATGATTTCAGGATAGTTTCTTAGAACAGCACATTCTGGAGCCAACCAGAGAGCAGGCTATACTAGACTGGTAATGTGCAACAAGATAGGAGTAATTAATGACCTCATAGTGAAGGGGCCCTGAGGCATCAGCAATCATAACATGCTTGAATTTTACATTCAGTTTGAGGGAGAAGACTGGGTCTAAGACTTGTATTTTAAACTTAAACAAGGGCATGAAAGCTAACTGGCAAATTAGGTTAAGGGATAGGTCAATAAAGATATAGTGGCATACATTTAAGGGTATATTTCAGAACTCTCAGAATTAGATACATTCCAACAAGAAAAAAAATTCCAAGGGGAGGACCCACCATCCATGGTTAACTAAATAAGTTAACGATAGTATCAAACTTAAAGAAAAAGCCTATAATTGCGCAAAAATGGGTGGCAGATCAGAAGATTGGACAGAATGTAAAAAGCAGCAAAGAATGACTAAAAGATTAATAAGGAAGGAAAAATTAGAGTACAAGAGAAAGCGGGCTAGAAATATAAAAACAGATAGTAAGAGTTTATATAGATATTTTTAAAAGTGTGAACAAAGCATTGGTCCTATAGAGTCTGGGGAACTAATAAGGGAAAATAAGGAGATGGCAGATGAATTGAACAGGTATTTTGTATCTGTCTTCACTCTAGAGGAAACAAGTAACATCCCAGAAATATCTGTAAATCAGGAAATGGAAGGGAGGGAGGAACTCAAGAAAATTACAATCACCAGGGAAGTGGTACTGAGCAAATTGTTGGAGCTGTGGGCTGACAAGTCCTCGGGTCCTGATGGACTTCATCCTAGGATCTTAAAAGAAGTGGCTAGTGAGATAGTTGATATGTTGGTTTTAATTTTCCAGAATTCCCTAGATTCGGGGAAGGTTCCATTAGATTGGAAAATAGCCCAGTGTAACTCCTTTATTCAAAAAGGCAGGGAGATAGAAAGCAGGAAACTACAGGCCAGTTAGCTTAACATCTGTCTTAGGGAAAATGTTAGAAGCTATAATTAAAGACATTATAGCAGGGCACTTAAAAAAATTTAAGGTAATCAGGCAGAATCAGCATGGTTTTGTGAAAGGGAAATCATGTTTAACCAATGTATTGGAGTTCTCTGAAGTAGTAACATGTGCTGTGGATAATGGGGAACTGGTGGATGTACTGTGCTTGGATTTCCAGGAGGCATTTGATAAGGTGCCAAATCAAAAGTAATTGCAGAAAATAAAAGCTCATTGTGTAGTGGGTAACATATCGGTATGGATAGAAGATTGGCTAGCTAACAGGAAACAGAGATTAGGCATAAATGGGTCATTTTCTGGTTGGCAAGATGCAACAAGTGGTGTGCCAAAGGGATCAACGCCGGGGCGTCATCTTTTTAAAATTTATATGAATGACTTGGATGAAGGGACTGAAGGTATGGTTGCAAAATTTGATGACACAAAGATAGGTAGGAAAGTAACTTGTGACGAGGACATAAGGAGGCTACAAGGGGATATTGATAGGTTAAGTGAGCGGGCAAAGATCTGGCAAATGGAGTCTAATGTGGAAAATGTGAAATTGTCCATTTTGGCAGGAAGAATAAAAAAAATTATCTAAATGGTGAGAGATCACAGAGCTCTGAGGTGCAGAGGGATCTGGGTGGTCCTAGTACATGAATCTCAAAAGATTAGTATGCAGGCAAAGCAAGTAATTAGGAATGCTAATAGAATGATATCATTTATTGCAAGAGGAATTGAATATAAAAGTAGGGAGATTATGCTTCAGTTATACAGTGTATTGGTGAAACCACATCTGGAATACTGTGTACAGTATTGGTCCCCTTATTTAAGGAAGGATATAAATGCGTTGGAAGCAGCTCAAAGGAGGTTAACTCGACTAATAACTGGAATGGATGGGCTGTCTTACAAGGAAAGGCTGGACAGGCTAGGCTTGTATCCGTAAGGGTTTAGAAGAGTAACAGGTGACTTAATTGAAACATAAGATTCTGAGGGGTTTTGAAAGGGTGGATGTGGAAAGAATGTTTCCTCTTGAGGGAGAATCTAGAACTAGGGGTCATGTTTCAAAATAAGGGGTCGCCAATTTAAGACAGAAGAGAATTTTTTTTCTCAGAGGGTTGAGTGTCTTTGGCACTCTTCCTCAAAAGGCAGTGGAAGCAGAGTCTCTGAATATTTTTAAGACAGAGGTAGATAGATTCTTGATAAGCAAAGGGGTGAAAGGTTATTGGGGGTAGGCAGGAATGTGGAGTTGAGGTTACAATCAGATCAGCCATGATCTTGTTGAATGGCGGAGCAGGCTCGAGGGGCTGAGTGGCCTACTCCTGCTCCTAAATTCATATGTACTGTCAATGAGATCGGCACTGGAGTCTACCTGACGATCAGTCTGTAGGCTTCTGTTGGAAGAGCTCTTGTTTGGTGATTGCGGAGCTGCCTGCATTGTTGCACCCTCAGTTAATGAATCTTTACTGCCTGGACACTCATTGGTTTCTTTGCGGCCATCAGAACTCTCTGAAGTTCTTGACCCAAGGCGTTCAGCTCTGTTGATTTGCTCATCCCTGTGATCACTCAAAAGAAATAAAAAAAACAGTGAACTTCAGCACTCTCCAAAATATGACATCCCAGCAAACTAAAGCCACGTCACATCTATATATTTCCCTCCAATTGTGCATCTGTTGCAGTTCCAGATACTGGAAACAGCATTCCGAATTTAAACCGGGACAAATTTTGAGTGTAAAGGAGTTTACCCCCCATGAAGCTCAACTATACCGTTCCACACTGAAAATGAAGAAAAAAATTCCAAAATGAAATGCTGAACTGAAAATTAGTCAATTTCAGTGGGATAAACGAGGGCCAACCCAGATTAACAGGTTGTAAGGATTGTCAAACTGCTGACCAACAGTGGGAAATTAAATTTAAGATTGATATGACAAATAGAGATGCCAATGCAAAAATAAGGTTTAAAAAGCATGTGATATATATAGGCGAAGTAGCCCAGTAGAAAACTATGAAAGGTAACAAAAAATTTTATTCACATTTAATAAGCTAAGATGATAAAATATTAAATGATTTTGCAGTGAATATTTCTTTAGGGTATAACTCGCTATTCAATTTCTGTAGTACAACCGGGATTATAAAGGATTTTGAAGTCAACATGGCAGTTACTTAAAATAGCCTGGGACTCAAGCCTAACAAATCTCCTAGGCAATGCAAGATATTTCCTGGGGCTCTGGGAGGGAGGAAATTTATGGTTTGTGATTTCTGACTATCATGCAGCAATCATGCACTGGTTCCAAGGAACTGGAACAGACAAAAGTATATTACTTATATTAAAGGGCAGAAAAACCAGCCTTGGCAACTAGAAGCTCACTGGCACATCAACGGCAGTTAAAAATGAACATACTTCTAAAGCAACTGCATTAAGAAATAGTATGTATGGGATTAGAAGATGAACCTGCCAAATAAATCTCAATTATGAGGATATTACCGATTAAATAGTGCCATTCCCTTTGATAGTTATTTGGACTTCCAGAAATCTTCAGACAAAGTTTCACATGAGCTATCTAAATAAACTAACCACCACAAAAATACAAGTTAGAATCATGTCACAAAAACGTGTTCTTAATTTAAAAACGATAGACAAAAAAAAGCAAGATCAACTTCAAGCATAAAGGGAAGACTGAATAGAGAAAGTTAAGGTTTACAGTTTAGAAAAGATGGTGTGTGAAGTATTAAAGCCCTGAAATTACTGTTGGCAGTTTTAGCAATGAGTTCAACATATCTGTTACCAGCATTATTAAACTATAAGACTGAAGAATGCCCTAAGGCAATAAGATACCTTCTAATTCTGCTAACAATAATTTCTAGGCTTAAATATTATAGAAAGGGTACACTTCAACTACAAAGTAGGGCCACAGAACAGAAAGCTCAGGAAATTTAGGAAGGGTTTAAAAAGTTAAGCAAGATTTTGATAGGCTGAATAGGGAAAGAATAGGGAATGGGGAAACGGTAGCATAGTGGTAATATTACTGGACTAGCAATCCAGAGGCCCAGACTAATACTCCAGAGGTATGAGTTCAAACCCCACTATGGCAGCTGGAGGGAGCTGAAATTCAATTAATTAATGAATCTGGAATTAAAAAGCTGGTACCAGGAATGATCATGAAGCTATTAGACTGTCATATAAACCCACCTGGTTCACTAATGTCCTTCAGAGAAGGAAAGCTGCTGTCCTTACCCAGTCTGGCCTACATGTGACTCCACACCCACAGCAATGAGTGACTCTTGACTACTCTCTGAAATGGACTAGCAAGCCACTCAGTTCTATCAAACCGCTGCAGAAAAATTGAATAAAAAAAGACGGACCATCTAGCATTGATCTAAGCATCGGAAACGTCAATGGTGCACTCTGCCAAGTCGATCCTGCAAAGTCCTCCGCACTAACACAAGGATTTGTGCCGAAATTGGGAAAGCTGTCCAACAAGCTAGTCAAGCAACAGCCTGACAGTCACACTCAGAATCATATCGTACAGGTAATGTCCCAGATTCCTCCATCGTCGCCCCAGCTATGTCCCAGAACAGACCCACCAGAGGTGGCAACACAGTGGTATAAATTCAGCAGGGAGTAGCCCTGGGAGTCCTCAGTATGGATCTCGGACCCCATGAGGTCTCATGGCATCAGGTCAAACAAGGGCAAGGAAACCTGCTGATTACCACTTACCACCACCCCTTAACGTTCTATTATTATAGGTGACATTTCCATATAATCCACCTCAGACTGTGCTCTTGAAATGCAAGAAATATTCAATTGAATGCCTCTATTTGAGCATCTGCTGAAAATCGATCTAACATTTTTCTGTTTCACCTACCCAGCCATCACCACCTTGATTGGTGTCAAATGTTAGAACTGGACTATGTTAAGCCAGCAAGCACAGCAAAAAGACATAGGTTTCAATTTATAAGAGGCCGACTTCATGGAAATAGTTGTCTAGACATTTACACAAGTAAAATCGTTCAAAAAAAAATGCGAGAACTGTAATTAACTGAAAGTAGGTCAGCATATTTCTGCACTGGGACTGAACTTCTGCCAGTGGTGACCAACCTAGTGCTTTTGAGAATCAGGAAAATGTCTACAAAAGTAGACAAGTTTAAACATTAGTCAAGGATAGGATTAGAACTTTGGGAGTTCATGACTGCACTATTAGATGTACCAGGAAGAGACAATTTACTTTTTAAAATTCATTAATTCTTAACATAATGCAAGTCAATGTCTGGCAAACAGATTTTGTAGCTTTGAAGATTGCACTGCATTACTTAGAAATTAAACCATACCAGCTTCCATCATCTTCCTTGTGCACGGATGCTCCCTCATCCTCATCACTAAAATTTAGTTTCTCCGTATAATCCACCTCAGACTGTGCTCCTGAAATGCAAGAAACATTCAATTGAACGCCTTCATTTCAGCTTCTGCGGAAAATTGATCTCGAACTTTTTTCTGTTTTACCTGCCCAGCCATCATCAGTTTCCGTGTCCAGGTTATCAAGCTCCTTCAATTCACTTGCGCTAATAATGGAGGGTCGTTCAAGAAGGTCAAGACACCACTGAGAATGCTGTTGCCTTCCGGAACTACTTTGGTTCCTAACCAGCATGGAAAAGGATTGAGAGAAAAAAAAATTAGTAGAAAATCCAGACTATTTGAAAAAAATTGATCAAGGAGACAGAACATTTAGGAGTAAACTCACCATAAAGAGAGAACACAGAAATGTAGACTCAAAAAACACGAGGGGAGGGGGAAAAAAGGAAAACACGAAAGCTATAGAAATGTTTCATATACTAAAAAAGCAAGGAAGAATAACTTAAGGATCTCTAAAACACCCTATATAAAGGGCTATATGGTATTCAATTGTTTGTAACACAGATTTAAAAAACTAATTCATTGGTTTAAGGGAATGCTTACTTAAAGTAGACAAACCTATCCAAATTTCATTTCTAATTTTTTTTAAAGTAATGTACTCCATTTTTGTAAAATGACACTTTAAAATTAAAAACACATATCTCTGGATAACATCCATATTTAACAGCACATATGTAATTCAACTGGTCCATGTCCCCTTATCAGACTGAACAAATTGACTGAGGTTTTAATACCATGAGCTGTCTGTGAAATGGGGTACACCTTTATGTGCATTCCATTGTGCACCTCCTGTCTCCTCACTGTTTAATCAGTGACCCTAAACAGAGTAGGTGCTTCCTTCTACTGCATTTTTATTTTGAGGGGAGTAGGAGACGACTTCTGGTTGTAAAACTAGAATGTTGCTTTAACTTAAAAAGACAAGATAAAGCTAGCTAAAAGAACGTAAGAAATAGGAGCAGCAGTAGGTCATTCGGCCCCTCGAGCCTGCTCTGCCATTTAATAAGACCATGGCTGATTTGATTTTGGCCTCAACTGCATTTCCTGATGTCCCTCCCATAACCCTCGACACCCTTGTGGATCAAAAATCTGTAACTGAGCCATGAATATATTCAATGATCCAGCTTCCACTGCTCTCTGGGGAAGATAATTCCAAAGATTAACAATCTAGAGAGAAGAAATTCCTCCTCATCACCGTCTTAAAAACCTTATTTTTAAAACAGTGCCCCCTAGTTCTAGATTCTCCGATGGGAAACATCCTCTCAGCATCTACTCTATTGACCCCCCTCAGAATCTTATGCTTCAATAAGATCACCTCTCATTCTTCTAAACTGCAATGAGTATAGACCCAACCTGCTCAACCTTTCCACCTAAGACAACTCTTTCATCTCAGGAATCTGGCTACTGAACCTTCTTTGAACTGTTTCTACTTAAGGAACTTTCCCTTAAGATGGTTGGCATCCTTCCAGCTACAAAAGATGATGGACATGCAGCAAACAATCCATTTAGGTGGTGTGTCTTCTCTTGGTGCACCTTTGCTGATGGCTGTGGAGG
Source organism: Heterodontus francisci (assembly GCF_036365525.1). Classification (NCBI taxonomy): domain Eukaryota; kingdom Metazoa; phylum Chordata; class Chondrichthyes; order Heterodontiformes; family Heterodontidae; genus Heterodontus; species Heterodontus francisci. Next base: position 95,622,482 of record NC_090378.1, on the reverse strand, counting down.
CCAGGTTCTGCCAATGGTGCCACACGATAACTGACAAGTGACGCGGTGAGTTATTTTTGACGTTAGGACCTGTTGCCAAGCTGCTGTAGCAACTGGTCATCGTAGTAGTGCACACCAATCCACAGGATGTGTTGCCATTTCTATCTCAAGTAAGGAGACCAAAGCTGTACACAGTACTCTAGGTGCAGTCTTACCAGTGCCATGTACAGTAGTGCCATGTACAGTTGTACCAAGACTTCCCTACTTTTACACTCCATCCCCCTTTCAATAAAGGCCAACATTTGCCTTCCTAATTACTCGCTGCACCTGCATTCTAACTTTGAAATTCATGTACAAGGACACCCAAATCCCTCTGCACCACAGCATTCTGCAGTCTCCCTCCACGTAATATTCTGCTTTTCTATTCTTCCTGTCAAAGTGGACAATCTCACATTTTCCCACATAATACTCCACCTTATACTCCATCTGCCTTTGTTCTAGTGTCCTTCTTGAAGCCAGCTCCACAAGCATTCAGGCAAAACTCCTGCAAAACCAACTTTGATGGACTGGACATTGTGTCCGGATGGCCGAAAACCAGCTCCCCAGCCACGTCCTGTTTTCTCAACTCTCGAATGGCCAGCGTTCCAGGTGGAGGACAAAGAAAATGCTTCTGAAGCTCTCTTTGAAGTGGGTAGCATTGACTTCGATGACTGGAAGGAGCATGCCACCAATCGTTCAAAATGGGAAAAACTTGTCCATCAAGTTGCATCATGCTTTGAGTCCAAACGCCTTAATGATGAGGCACAGCAGCAGCAGAGAAGGAAACAAAAGGAAGTCCTGCACTCCGGATCCCACTGCCTCGTGGAACATCCTGCTCCAAGTGCCCAAAGATCTGCTGGTCGAGAATCGGCCTATACAGTCACCAGAAGAGCCATGGCAGTAACTAGTGACCTTGAGTAGATGTCTCCTTCGAATCGAGCGACAGCCAACGATGACGACTCCATCTGCCAAATTTTTGCTCACTCACTTAACCTATCTAAATCTTTTTGCATACACTTTGTGTCCTCCTCACAACTTGTTTTCCTACCTATCTTTGTATCGTCAGCAAATTTGGCTACAATACACTCGGTCCTTTCATCCAAGTCATTAATATAGATTGTAAATAGTTGAAGCCCCAGCACTGATCCCTGTGACACTCCACTAGCTAGTTTGCCAACCTGGAAATGCCCCATTCATCCTGACTCTGTTTCCTGCTAGTTAGCCAATCCTCCATCCACGCGAATATACTATCCCCAACACCATGAATTCCTATCTTGTGTAGTAACCTTCTATGTGGCACCTTATCGAATGCCTTTTGGAAATCCAAACACACGACATTTACCGGTGCCCCTTTGTCCACCGCCCTCGTTACATCCTGAAAGAACTCTAATAAATTTGCGAAACACGATTTCCCTTTCATAAAACCATTCTGACTCTGCCTGATTGCATTATGACTTTCTAAATGTCCTGATACTACTAACTTGATAATGGATTCTAGCAATTTCCTACTGACAGACGTTAGGCTAACTGGCCTATAGTGTCCTGCTTTCTGTCATCGCCCTTTCATGAATAGAGGTGTTACATTTGAGGTTTTCCAATCCGCTGCGACTATTCCAGAATCTAGGGGATTTTGGAAGATTACAACCAATGCATCTACTATCTCTGCAGCCACTTCTTTAAAGATCCTAGGATGCAGGCCATCGGGTCCAGCGGACTTGTCAGCTTTTAGTTCCATTAGTTTTCCTAGTACTTTTTCTCCATAGTGATTGCTTTACTTTCCTCCCTCCCTTTTGCCTCCTGATTTCCTGCTATTCTTGGGATGCTTTTTGTGTCATGTACTATGAAGACAGATACAAAATACTTGTTCAAAGTGTCTGCCATTTTCTTGTTTCCCATTATTAACACCCCAGTCTCATCCGCTAAGGGACCAACACTTAATTTAGCTACTCTTTTTTATATATTTGTAGTAGCTTTTATTGTCTGTTTTTATATTTCTTGCTAGTTTACCCTCGTACTCAATCTTCTCTATTTTTTGTCATCCTCTGCTGGTTTCTGAAATTTTCCCAATCTTCTGCTCTACCACTAATCTTTGCAGCATTGTACCCCTTTTCTTTCAATTACATACCATCCTTAACTTCCTTAGTTAGCCACTGATGGTGTATCCTGCTCAGTCTTTCTTTCTCAATGGAATGTATCTTTGTTGGGAGTTATGAAATCTCCTTAATGTCTGCCACTGCTTCTCTACTGTCTTACCTTTTATCTTATTTTCCCAATCCACTTTAGCCAACTCGGTCTTCATACCCTTGTAATTGCCTTTACTTAAGTTTAAGACACTAGTTTCAGACCCAAACTTCTCACCCTCAAACTGAATGTGAAATTCTATCATGTTACAATCACTTTTGCCGAGAGGATCCTTTACTATGAGGTCATTTATTAATCCTGCCAGAACAGCTAAGATAAAAATACTAGAAATGCAAAGCACATCAACATCTGAAAGATTGATGTTTCAATAAGAACCAGTTAACAGAACTTCAATTTCAGCATTTTGTTGCATCACAGATAAAGATGTGCAAAGAGACAATATAGTTGTCTGCACGAAATTAACTGACCTAAAAGGGTTTCATTATGAAAGTAAATAAAATTATGCATCAATCCTTGGAAGCATGAAGCAAGTTATTTCGTGAACAATGGCAGACATCTGAATAAAGTGCAGTATGCATCATTAATATTCAGAACTTGTAGTATACTTACTTAATATTTGGTGCTGGATACGGTAGTCGATGTGGCCCTTGCATTTTAGATGAGTGAGACATCTGAAAGTTAGCAGAAAGGGGACTGATCAACTGGTGTGATTTATAAATTAATACACTAGATCAGAAAATTACTTTTTCTTCATAAATTCTGTTTATTTGAATTTTAACTTCCTATGGTATTCATTTGCGCTTGCCCTTATAATTTTAGGTGCACTTGCTGAGTAGCACACTGATGGCATATAATGCTGTACAGTTTTGAAGTGTGGATTTCAAGAACAAGTTGCATTAATATAGTGCCTTGAACTTGATAAAATGTCCCAAGATACTTCACAGGAGCGTAATCAGACAAAAATTGACCAAGGAGACATTAGGATGGAGACCAAAGCCCTAGTGTGAAGTTGGTTTTAAGGAGCATTTTAAAACAGGAGAAAAGGGTGGAGAGGGTTAGGGAGGGAATTCTGAAGCTTGGGGCCTAGATGGCTAATTGTACACTTTGAAGATATGGGTTAGTGCCAACAGTGAAGGCAAATCATGAAGAGGTTCGCAGCCTGCTTTACCTTTGACTAGAGTCTCAGAAAAGCAAACTGATTGGCTAGCATGCTGTCTAACTTGGTATAATTTCCTTACAGCAATTTGTTCATAGCCAACCCGTAGAGGGTGGCATCTTCAGATAACCTAGCAAAACTTTCTGCCTTATTAGCTGCCCATCAGCTGTGTTCATTTCCCAAATAATTATATTTCTAAAAATGAGTCTACCTACTGTCAACATTGCCACTGAATCAGACGACCACGGGTTCAAGCCCCAAGCACTGCAATGTCAGAGATACCAACTTTTGGGTGAGATGTTAAACAGTGGCCCCACTGATCAGAAAAAGATCCTACGGTCCTATTCAAAAAGCATGGGAATGCTCCTTGTGCCCTGGCCAATGTGTATCCCTCAATCATCACCAGAACTGCTGTTTGTGGGCCCTGCTGTGCACAAATACTCTGTCACATTAGAGCAGCAACTACACTTCATAAAATCACAATACAGCACAGGAAAAGGTCGTTCAGTCCATCATGACTGTGCCAGCTCTTCAGTAGAGTTATTCCATTAGTCCTACTTCCCTGCCCTTTCCCCATTGTCCTAAAAAATGCTATCCCCTTCACAATTTTATTTTGAATGTTGTAAGATTTTAATGATTTCATCAATTGAGAGGTTTTACTAATTATGTGTTTTCCTTTATTTTTGGATTATGCTTTAATAATTTTTCCATATAGGCTTGAGATGTTCTAGTTGAGTTCTGCATGTTAAACAAAATGCCAGGGAAAAACTGTGAGAAAACTCCTTTTCTGATAAGACACACATACACAAATGGTCAAATGAATTAAGTTACAATGCTATCTCGAGAAAGAAAGAGGAGACAGTAAGTGTCTGGGACCAGGACCTTGAACAGCATGTGTACTCCTCTGTCCATGTTGCCCAGGTGTCTTATCTCAATTCAAAGTCGTACTTAAAAGCCAATCTAATTAGGCTAGTAACAGCTATAGCAATTATCAGTTATTAGGTCATTAAACTATTAAGCCATGTAGTGCACCTATTTTTAAAGGGATTTTCCCATATCTTTTCAAAGATCATGATGCTACAACATTTGCTTGTAATTGACTTAGATCCATGAGAGCAGTAATTGACTTGGGAACAGCATGTAACCAGAATGTACTGTTTATCAGAGGATGCAACACTGTAAAAGTAGTAACGTGTTTGTAAAGGATGTAACTTCTGTTCACAAAGGAATGTGACCCTGGGAGCTTAGGTTAAGACGAGTTGGACATTTGTTTGGGCCTTCGTGCCAGGGAATTGAGGGCCATGGAGGTGGGGTAGCATTGGGTGACACAAAACTGGTCAATTGAAAGGGTTAATCTGAACTCTACCCAAATATGGGAGGAGATATATATAAAAGTTGAAAGCAGAGGGCCATTTTTGGCACAGTCTTCAAGAGAACTTCGAGACAAGTTTGGAACAAATGATGTCACCTGTGCTGCTGACAATTTGGGATTTCTAGATTCCCGGGGTATAGATATTAACAAAAAGCAATGAAGACGACGTGGCAAGCATTTTACAACTTGCTTATTAAATTCTGCTTAATTTACAACAACTGATGCACTCTTACCTTGTAGGTAAGGGCCCAGCCAAGAACCCCCCATTGTTGTTAAATTGAGAATTAGGAACTGATTAGAAAAACTATTAGAAAAAATGCTGCTATTGAATCTGCTGCCACCATCCTTTCAGGCAATGAATTCCAAAATCACTGTTTTAAAAAAAAGGCCTTGATGCCTCATTCACCTTAATTCTGTGTCCCCGGTAACTGATCCTGTTACCACTAAAAGCAGTTTCTCCTCATTTACTCTATCAAAACCCTTCATGATATTGAATGCCTCTACCAAATCTCGACTTTCTCTGCTCTAAGCAGAACCCCAGCTTCTCCAGTTTCTGCACATAACCGAAGTCCCTAATCCCTGGTACTATTTTTTGGTCATGTGCAAGAAACTGGAACCGCTTCCTGCACAAGAGGTTATCCAAGTCACATGAAATGCCCTTAAGAACCCACATGGCACAGGAATTGCAAGCACATTAAAACTAGTATGCTGTAAAGAACGTCTTGAGAATGTGAAAGGTGCTATATAAATGCAAATCTGTTCTTTACTTTCTTTTATCATGTACACACCTTTCCAGAAAGAAAGGATTAATACTTACGTAAGGTGGCATTATTCCTCTAAACTGTGGTGCAGGTGGAATAATCAGCTGCCCATTTATCTTGGACAGAGGCAATGGTGCTTTTTCCCGTCCATCCCGTTTATCAAGACCTTTGCAGCTGTCATTCAATTCTGGTGTGGCTGTCACTCCATCTTCTAAAGTACAGGGTTTACCATCTTGCTCCTGGGATCCAACAGGCATTGGGCTAAGAGTTTTCCCTCCACCATCCCGCCAACTGGCAACATCTGTATAGTTCAACAAAGATTATAATTATATATCAAATGATTTCCTGTTGGAAATCTCAGAAGCAGTTCCTGATCCCAAGTGGATATGCCTTCCTAAATGGAATTGTTACTTGCCAATACTGCAGTTGTGAACATACTGAAACATCACTGATAAGGTAGCAATGTTACACTTTGCTGATACTGCAGGCCTTACAGATACAAAATTTACATTTGCATTTACCTATACTCGTTTGGAAACTTAATACAAGTAACTTGGTTTTTGCCTCCTTCACATTTGCAGGTATTTTTGTACATTTTTATGCCTCAATTTAAAAGATTAAATACAAATACTTTTGTTATTCTTTCCCCCTCCAAAATCATTTCATGTAAGAATGAAGGAGCTGCTCGATGAAAATAAGACCAAGGCCCATCAGGTTCATCTTCCTGGCAGTTGCATCGTGCAATAACGGAGCTGGTGACGAAACCCGCCTTCTTAAACAATGTTTCCGATATGTTTTAAAGTTACACACTTTCAAGCGTAGGCGGTGTCCTCTGGTTCTACTGCTCTGGACAAGGTGAAACAACTCATCATGGTCTACATTAGCGAGTCCTGTTAGAATCTAAAAACTATATCACCTCTCAATCATGTCTTCTCTAGTGAGAACATGCCCTTAATTTAAGTTAGACATTTTTTTTCTTCCTCTTGTCACCCACAGTAGGTTTGCAGTTCTTGATAAAGCTTTTAGTGAAGAACTTCACCAGCGAATTTTTAACCAAGTCTGCAATGACTAGGTCCTTGATCATAACGTTATTCACTATGGTCTAGGATTGTCCGGCTGCCTCTTGCACAATGTGTGGGCTCTGCATCAAAGCAGCTCAAACAATCCCTTACGACCCCAGTGCAAACATTAGTTCCCCTCAAAATACACCAAAAGAAGCTGCAACACCCTGGTTGAGTTTGCTGCAGGCTTTCATGCTGCATTTTGGGTATTGTAGTTTTGTTCTGTGCAATCTTTAGCAATTATTTCAGGAAATCACTAGAGTTAACTTTTTTTGAAAAGGATGTCACTTTCTCTGCAGTTTTAATATGCCACCCTATACATTTAAAGTATGACATATTAAGAAATAAACCTGAATTTACATGGCATCTTAACATAAGATATCCCCAAAGCACTTTAAAGGTAGTATTGTTACGTAGATATATGTAATGTGCTCTGTAGCACTTTAAGACAAAAACAGCAAGCTGGATCTCTTTTCTCTAGAAAAGAGAAGGTTGAGGGGTGATCTAACAGCTCTTTAAAATTACGAAGGTGTTTGATAGGGTAGACGTAGAGAATATTTCCAGTTCTGAGGGATGGGGTTGGAGGGTGAGTAATTCAAAACTAGGGGTTATAAATACAAGACAGTAACTAAAAAATCCAATAGGAAATTCAGGAGAAACTTCTTTAACAAGAGAATGATTAGAATGTGGAATTTGCTGCCACAGGGAGTAGCTGAGGCAAATAGCAGATACATTTAAGGGTAGCTAGATAATGATCAACAAATTTTACAGCACAGGAGGCTATGCAGCCCGTTATACCTGTGCGGCTCTTTGAAAGAGCTGTCAAATTTAGTCCCATACCCCAGCTTTTCCCCTTCATCCCTACAAATTAGTCCTCAAGTACATGTCCAATTGCCTTTTGAAAGTTTGCACGGAATGATTCCACCATCCTTTCAGAGAGTGGGTACCAGATCTCAACCCTCTGGAAAAAAAATTCTCACTTGCCTTCTAGCTCTTTTGCTGGTTATTTTAAATCTACCACCTTTGGTTACCAACCCACTTCCCACAGAAAACAGTTCCTCCCTACTTGCTCTATCAAAACCCCTCATAATTGTGGATACCTCTACTAGGCCTCCCACTAACCTAGAGTCATTGAGAGATACAGCACCAAAACAGGCCTTTCGGCCCAAAGAGTCCGTGCCAACCATCAACCACTCATTTATATCAATCCTACATTAATTCCATTTTTCCTCTTACATCCCCACCTTCCCTCAATTCTCCTACCTACACGCGGGGGAATTTTTACAATGGCCAATTTACCTATCAACCCGCACGTCTTTGGCATGTGGGAGGAAACCGGAGCACCCGGAGGAAACCCCTGCGGTCACAGGGAGAACCTGCAAACGCCGCACAGGCAGTACCCAGAACCGAACCCGGGTCGCTGGAGCTGTGAGGCTGCGGTGCTAGCCTGCGGTGCAAGCCACTGCACTGACCTGAACAATCCCAGCTTCTCTAAGCTCTACACATAACTGAGGCCCCTTATCCCTGGTATCATACTGGTAAATCTCCTCTCTACCCACTCCAAGGCCTTGACAGAATTGTGCACAAAACTGTATACAATACTGTAGCTGAGACCTAGCCAGAGATTTGTAAAGGTTTAGCGTGATTTCCTGGTTTTTGCAATCAATGTCCCGATTTAAAAATGCAAGTATTCCCACATGCTTTCTTAATCACTATTAACTTGGTCTGCCACCTTGAATATGCATCCCCAGGTCCCTCTACTCTTGCATCCACCACCGCCACCCCTGCCTCAAAATATCATTTAGATTATACTGGCTGTCCATGTTATTTCTCCTAAAGTGCATCAATTCACAATTATTCATATTAAATTGCATCAGTCATGGGTCTGCCCATTAACCAATCTGCTTTTGTCCTGAAGTCTGCTACTATCCTGCTCAATATATACTATACAAGACGCAACATAAATAGAAGCAGGAATCCGCCATATGGCCCCTTGAGTCTGCTAAATACTTCAGTGGAGCTTCAACTCCACTTTCCTGCCTATACCTAGATCGCCCAATTCCCTTAGTGCCCAAAAATCTATCAATCTCAGTCTTGAATATACTCATTGACTGCACATCCTCTGCCCTTCTGGGATAGAGAATTCCAAAAATACGCAATACTGAGTGAAGAAATGAAACTCATCTTAGTCCTCAACGGCCAACCCTTTATTCTGAGACTGCGCCAGTGTTCCAGATTCCCCAGCCAGGGGAAACAACCTTTCAGTGTCTACCCTGTCAAGCCCCTTCAGAATCTTGCATGTTTCAATGTCACCTTTCATTCTTCTAAATTCCATAGAGTATAGGGCCAATTTACTCAGCATCTCATTATAGGACAACCGCCTCATTCAGAAACCAATCTGGTGAAGCTTCATTCCAAGGCAGATCTATCCTTCCTTAGATATGGGAGAAAAAAACTGCGTAGAGTACCCTAGATATGGTCTCACTAAAGCCCTATACAACTGTACCAAGACTTCCTTGCAGTTATACTCCAGGCCCCTTGCAATAAAGCAATTAAATAAGGATACCAAGGGATTATTGATCAAAGGTAGGTAAATGGAGTTATGATACAGATCTCATGATCTAGTTGAATCGCAAGATAAACTCGAGAGGCTGAATGATCTACTCCTTTTCCTATGTTCTTACTACTACATTGCACTTTCATTTTGGTCTAACCCTAGTACTAAGAATTTATCCAAGTTTCAACAGTTTGATATATATTTGGTCAATAGCTGCAGGAACTCTAGCACAGGAAAAAATACTAGTAAGACAAACCCCATCCGTCTAAATTTAAGCCACCCATCCATTTTAAAGCAATAAAAATTGACAAATGCACATGGTACTATGGGTACGCAAGACTATACTGCTCCAACTTGAAGGTAGCTGTGTGATCTTGGAAAGCTACAAGTGAGAAATTTGAGAAACGGGCAATACAGTTTAAAAAGATGTAAACGCAACACATACTTTGTGGGCGCAAGCTAGGTCCAGGTCCATAAGCCTCATCTGGCAACTCCTTTTGATCTCCAGCTGCCTGCAGGCTGGGAAACTCATGCTGGAAGTGAGTGTTTAAACTTTGGATTCCTGAATTGATAAAAAATCACAGAATAAAGAGTCATGGACACAAACATTTGTGTGTAAGTTTCCTCTGATTTCTAAGACACATACAGCAAAAGTTACACCGGTGAACCCTTATTCAACAACATCCTGTATTTTCATACTGCCTTTAATGTAAACTGTCTCAAAGCACTTGGCATAGGAAAGTATGGATGGTGAACAGAAACATAGGTTAGGAAAGATGAGAAACGAGTCAAAAGCTTCCCCCAAATTTATCCTTTTTTAAGCATAAGTATGTGGTAAGAAGTTATATAAGAAAGATAATTGGGAGGCACTTCATGACAATAGGGCTGACATGACTGAATGCTGAGTGAGAAGTTAGGCTGGGAAGGAGATGCAAAAGAACCCAGAGTTGGAGGACCAAAGGCTACTGGATGGAATCAAGGGGGAAAACTGGTTGCAGAGGTCATGTGGGGATGTCATGAAGGATTGGCAAACAAGTATAAGAAATTTAAATTTGATGCTTTGGAAGTCAGGGAGCAGCAGAGGTCAGCAAGGACAGTGACAAAGTGAATATAGGCAGGGGAATTCTAGACGATCCAGAGTTTGGGAGGCCAGGGAGCAGGGCATTCAAAGAAAAGTCTTGGGAACAATAGCATGAATAAGGATTTCAGCGGCAAGAGGGGCTAGGGTAGGTAGAGGCAGGCTAGTTGTGGAAACAAGGATATAGGGTTGGATACTCTGCTCAGGGTTGAACAGGATATTGAGATTATGAACTACCTGGCTTGGCCTGAGTGAACAGGCAGGGAGATGACTGGAACGAGAAGCAAGGGTACCCAGATTATGCCAGGACCTGAAAAGAATGGAATTCTATTTACCTCCAGTGACAATGTCAGATAGGGAATCTGACAAAAGAGATCATTATGGAATTGAGGGTGATGCTGAACAGGTAAAATTAGTTGTCAACACATACATGGAAATTGATCCCATGCTGGCTGATAATACTGCCAATGGAAGCATGTAAAAGAACTGGAGAACTGTTAAGGATGGAATCTGAGTTTTCCAGAGATTAATGGAGGTGGTATGAAAGCCGTTGCTGGAGATGTATCTCACTGGGAAAGAATAGGAATGGAACTAAGCAACAGCAGCTTCCTATAGCTCTAGCATGGTGATAGCCACAGAGAATGTTATAAACAAATTTAAAGTGGTCCTGATGCTGTTGACAGGATGGAAGCTGGATTCAAGGTTTGAAAAAAGAGCTTTAGGAGATCTGTGCAGCAAGACATTTATATTTGCACTTGCACTTATACAGCACCTTTCATGACCTCAACACATCCCAAGTGCTTTGCTGTCAATGAAGTACTTTTGAAATGTAGTCGCTGTTGTAATGTAGGATTTGCAACATGTAAGCTGCCACAAACAGCAATGTGATAAAGACCAGATGTGTTTGCGATTTTTGAGGGATAGATATTGGCCTGAACACCAGGGAGAACTCTCCTGCTCTTCTTCAAAATAGTGTCATGGGATGTTTTATGCCACAAGAGCACAGATAGAGCCTCAGTTTACTGTCTCATCCGAAAGATGGAACTTTCAACAGTACTCCCTCAGTATTGCACTGGAGTGTCAGCCTAGACTTTTGTGCTCAAAAGTGGGCCTTGAACCCACAACCTTCTGACTCAAGAGAGAGTGCTATGCACTACACCAGGCTGACACCAAGGGAAGTTAGACATGAGACAAAGGTTGAAGAGAGCAGAGGGTTCAAGAGTAGGTTTCCTGAGGAGTGAAGGAGTGAAACAGCTAAGAGAGCTGCTGCCATGTCAGCAATCTGTGTTGAGGGCTGTTATGATCATAAGTCAGATGTGCTTTATTTTACCTGCATACATATTTAATATAGATGCAGCAATCCCTGGACTGTTGAATTAAGACCTGACTTTAAAGCAATGGTCAGTTTCAAGAATAAATCTGATTAAAAACAGAGGGCTTTAATTAGTTGACAATGAGTTCTGCGGAAAAAACATCATCCTTTTCAGAAGCAGGAGATTGCTTGGATATGGAACGGTGCAAAAAATGAATGTAAAACAAGAGGAGAACCAGTCAGGAAGTACCTTTTGCATTTTTATCTGTGAACAACAGGAAGTCAATTAATTTGTTTTATTTTCTTCACCTCATACGGGGCACTTGTTTCAATATTACAAAAGAAAATGGACGATGAGGAATATAAGTGTGATAGCCCGATGAAGGATCAATTGAGTGATTCATGTAGAATGCCCCACAAAGCACTGTAGATGAAGACAGGAACTCAGTTAAAAAAGTTTGAATCTGTGTTCCTCCATTTTATGGTATCATGTTTGCCTTGCAGTGGAGATCCACTGGGGTGTCAGGGAGGCATAAAAGGAAAACTAGAAGAGCTGTCACCAGTCGCTGCTGTACATTTCTCAGTGACTGACTGAAGAATGATACTGGTAGAGGCCTGCGACCAAGGATGGGTTGATCAGTTGGGTGTGAACAGGAGAGAATGATTTTACCCAACCCCCGACCTCACAGTTAACTATTACAGCATCAAGCTCCCTAATATTACTCAAGCACAGTATGCAACAAACAAATGTAGTACACACAAACCAAAGTCAATCATTGGCTCATTCTAATTTGTAGATGCTTACCATCTCCTTGGCCAGTGTGCTTATTAGTCTGGGCCCAGGATTTCACAACTGTACTTGGTACCTCCTGTGTGCTTGGGGCTGGGGGTTCTGAACTGGGCTGCTGTGACTCTTGTACTTGGGTTTCAGTAGTATTGTTACTGAAATCACAATTTTGAAATTAGTTCTCTTGTTTTCGTGTAAAACAGACAGGAGAAAAGTCTCAGTTTATTCCAACAAATATAACAAATTATACTAATTTGTACAATTACTGTAATAGCTTTGACCAAATATGTCATTTTCCTATTCCTTACCTGTCTTATTTAAACCCTCGCCCCATTTCCCCACCCCCGTTTAAGAAAAGCAAGTTTGAAATATCCAAGGTAAATAAATCAAAATTTCTCAACCATTTTATTCTGAAAAGTAAAATCTCTCAATTCATATTTCTAGATTGCAAAATAACACTGTCAGGGTTCTTGCTTACCACCCTCCATAAAATATTCTTCATAGTGGTTTTTTAAAAATGTAATTCCTGCCAACTTATCCTCAAGAAAATAGTGGACTTCAGTGATATTTCCTCCGCGGGTGACAATGGCCTATCCTAAGGATCCTACACCAATTATGAGTGTTCTTTGGTTGTATACACATCTCCATTTATAAGATACAACACAAGTAAGTTAATTTTCTGTAGATAATAAATAGATTAGCATACTTTGAACTGCAATGAAAAGTATATGCTTATTTAATTTCTACAGTTTGTGTACTTGGTGCAATAAAATTCTATGAAGACAACTTCACTGCAGTCTGTACCTCTCCTCTTGCTGTTCAGATTTGGTGACCCACCCTGATCCATCCTTTGGTATGATATTAACATTGGGATCATTTCCTTTGTTTTCTGCTTTGAGACTCGGAAGATTGGCAGGTGGTGGTATGCGTCGTGAGCTGGCCACTTTTCCCAGGCTCTGCAATCCATGGCGTGCTGCAACTGTGGACAATGACCAGACAAAAGTTAAGAACAAGAGTATAACGATGAAGATTCAAAAAGTGTGTGGGATTTTATTTTGCACTACTGATTTCCTTTACATTTTCAATGTAAAACCACAAATCCAATATAACGCAACTGCCTTCGACAATACAGCATTTCTCTTAGCACCATAACTAAATTATTGATAATCTGGATGCAGATTTCTGCTCAGAACTAGTCTGAGACTGCCAGTACTATGTGACCATAAGAATATTTTTTGGCAATACCTGAACATAGGTCAGGCCCTGTACAATTTATAATGTTTTCATATCAGGCATAAAATCTGGATAAATCAAAGTATAACAATAATCCATGCTTTCAGTTACTTTTCAATTTTCATATAATTATATGAACAACCTTAAGTTAACAATTAGGACAATTTCATTGGGCAGGACAAGCCACTGCTGCTGCAAACTGCTAATCCACATAACAGAAAGATAAGATTTCATACCCAGGTATGCAGATTCTTGATTTCCACCATGGGACCGAGAAACACTGAGCAGAAGAAAGGTGCTCCTCCACAAGAGAAATGAAAGGGTGAATCAATACAGTCCCAATGTCCAGTTGAAGAGCAGCACTAAGAGGGTAAGGAAGCAGCTCACCAACCTGTCCTCTCAACAGCCCAAGAAAAAGGATGCGTAAAGGGGACAAAAATATTGATAATAGCAAAACTACATACACTAAGTTCCGAAGAAGGGTCACTGACCCGAAATGTTAACTCTGCTTCTCTTTTCACAGATGCTGCCAGACCTGCTGAGTGGTTCCAACATTTCTTGTTTTTATTACACTAACCAGAATTGGCTCACCTGAATTTTTCTGAGTCTCTATTGACTTCCCCTTGTATGTGTTAAACAGGTTGAGTGTTGCATACTTGGTTTTCCCATCCTTTGCCTTTGTGTTCTGGCCTGACCTCTCGGACATTTCGATGGAAATTCATCGAGTCTGGCAAGACCTGGATAACCCTCCGTACCAGCCACCTCCTGCAAAGCAACACATAGTCAGAAACTCCCAAAGTCAAGTTTCCTTTCAGATTTAACAAGGACTTACAGGCCCAACTGCAACTGAGAAAGATTTCTCCAGTCAACATATGGATTGTTATAGCTGCAGCACCATAAATTAAACCAAATAAAGTGCTTTAATTGTTCATCTAAGGAAGCCATTTATTAATTGACTGCTACTTAGAGTGACTCTGAAAGGATGATAAACAAATTGCCAAGAAATTCTTTGCAAAATGCATAGAATTTGTAGGTACCAACATTGGATTTTGTTAGTCTAGAACTGACAGGAATGGAAATATAAGAATTCAGGGCAGTCTTCCTTTCCAAGGAAACCATTTTCATCTCCTTTGAACAGGACACAAAATTCTTCATACAGCATACTTGGAGAAAGGGTGACAACTGAGATTTGACCAGGTATGGGTACAATTAAATAAAAAGGCTTTTGCAGTATCACAGAATAATACAGTGCAGAAGAGGCCCTTCGGCCCATCGAGTCTGCACCGATTCATTAAAGACACCTGACCTGTCTACCTAATCCCATTTGCTAGCACTTGGCCCATAGCCTTGAATGTTATGACGTGCCAAGAGCTCATCCAGGTACTTTTTAAAGGATGTGAGGCAACCCGCCTCTACCACCCTCCCAGGCAGTGCATTCCAGACCGTCACCACCCTCTGGGTAAAAAAGTTCTTCCTCAAATCCCTCTTAAACCTCCTGCCCCTCACCTTAAACTTGTGCCCCCTCGTAACTGACCCTTCAACTAAGAGAAACAGCTGCTCCCTATCCACGCCCCTCATAATCTTGTACACCAGTACTTAGGAGTTAGTTGCCTTATGCTTCGATATCAAGAACAAACAGCAAATTTTGCACTAATTTGGAGGGATACTGCAGAGTGCTGGTTCATTAGCAAGATTTATCAACTTTTTCTACTGCAGGATGAATCGCAGCCAAGTCCAATCCAGCTCTCACCAGATAGCCACACGTGCAGTTCACTAGGAGTTTCCGAATAACGATTAGGAGTGGAAACGTGAGCTTAACTGCAGCCGCTCTACCGCTATGAGACTGGCACACACTAGCATGCTCACACAGGACCACTTGGGTGAACCACAGAGCTCCTGGTTCCTAGACAAACAGACAGCTGCATGATCCACTGCCTTTGAGGAGAGCCGGGGGTGTTGGGGGTGGGGGGTGGTGGTTGGTATGGGGGATATGAAAAGAGGACAGAATATTGTTTGGGGTGGAATGAGGAACTGATTACTAAATTCAAAAACTGCTATAAAAAACTTTAATATCAGCAGAATAAATTAACAAATGAGGAACTAGCCAAATGCTTTAAGTAACAATTCCTTCTCTAATAACTAATTGGAAATTCAAGCAGTTTCATATTTCTGAAACAGTACAATCTTTCCTATTCCACGTGAACATGCATGTTAGCAGGCACTGTCAGTTGAGCGAGAAGACCACCCAAGGTTCTTGATCGTTATTCATTGGCACTAGCTATAAATTATAGGCAGGAGTTCAATTGGAGTCAGCTGTGATGAGAACAGCTGGCCAACTTATTGATCATAACATGATTGAATTGCTCAGTTTGAGGGTGAGAAGTGTTGGTCTAAGACTAGTGTCTTAAACTTAAATAAAGGCAATTACAAGGGTATGAAGACAGTTGGCTAAACTGAACTGGGAAATTAGGTTAAAGGATGCGACAGTAGAGATGCAGTGGCAAGCATTTAAGGAGATATTTCATAACTCTCAGCAAAGATACATTCCTGTGAGAAAGAAAGACTCTAGAAGGACGCACCATCCGTAGCTAACCAAGGAAGTTAAGGATAGTATCATAAAAGCAAAATATTGCAGATCCTGGAAATCTGAAATAAAAACATAGTACTGGAAATACTCAGCAGGTCAGGCAGCATCTGTGGAGAGAAAAACAGAGCTAATGTTTCAGGTCTGTGACCTTTCATTGGAATCTGATGAAACGTTAACTCTGTTTCTCTCTCCACAGATACTGCCTGACCTATTGAGTATTTCCAGCGCTTTCTGTTTTTATTAAGGATAGTATCAAATTGAAAGAAAAAGAGTACAATCCTGCGACGATTAGTGGTAGGTCAAAAGATCGGAGATAATTTAAAAACCAAAGAATGACTAAAAGATTGATAAGGAAGGAAAAATTAGAGTATGAGAGATAGATAGCTAGAAATATAAAAAAGATAGTAAGAGTTTCTACAAGTATTTAAACAGGAAAAGAGTAACTAAGTGAGCATTGGCCCTCTAGAGAGTGGGTCTGGGGAATTAATGGGAAATAAGGAAATGGCAGAAGCAGAGAAGATATTTTGTGTCTGCCTTCACTGTAGAAAACACAAATAACATCTCAAATACTTGTAGATCAAGAGGTGAAAGGCAGGAGGAACTTAAAATAATTACAATCACCAGGGAAAGGGCACCAAGAAAACTATTAGAACTAAAGGCCGACAAGTCTCCAGGACCTGATGGCCTGTATCCTAGGGTCCTAAAAGTGGTGGCTGCTGAGATAGATGCATTGGTCCTATCAGATTGGAAAATGGTGAATGTAACTCCTCTATTGAAGGAAGGAGACACAGAAAGCAGGAAATTAAAGGCCAGTTAGCCTAGCATCTGTCATAGGGAAAATTCTAGAATCTATTATTAAGGAGGTTACAGCAGGGCACTTAGAAACTCAATGCGATCAGGCAAAGTCAACATAATTTTATGAAGGGGAAATCGTGTTTGACTAATTTATTAGAATCCTTTGAGGAAGTAACAAGCAAGGTGGATAAAGGGGAGCCTGTAGACGTGGTGTACTTGGATTTCCAAAAGGCATTTGGTAAGGTGCCACATCATAGGTTCCTACACAAAATAAGAGCTCATGGTGCAGGAAGTAACATATTAGCATGGAGAGAGGATTGGTTAGCTAACAGGAAACCAAGGTTAGGGATAAATGGAGCATTTTTGGGTTGGCAAGCTGCAACACATGGATCAGTGCTGGGACCTCAACTATTTACAATCCTTATCAATGACTTCGATGAAGGGACAGAATGCATAGTTGCTAAATTTGCTGATGACACAGATAGGTCGGAGAGTAAATTCTGAAGAGGACATAAGGAGTCTGCAAAGAGATATAGATAGGTTAAGTGAATGGGCAAGAATATGGCAAATGGAATGGAGTATAATGTGGGAAAATATACTTGCCCACCTTGGCAGGGAATAGAAAAGCAGTATATTATTTAAATAGAGAGATTGTAAAACTCTGGTACAGAGGAATCTGGGTGTCCTGGTACATGAATCACAAAAGGTTAGTATGTAGGTACAGCAAGTGATTAGGAAGGCAAACGGAATGTTGTTTATTACAAGGGGAATGGAATATAAAGTAGGAAAGTTCTGCTACAGTTATACAGGGCCTTGGTGAGATCACATCTGGAGTACTGCATACAGTTTTGGTCTCCTTACTTAAGAAAGGATCTAATTGCATTAGCAGTTCAGAGAAGGTTCACTCAACTGATTCCTGAGATGAAGGGGTTATCTTATGAGGAAAGGCTGGACAGGCTGGGTCTGTATCCATTGGAGTTTAGAAGAATGAGAGGTGATCTTATTAAAACATATAAGATCCTGAGGGGACTTGACAGGGTGGATGCTGAGAGAATGGTTCCACTTATGGGAGAGACTAGAACTAGGGGACATTATTTAAAAATAAGCAGTCTCCCATTTAAGATGGAGATAAGGAGAATTTTCTTTCTCTGAGGATCGTTGGTCTGTGGAATTCTCTTCCCCAATGAGAGGTGGAGGCAAAGTCATTAAGGCTGAACAAGACTGACTCCCTTGTCAATCAAGAATCTAAGGTTATAGGGGCTAGACAGGAAAGTAAAGTTGAGGCCACAATCAGATCAGCCACGATCTTATCAAATGCTCCTAGTTCACATGGTGACTAGGCTCTCACTAAAAATGATCTCTTGGTGGAGATACTGGACAGTGACTGGAAACTGTAGAGGGGGGGGGGGGCGGGGGGGGGGGTGTACCTTATGCAAAATAATCACAGTAGCAGAGCTGACAGCAGCAAACTGGCACAAAAGTTTTCATAAGCTATCAAGTATGTTCAGGTCAATCAAATCTAATGAAAAAAATGGCTTCAGTTACAGTCGTCTTATTCGATTTGGCTGCCCAGTATTATATGCCAAATGTACATGTTCAATTTGCCTGATAAAACTGAATGAATATTTGAAGAATTCTACCAAATACAATTTCTGTGATTCCATAGTATGAATGACTGGAATATTCTTGACTGCGTCACTGGAATTGTTGAGTATACTGTTTTAATGCTAACATACAAAAGCACTTTCATGCTATGAACTTGTGTTTACAAGGGATTCCATTGAAACTTCCCAAATTCAATTTTATTTAGTAATCCTCAATATTTGCCACAAAAAACATTGCGAAACAACAACATTCTACCACAATGTGCTACACACATTTATTTATTCTCCATGCTGTGCCAACGACACTTCACAGTAATGGTTACTGCAATGGCAAATGCTATTACCTGCAGGACTCAATTATAATGTATTTCACAAGAACGAATACATAAATGGAATGCACTGTAATTGGTGCTACTATTCAAACTAGTACTCGAGCATGTTTGATCAAGCAGTCATGAAAGGTTTCACTATGTCCAGATTCACGTTGGCAGCATGGCAATTCAGCACAATGATGTTATGAAGAACCTGCAATGAGTATTAGAATCTAATTACTTGAGCAGTTGCTGGAAACATAAATTCTGAAATACAATTTATATAAAAACAAGGGCTCGGAATTTGCAGTGGTAAGGGTGGCAAAACGGTCAGCGTTTGCCGTCATCACTTCTATGAAACTGGCAGCAATTTTTGAAGACGCACATGCGCAACTAAATGCAGAAATCCAGAGGTCCCAGCAGACTGCAATCAATTAGAAATCACTGAATTGATGAGAACTTCCCCCTTTATGCTGTATTATCGCTATTAACCCCCCCATCCCCCAAAAACTATGGCTTGTTAATGAGGTGTAATTGGGTTTTTAATGACGTATTAAGTCATAACTACCACTGAATAACCTCCTTTGCTCCAGAAAACTGTTATATTTGTGAAAAGCCAATTTTTTTCCATTGATAAAAATTCCAAGTCTAATAATTTTTTTAAAAAGGTTATGCTATTTCAGCTTCTAATGTGCATGTCCCAATCATTTATTTCTGTGACTGTTATAAAAAGTGATGGATAAGAAGTGTATTTTACATCTTGGCTTGCAGTCTCAGAATACTTGAATGAGATTGGCTGCTTACCATACTTGATAACATCACTGTTGCTGGATGCCTTGGGATCCCCTCGATTTGGCACCAAATTCAAATTAACGTCGGGAAAGATGAAATCTACTCCTCAGAGATCGCCAGATCTTTGTGCACGGCTTTCTTTGAGGTCAGTGCTAAGTGCCGGTACTTCGCCGCTGACCACAAAATGCTGACCAATATTTCTATGGTATTTTGACAATGAATATGGTGCAGCAACCCATGGTCTAAAGACAAGACTAGCCTGGTATGGAGCTCTGTATGAAGCATTTCCCCATCTTGCCCTTCCTAAAAGCAAAATCACCACAGTCTCTTACAAGTTAGTATCTTGCACACAAAAATATTTTCAAGTATCTAGAAATCTGTCATTTTGGGTCTCCGTTCTCCTCAAGTCCATGTATTATGAAGGAACTCACTAGTTACAGTAGGAACTTTGCAAGACAGCAAATGTAGTTACTTGCTATGGACTGTTACATACTGAGCCAACAGTTCATTTCCAAAAATCAGTCACTTCTAGAGTATCAAAGATAGGCAGTTAACAGCTTTAAACTGTGGTGATATTTTGCATATCTACATCTATTGAACTAAAGGTTTGACAAAATACCTAAAATAGAATCAGTATAAGCAAATCCTAGCTGATGAGATACTTGGGAACACAATTGCTGACTTCTATAAATTATTTTTAATCCACCAGAAAAGTCCAACAGTTTCTTTCCCCTCTACCTCAAGATGGAAAAATTTGACTGCAAACTGTAATGGTAGTTATAGTGATCTTTTCCACACCATATCAATAATCAGACACCTGAATATATAAGGTATTTCGAAATTTAGCTACTAGTGTTCACATAATCTGGTTACTTTTTCTGTATAACCAAATTCTACAACCATTCCAGTGAACACAACTATATCAAAGTTCAAATTTACAGCCAGTAAAAAAAAAAAGCCAATAAGGTTATGATCCTTCAGAATGACAAAATACTGGCTTGCTTTGCTTTAAAGGAGTAATCCTGTAGCAATGTGCCCAGCTACTGATTACGCTTTGGCTATGACACAAAAAAGATCTATCTTTACTTGTAATTTTGCTTCGGAATATCTTTTAGATAACAAATACTTTGAAGAAATCATCCATCACAAATCACCTGATATAACTCAACACATACTCCTACATCTATATAAATTATTCATTCTCCCAAAGCAAAAAGCTTAATATGGCAACTACACCCTGAAACAATACATTCATGTATATCAGTGGACTTCATGATACATTGTTACGAGTGCTTCCATTTTTTTGTTAAATTATGAGGATGTGTGTTAAAACTGGAAGAAGATTCCATAGATGCTGGAACTTAGTGTGTTTTTTTTAAAAAGAGATCATCAGAAGGTCTTTTGGACTGAGCTTGAAAACAAGAGTTACTGGAAGAATCAAGGAGTGCTAAAAACAAGCCCTTAATGGAAGGCACCTGCCTTCAGATAATTACCCAGCAGGGCTTTTTCGACTTGGGGGAAAGATGTTTACAAAAAAGTGACAGGTCAAGATTTATAGGGGTCAGGAGGCTTGACTTGTGACATTGTTTTGGTTTCGCTTTGGACAGTGTTAAAAAAAAAAACAGTTGGAGAAAACTTGCCATGGGAACAAACCCCACTTTAGCTTGTTCCAGCTGCTTCCATCTCTTTGAGAAGCTCTGAGAAGCAAGTGTAAGATACAAATTGAAACCGTTGCTGCATTTTTCCTGGAAAGCCTGCCCAAACTGATCTTCAACGTTGCCCGACAAGAACTGTTCTAGGAAGCTCCCAAAGATACCCCTCTATGCGTATCTGGGACGCCAAACCAAAACAAAGGACATCTGACATCTTTCCATATCTTCCCTTTTTTCTTCAAGAATTAGCAAGTATTTGGCCTATTCTTTTTGACTGTCTTTTTTTGTAATAGATTTTTATTTTTCGGTTAACCAGTGTGCATGTGTGCGCGAGTGGGAGGGAGGGGCTAAGGTAAGAAAGAAACTTTTAAATTTCAATCTGTGTTAATGCTTTGCATCGTTGCTGGTTAAGATTTGTTTTATAATAAACTGATAACTTTGTTGTTTATTTAAAAAAACCTGGTTGGTGTATTTTATTCTGGGATAAAAGTAGAGTCTATGATTAACCGTATCGGTAACTGAGAAAAAATTTAAATATACGTTGTGACCTTTGGAGAAGTGGAACTAAAAACAGTGCACTAAATATTAAAAGGTTTCTTGCAAAAACCTTTACGGCATTTGAAGTGCAACACTATGCGTCTGAACAACTGCAACAAAAGTTTATGTTAAAAGGAAAGAAATTTAATTCAATTTTAGAATGAATGCAGAAAAAGACAACGACCTTGCATGAGGACCGTTTAAATGGCTCGGATATTTTTTTTTGCTGGGGGGATAAAGATTTTAACGCATCCTCACACTATTGATAGTGGTAGAAGTGGGTAGCACTTATTTTGACTCTTTGCCCATCTACACTTCACTGCAAAAAATTGGCTTCAGGAGTTCTGTATCATCACATACCAGTGTATTGTTCTAAAAAGCTTTGGAAAACACTGAAGGCTGTGCAATTTTAATGCTGGAAGTCATCAGCAACTGCAAAATGATATAAAGAAGAATACTATCGAGCTTTTTGTTTCAATATTTCAAATTGCTCCAATTTAATAATCCTTTTTAAAGTTGTGACAAGATTAGAAACAAAATGATTTTATACTTTCAATGATAGTTTTCCACTGACCACTGTAATCCCGAGATTTTTTTTTTTAGAACACTTAAAAACCTGATGGGAAAAAGATTGAGTATTTGATCAAAAATCATATCATGTAAATTAACACATGCATGAACTCTCTGCAATTTGCAGAATTAGGTTTTCACATTAATGCTACCTGCACAGGATTGGCAAAACGCAAATTAGAAGTATGTGGGTCAGTTGATAATACAATTTATAGAAATACTGAATTTTGTGCTGTTGTATATAATTTTAAAAAGCTTTTAGAATTAAATCATTTCCTAGAAACTACAGAACATCAAGGAGGCTGGCATGTCCTACTTAGGACCTTCAATTAAGCTAAAGGCTGATGTGCAACAGATAGCTTTTATGGAAATTCAAGTTTTGGGATGACAGTTACTGGAAGGCATTGCAATTGTAAAGCAGTTGTATTTAATTGTATGCAGGTGGTGGTATTATCTGAGGATTCACTTGTGCTCCTATAAATAGGAAGAGATTGAAACTTTGGTGGTTGGGTTATGAGGTGCATGTTGTAATGCGTATCTCTAAACAAATGCTTATAAAAGTGAGTTAAGATTGGCTCAAGTTCTACCCTTCACAACCTGGCTTTCTGGAGTTTAACAGACATTACATGTAAGGTGCAGATAATAACACATTCACATATCCAGGGTTATAGCATACACCATGGATGGGCCACAAAGTGAAAAGCAGCTATTGTTGAAGCACAGAACCCCCCTCCCCACCAAATGCTGAAATCACGTCATGCCATGTACTGTGCTCTTGAAGTGGTCAGAAAGATGGTAACAATTCTCTAATTTAATGGTACACTCTATCACACACCTTACCACTTATGAGGAGCTTTTGGTATTTTGGTATCACAGAAAGCAGTTGAGGCCAAATCACTAAACATATTCAAGAGTTAGATATAGCTCTTAGGGCTAAAGGGATCAAGGGATACGGGGAGGAAGCAGGAACAGGGTACTGAGTTTGGATGATTAACCATGATCATATTGAATGGCAGTGCATGCCTGAAGGGCCGAATGGCCGACTCCTGCTCCTATTTGCTATCTGGCCATTGCTGGCACAAACATGGGTGTTTGGAGGGTACTGAGGAGGGAAGGGAGAAAATAAAAGGCAAGAGGTGGCTGACTCTAAATTGACTCTCCTGACTTTGAACAATTGGAAGACAATCAAATCCCTATGGCAGAAAAGAACAAATTTATATAACTCCTTTCATGTCCAAAGTGCGCACGACCATGTAGCAGCCTTATTCTATGCAAAAAAATGTAAAGAAACAAAATTTTAAAGAGGAACACTGCTTCACAGCCAATTAATCACTTTTGAAACGCAGTCACTTATCATGTAGGCAAACAGACAATCAAATTCATGAACCAGGCATGTCCACAGAAGTGCAGATCTCCAATGGAACCTGGAAGGATGTACCAGTCAATGTCACTAAGAATTTTCCCTACTTACCTCCAGATAACACCACAACCTGATGCCCCAACAGGTGCTCCTTGTTGGACAATAGTATTCTGCCATAGCTTTCTTCTCCAATAAACTCCATTCCTTTGCAACAGACTCCATCTCACTCCCCAAGCACTTCCTCAAGGTGCACCAGACTATAAAGATTTTGGGTGTCCTGTTTGATACCACATTCTATCCATCACCAACAGCACTACTCTCATCTCAACATTGCCTGCCTCTGCTCCACCAGCACTAAAATCTTCAACCATGCTTCTGACACCTCAAAGTTTGGTTTCTCCAATATTCTTCCTACTGGTCTTCAATTTTCCACAAGCTCCAACTTGTCCAAAACAATGACTCGTTTCCTATTGTGGACTAAATCCAGCTCACCCAACACCCATCTTTACACTGGTCCCTTTTCCCTACACCTTAAAGTTTAAAATTCTAATTCTCTTTTCCAAATCCTTCCATAGCCTCATCACATATTGCTATAAACTCCTACACTCTTTAGATCTCCAACTCTGATCTTTTGAGCATCCTGCACACCCTTCACCCCAGCATCACTTGCTGATTTTTCAGTTACCCCAGCCGTAGTTTCTGGAGCTCCCTCTCTAGATCCCTGTCTCATTACTTCTCTCGCCACCTTTAAAAACCTTCCCAACACTGTAGGTCACCTCTCCTAACTGCCCCAATATTACCCAGCATCCATTCCAGTCTCTATCTCATCTCCCCCTTCTGTAATGTACAGTGCAATATTTCCTACATTAAGGTGTTATATAAATGCAAGTTGCTGTGCTAATAAACTGCAAGCTTTTACCTGGTTAAAGTCCAGTCATGCTCCTGCACATTAAAAACGTTCAGAGCGCCTGTTGATACCACTTTGCCAGCCAATGAGATCGGGGGGGGGGGGGGGGGGGGGTGGGGGGTGAACAAACAGTAACAAGGATTTTTACAGCAAGCTTGTCTCTTGCCAGGCTGTGCCTAAACTCAGTGAACTTAGGTATGTGGGCCTGTTTCAAAGAAATGTTGTTTTGAATTTACATGGAACAATATCCATTTGTGACCAAAATTAATAAGCAATGATCAGTGAAGCAAGTGAAATAGTGAAACGGGAACAAAAATCAAACCAGTAAAACATTGTTAGTAAACAAGACAGGAAATGGGGGATTTTTAGACAAGAGATCCAAACAGCTTTGGGGGGGGGGGTGAATAAGTAAATATACCACTCGCTTTAGACTAGATGAACAAACCAGGGCAAGCAATCAACCTGAAAGTAAAATACTTGAGGGGCCAGCGAGCATAACAATTAGATTCCATTAAAAAAAATAAAAACAAAGCTGTTGAACCGGAAGGAAGCAAAGTAAAGAGAAACGAAAGAGAAGCAACAGATAAGGCAGACCAGCAATGAGAAATCCTGAGAAATGAATAGTCACTAAAAATATCCCGAGGGTTGAAGAGGTTGCATCAAAAGCTAGAGTTCCATATTACAAGAATAAATTCTGCAATGAGAGCACATGATAAAGTCAATGCGGATAAAACAGGAGAAATATCCAAAGAGAAGCAAAAATGAAGTTAGAAGAGCTTCAGAAATATGGAGACACACCAGTGGCCAACATAAAGGTTAAAAGAGCTGGAGCAAGGCTCAAACGTTTTATTGCATTGTTATGACCGACCGCTCAAGACAAAGCCCCCAATCAAAATATATGATTCTGATTGTGGTGGGAGAAACACACTGTTGATTCAGTCCCGCCCCACCACAGATCACCTAACATATCACTTTAAACTTTCCAATTTAAACAAAACCACAGCCAAATTGACCATCCACCAACCACTGAATGAGGCTAATCAAACCACGTGTCTTTAGATCAACAAATTAACTTTAATTAGAAACACTAAATTCTTAAATACTAAGATATAAACATTTAAAAATAGAAAAAATTAATGTCCTTGCAGATTTACGCTCCTGTCAAACTGAAATCTTCCAATGTGGAAGAGTCCAAGGTTGCTTGAAGTTCTCTCAGTCACCCGATGGGGGAATAAAAAAAGGTTCAACAGTAGAACAGTCCATAGTCTAGCTCAGCGATGAATTCAGCAATTAACAACATGCAAACACTTTTTAAATGAATCAATTTGGCTTTAGAATTTTTATGGGGTGAAAAAGTGATCAGTCTAAAATTTACCTTCCTTCAGTTTAAACCATCAGAGAATTCGGTTCGGTTCATGCTGATCCAGCTGTCTGTCTATGAGTTAGAACAGTCTGTTTCCACTATAAGCTAGTTCAAATTTAAGTTCTAACATTGTATTTCTCGATCCTCAAGCTCTGAGTGGTAGTATCCAAGGGCAACCAGAATGCACATTGAAGCTGGCTGGTACTTTCACTCTGAGTGGCTGGATCCCAGGGCAACCAAGATGCACTTTCCTTGCTCACAGTCCCTGAAGCCTGTTGCCTTAAAGCAGCACTGATCCTTTTACAGCCTTAAAGGCACATTGCATACTTCCCAGAAAAGGAAAAAAACTGCAGGATCATAACACCTCCGCCCTTGGCGGAATGTAACGCCATCCTGGAATGTGTTTCATTACAATGTGTAAAAAATACAAATTGAAAAAAACACTAATACACTTTTCCCACATTTACAGGTATACAATTTTCAAAAATGTTAAGGTTACAGCAACAAGTTCCAACAGAACATATTCGGTTTTAAATTTTTTCAATGTTTGTCCCAATTAACCCATTTCAAATTTCCAAGCATAATCTTACAGACGTTTTGGGTTTTCCTTCCAAGTGCGCCTATTAAGTTTCTCGAGTACCTCCATAACCTACGTGGCATCACCTGACACTGGAAAATCCTGTCCATGTAACAGAAGCTGAGTTTTTCTTATCCTGGGGTTTCAAAGGAATTTGACAGTACCCCTTCAACACATCTGTCCCTTTAAGACACATTGCGTTTACCACCCTGTCCATACAGTCCTTTAAATAAGAATCTGGGCAGAAGTCTGCCTTCTTTACCACAGTGACTTTTTTTTTAAAGAGTATATGCAGGTTTGAGCCAACCCACCGGGTTTAGACAGCAAGACCATCTGCGATTTCCAGCTGTCCTGACTAGGTTCAACTAAGCTGCCCTTCAGCATGCATTGTACCTCTGCTTCCACTTGGGCCTGTCTGTCTGGACCTAAGTAGCAAGGATGTTGTTTCAAAGGAATGGTTCCCCCCTATATGGGGCGGCACAGTGGAGCAGTGGTTAGCACCGCAGCCTCACAACTCCAGCGACCCGGGTTCAATTCTGGGTTCTGCCTGTGTGGAGTTTGCAAGTTCTCCCTGTGTCTGCATGGGTTTCCTCCGGGTGCTCCGGTTTCCTCCCACATGCCAAAGACTTGCAGGTTGATAGGTTAATTGGCCATTATAAATTGCCCTTAGTATAGGTAGGTGGCAGGGAAATATAGGGACAGGTGGGGATGTGGTAGGAATATGGGATTAGTGTAGGATTAGTATAAATGGGTGGTTGATGGTCGGCACAGACTCGGTGGGCCGAAGGGCCTGTTTCAGTGCTGTATCTCTAAACTAAACTAAACCCACATCATGTGTGGCTAAGGTTGTACATCCCAGCTTAATCTCAAACTTTTTGAAACATTGCGGAAACCCTGGTTAGGTTTTCACGCTGCTTTGCCTCTTAGTATAAAAGCATACTGTTTAATTTTCCTAGCTATTCTGTATTCGCTAATCGGATAGTTGGGGGTTCAATCTGAGAATTTCCTAGGCCTGCTTCTGTCTCATCCTCATTATCCTTTTCCTTCTCAACAGTCCCGATTACCTGACATATCTGGACTGGCTTATCCTCCTCCCTGCGATAATATTGTTTAAGCATATTAATGTGACACAACCAGTTCTTCTTCTGGCAATCAGGGCTGTCAATCAAGTAATCTACCTTAACCACTCTTTTGATCACTCTATATGGGCCACTGTACCGTGCTTTTAATGGTTCTCCCTGTAATGGTAACACTAATACTTCATCCCCCAGTTGAAAATCACAGGCTTCTGCATTCTTGTCTGCCCATCTTTTCATATTGGCTTAGGATGCTTTAAGGTGTTCCTGAGCCACTCCACAACCTTTTGTGAGCATTTCCCAGAACACAGATAGTCTAATAGTGATGATTCATTCTTTTGTGCCAAGAATCTGTCCTTTATACGTTTTAGAGGACCTCTTACTTCATGTTCATAAACCAATTCAAAAGGACTGAAACCTGTAGACTCATTCGGTGAATCTTTGGTGGCAAATAAAGAACAAAGAACAGTACAGCACAGGAACAGGCCATTCGGCCCTCCAAGCCTGCACCGATCTTGATGCCTGCCTAAACTAAAACCTTCTGCACTTCCGGGGCCCATATCCCTCTATTCCCTTCCTATTCATGTATTTGTCAAGATGTCTCTTAAACGTTGCTATCGTATGTGCTTCCACCACCTACCCTGGCAGCAAGTTCCAGGCACTCACCACCCTCTGTGTAAAAAACTTGCCTCACACATCCCCTCTAAACTTTGCCCCTCGCACCTTAAACCTACATCCCCTAGTAACTGACTCTTCCACCCTGGGAAAAAGCTTCCGACTATCCACTGTCCATGCTGCTCATAACTTTGTAAACCTCTATCATGTCGCCCCTCTACCTCCGTCGTTCCAGTGAAAACACTCCGAGTTTTTCCAACCTCTCCTCATAGCAAATGCCCTCCAGACCAGGAAACATCCTGGTAAACCACCTCTGTACCCTCTCCAAAGCCTCCACGTCCTTCTGGTAGTGTGGCGACCAGAATTGCACGCAATATTCTAAGTGTGGCCTAAATAAGGTTCTGTACAGCTGCAGCATGACTTGCCAATTTTTATACTCTATGCCCCGACCGATGAAGGCAAGCATGCCGTATGCCTTCTTGACTACCTTATCCACCTGCGTTGCCACTTGCAGTGACCTGTGGACCTGTACGCCCAGATCTCTCTGCCTGTCAATACTCCTAAGGGTTCTGCCATTTACTGTATACCTCCCACCTGCATTAGACCTTCCAAAATGCATTACCTCACATTTGTCCGGATTAAACTCCATCTGCCAATTCTCCACCCAAGTCTCCAACCGATCTATATCCTGCTGTATCCTCTGACAATCCTCATCATTATCCGCAACTCCACCAACCTTTGTGTCATCCGCAAACTTACTAATCTGACCAGCTACATTTTCCTTCAAATCATTTATATATACTACAAACAACAAAGGTCCCAGCACTGATCCCTGCGGAACACCACTAGTCACATCCCTCCATTCAGAAAAACACCCATCCACTGATACCCTCTGTCTTCTATGACAGAGCCAGTTCTGGATCCATCTTGCCAGCTCACCTCTGATCCCGTGTGACTTAACCATTTGTACCAGTCTGCCATGCGGGACCTTGTCAAAGGCTTTACTGAAGTCCATATAGATAACATCCACTGTCCTTCCTTCATCAATCATCTTCGTCACTTCCTCAAAAAACTCAATCAAATTAGTAAGACATGACCTCTCCTTCACAAAACCATGCTGTCTCTCGCTAATAAGTTCGTTTGTTTCCAGGTCTAGTCCTTTATCCCAGTCGTGTGGATATTTGTGACAGTATGTTCCAATCATAGCTTTGAGAGTCTGGTGAAATCTCTCAAGTTCCCTGTGACTGTGGGTGATGTGAAGATTTCGACTGTCTAATCCCCAAATTGCCCATGACTTCCTGAAATATCCTAGACATAAAATTAGAACCTTGACCTGATTGAACTTCAAGTGGCAACCCATATCTCGTAAAGAATTGGGTGAACTTTTCCACCAATACTCTAGCAGTAATTGTCCTCAAAGGAATGGCCTCTTGAAATCGAGTCGCCATATCCGTGATAGTATGGACTGATGCCCCACTTTTGTTTTCAGCAAGGGTCCTACATAGTCTAATACCCTGCCAGATGGTTCCTCAATCACTGGTATGGGAACTAGTGGTGCTGGTTTTA
This sequence comes from Heterodontus francisci, assembly GCF_036365525.1. Taxonomy (NCBI): domain Eukaryota; kingdom Metazoa; phylum Chordata; class Chondrichthyes; order Heterodontiformes; family Heterodontidae; genus Heterodontus; species Heterodontus francisci. The sequence goes on along the minus strand of NC_090378.1, from coordinate 95,592,693 downwards.
TGGTAGGTTGCGGTTTTCCCACCATTTGACACAAATGGCAGGTCCTACAAAATTGTCTCTCATCCCTTGTAAGACCTGGCCAGTGATAATATTGGCTTATGCGTGATTTGGTCTTCAAAATTCCCCTATGTCCTGAAAAAGGAATGTCGTGTGCTAATAATCCTTGTCGATATTTAGGTGGTACCATTAACTGTTCAACAACTGTCCTGTCTTCATCAGCAGGTCTATGAGGCAGTCTCCATTTCCTCCTCAAAACCCCGTTTGCCATATAATAGCCTTCCAGAACTCCTATCGCCTCAGTTTTCGACAGAACCATCTGTGCTATTCGGTATATCTCTGGATTAGCTTGCTGTGCTGACGATAGACGATCTGTTAAACATCGCATTTGGAATTACCTAAATCCCCAAATAAGGTTTCAGATACTTGGCTATCTATTTGTGGTTCCCCTTTTGCCTCTGACAACGGATCCTGTTTAGCCATTGCTCAGGTGACTAAACACGCAGGAAGTATTCCAGGAACTTGTTCCTGTAATTGCTCCATTTCCTTAATTTTACTGGGTTCCTCTTTAACTATAGGAGAAACTGATACTTTTGATCCAGCCAAATCATTTCCCAGGAGTAGATCAAGTCCCTTTACTGGCAAACTGTGGACAACTCCTACAGTTACTATCCCAGATATTAAGTCACTCTCTAGTCATACTTTATACAAAGGTACAAACGGTCTCTGATGGAAACCTTACATCTTTCCCCAGCAAGTGTGTTTGGGCTGCTCCTGTATCCCTGAGTTTAATGATAGATTTTCCTGCCTCACATACAGGATATGGAGTTACGCTCCTCTTTGATAAAAAATTCATTATAACTAAGAACAAAGAACAGTACAGTACAGGAACAGGCCATTCGGCCCTCCAAGCCTGCGCCGATCTTGATGCCTGCCTAAACTAAAACCTTCTGCACTTCCGGGGACCGTTTCCCTATATTCCCATCCTATTCATGTATTTGTCAAGATGTCTCTTAAATGTCGCTATCGTACCCGCTTCCACCACCTCCCCTGGCAGCAAGTTCCAGGCACTCACCACCCTCTGTGTAAAAAACTTGCCTCGCACATCCCCTCTAAACTTTGCCCCTCGCACCTTAAACCTATGCCCCCTAGTAACTGACTCTTCCACCCTGGGAAAAAGTTTCTGACTATCCACTCTGTCCATGCTGCTCATCACTTTGTAAACCTCTATCATGTCGCCCTTCCACCTCCGTCGTTCCAGTGAAAACAATCCGAGTTTATCCAACCTCTCCTCATAGCTAATGCCCTCCAGACCAGGCAACATCCTGATAAACCTCTTCTGTACCCTCTCCAAAGCCTCCACGTCCTTCTGGTAGTGTGGCGCTCAGAATTGCACGCAATATTCTAAGTGTGGCCTAACTAAAGTTCTGTACAGCTGCAGTATGACTTACCAATTTTTATACTCTATGCCCCGACCGATGAAGGCAAGCATGCCGTATGCCTTCTTGACTATATTACCCACCTGCGTTGCCACTTTCAGTGACCTGTGGATCTGTACGCCCAGATCTCTCTGCTCGTCAATACTCCTAAGGGTTCTGCCATTTACTGTATACTTCCCACCTGCATTAGACCTTCCAAAATGCATTACCTCACATTTCTCTGCCCAAGTCTCCAATCGATCTATATCCTGCTGCATCCTCTGACAATCCTCATCACTAGCCGCAACTCCTCCAACCTTTGTGTCGTCCGCAAACTTACTAATCAGACCAGCTACATTTTCCTCCAAATCATTTATATATACTACAAACAGCAAAGGTCCCAGCACTGATCCACGCGGAACACCACTAGTCACATCCTTCCATTCTGAAAATCAAAAAACTCTTGGTTATTTTGTTCTTAACCTCAACACTCCTTTTAGTTTTAGTATCTGGTTTCACAGCTCTCAATAAAGATTTAGCCTGGCCTGCTATACTCTCTGTCAGAGTCTTTTCCTCTGCACTAGCTTTGCGTACCCCAACAAGGCTTACCTCGCAATTTCTAGCACTCTGAACAGAGATGCCTCGTTTTGTTGCAATGATAACACTTTAGATTGCGAACCTCACTTCTACCCTCAGCACCTTCCTTTCTGACCTGAGGTGGTGATCCTGGGGCATTCCCAGCTGTTCCTTCTTGTCCCCGGCTACTTGCCTTCCTTTCACTCTCCCACTTCCGATCCTTCTCCACTTTATGGGGATGACCAACAAAACAGGTTGGCTTATTCACAAGCTCAAAATCAGCAATTTCTGCTGCTTGCCTGGCTTTCAAAACTTTCAGGTTATCTATGAGTTCTCACTACTGAAGGAATAGAGTTTTTAAACTCTAAGAGAATCAATTCTCGAAGGTTCTCATATGTGCTTTCTGTCTTCAATGCCCCTATCAAAAGTAATTTGCTTCACCCTCACAAATTCTAAATATGTCGCCAATCTCCGTAAGTTCCTAATCTTCTGACGGTAACCTTCAGGGACGAACTCATACGCAGCGAGAATAGCCTTTTTTGCCATCTCAATCTGCAGAAGCCTCTTTAGGAAGCATGGCATAAGCTTCATGAGCTCTGCCTACAAACCTGCCCTGCATAAGCAGTGTCCAACTTTCTTTCGGCCATTTCACCTGTTTGGCTATTTTTTCAGAAGATATGAAAAATGCCTCTACGTCCCTTTCCTCAAACTTAGGAAGAGCCTGTATAAATTTAAACAACTTTTCGCTGGGTCCTGTACTAAATTCAGATTCTTCCTGACCCAAATTTTCCCTGGGTGTAAGACTATCCTTTTGTCTTAGTTCCCTCTCTTTCAAACTTAAATTCCCTCTCTTTCACTTTCTCTCCTTCCAATTCAAGTTTTCTTATTGCTGTTTCTTTTTCTTTGAAATATTTTTTTGTTTCTAACTGAATTCTAGCCAATGCCACTGCATCACTCTCAGACCTACTACCTTCTTGTCCCTCATATTGCCCATCATCAGCAACATCATCTACTAATTCCAGATGTTTGGCCATTATGTCAATTATCTCTTTTTTGGCACCTAATTTCCAATTCCAACCCCAATTTCGCTGCCAATTCTTTAATTTGCTCTTGGTTAAAATTATCAAGTCACTCAGGAAAACATTCTGCTTTCCCAAAAACTCTGCTGCAACCACTAATGCCATTCCAATGGTATAGACTGTACCTCATTCTACAGGAGACCTGGTTCTTTTATTTCTTTATAATTAGTATTAGATTTGGATCCCAACAATTAAGTTTTCAATTGCTATTATCCCAGATGCGAGAGCAATTCAATATGATGCCAAATGCAAGACCTCAATTTAAATGTTATCCCAGAAATGAGTAATTATCCCAAATGCGAGCTCTCCAATTAGTCTGATTCTGCTCCTAGACAAGTGGAACCTAATTAAATATGACACCATCTTGAGCGAGCCCCCAATTAATACACAGCGACCGACCGCTCAAGATTCTGACTGTGGTGGGAGAAACGCACTGTTGACATATCACTTTAAACTTTCCAAATTAAACAAAACCACAGCCAAATTGATCATCCACCAACCACTGAATGAGGCTAACCAAACCAGGTGTCTGTGGATCAACAAATTAACTTTTTAATTAGAAAAACTAAATTCTTAAACACCAAGATATAAGCAACATTTAAAATAGAAAACGTTAGTGTCCTTGCAGATTTACTGTCCTACCGAACAGTCCAAGGTTGCTTGAAGTTCTCTCAGCCATCTGATGGGGTGATAAAAAAAAGGTTCAACAGTAGAACAGTTCGTAGTCTAGTTCAGCAGTTGAAGTGATGCTTTTCTGCTCCAGCAATGAATTCAGCAGTTGACAACTTGAAAACACTTTTTAATGAATCAATTTGGCGTTAGAATGTTTGAGGGGTGAAGAAGTGATCAGTTGAAAATTCAACTTCCTTCAGTTTAAACGATCAGAGAACTCGGTTAGGTTCATGCTGGTCCAGTTGTCTGTCTGTGACTGAGTTAGAACAGTCTGTTTCCACTATAAGCCAGTTCAAAATTAAATTGTAACATTGTATCTCTCGATCCTCAGGCTGAGTGGCTGTATCCAAGGGCAACCAGAATGCACTTTTGAAGCTGGCTGGTACTTCCACACTGAGTGGCTGTATCCCAGGGCAACCAACATATACTTTCCCTACAGCTACCGATCTGCTCAATCACTCCTTCACCTTTAATGCCTTTGCTTCATTTAAACCATTACGCTCTCACATTGGTCGTTCCCCAGGTATGATCCTCATTTTCACTTTAAGGGATGCAGATTTGAACGTCTACAGTGGAACCTGGCTTAACCATTCGTGGCTAGGCAGTGGAGACTGTCGCTGAGGAACATGCTCCACCTGCCCAGTCTGCCTCACTGGCAAATCACGAAGGGACTTACCTTATCAGCATTTGGAGCAATGGCAGCTGCAGCAGCTGCAACTTTTTATTAACCAGCAGTGACTCTTGGGAAAATCAATCTACAATCCCACAACTTACAGGCTTTTAAAATCAAAAATTCTCAAACTTGGTGTCATGCAGGCCTCCACCTGCCAAGAATGAGGCATATATATTTCGCCACATGGACGTTAAATTTTAAAATTGTTGCTGGGAGGAAAAGAAGGCCTATTACAAGGGGTTGCCAAGCCCCTGGCTGGAAAGACATTTTTTTCATACTAGCAGTGTTGAAACAAAGGAACCAGTCCCTGTCCCAATACATAGGAAAGAGCTGGTCAAATCAGTCAGTCACATGACCACCTGCTGGCCAACTAGGGGAGTTTCAAATTGGAAAACAGAATTTGAACTCAGAAAGCTGTTAGCTCCTGGACTGGAAGATACCTCTGTCCTGTCTGCTCTCATCTCGCTCTCACCAGCTTCGGAATCCACTGAAGACATATGAACCCCAAGAGAGAAGTTTCCTACAGTGAACAAGGTTTAAGAATAATACTGGGCTCCAGCAACAAAAACCCCTCTTCAGAGATTGGGAGGGAGGGCGGGCGAGGGAGGAATTCAAAATAAGGACAAAATGCTTCAATTGGACAGGGCCGTATCAGACTCCACCTCAAGTGCTGTCTTCAGTTTTGGGCAGTAAATCTCATGAAAAATATCCTGAGCTTGGAAGGGATAATTCCAGGGCTTTAAGGGTTAATTATAAGGGATATGTTCCATAAAAGTGGCTTGTATCTGAGTTCAGAAGGTTGAGAGGTTGATCTAATTGAGATGAAATGAAATTATTTCCTTTGATGTGGGAATCCAAAAATCTTCAAGTTAGAGCTAGACAATCTTGGCGTGAAATCACGAAGCACTTTTTTTTTTTTACACAAAGGCTGTTAAAAGCATTTTTACCTGTGGCTTTATAAACAGAGGCATACAGTTCAACAGCAAAGGTGTTATGTTAAACCTTCATAAAATCACTGCTTAGGCCTCAGCTGGAGTACTGTGCTCCTACAGTATTACAATGTGATAAATTTGGAAATAGTGTTCACTGAAGACCATGTTCTGAAGGGCCTGTTTCTGTGCTGTATGCCGAAGAGAACTAACATTAGTTATATAGTTTTCAAAAGGGAATTGATTAAATGCTTGAAGGGGACAATTTTGCAGGGCTACAAGGAAAGAGCAGGAGATAGCTCTTTCAAAGAGCTGGCACAGGCACAATGGGCCTTCAGTGGTGTATCATTCTATAAGTGTATGAAATTATAACATACTGCAGTCAGAAAATGAACAACAAGGTGCCATCACTCAAGCTTTGTTCTAAAATGAAAATGAGTTTCACTGAAGGATAATTGTTAGGATATAGAATGCTCTACTACAAGTGGCTATTGAAACCATGGTATTAAAGGAGAAACTAAACCTTTGAAATATCTTAAATAATGTTGGCCAGCAGCAGAAAATGGAAAAAAATTGATAGCTCTGGTAGAAGAGCCAAAGACTTGATGTGACAAATAGCTTCTTTTTTCAATTGGCCTACACAGTGAAGCCCTTCAACCAAGAATGCATCACAATGAAGTCTGATTCTGTACTCGTTCGACATCCATTTACACATTCGTTTCGTTAACAGCAATTGGACAGCAACCAGAAGCAAATCCTGGACTATTTTCCCCTTGCTTAGCAGAGGAGAGTTTAGGTCAAATACAACACACCCAGAGAGAACAATCTTTTTAAGCAGGGGATTGTCTGGAGATCAACCCTGGATCCTTCTGAACTGGCAGAGCTTGTGATCTAATCCATTAAAGTAGCAATAATTATACAAAGCTTTACAAAACAAAGTTCTTAAGCCAACATGATGTGAATAAAATAAAAGCAAAATACTGCAGATGCTGGAAATCTGAAATAAAAACAGTGTGCTGGAAAAATTCAGGTCCAGCAGCATCTGTCCAGAGAAAAACAGTTGACGTTTCAAGTCTTCTTGAAGAGTCATACCCGACTCGAAACGTCAATTTTGTTTCTCTCTCCACAGATGCTGCCAGATCTGCTGAGTATTTCCAAGCACTTTGTTTCATACTGTGAACTATGTTGGAGATTTTTAATGGTTGTTCCAAAGCACCTAAGGCTTAAAGTTGTTTTCCAATGTTAAAAACAAAAGTTCACAATTTAAAATGTTTATTCCACTACTATCACAAGCAGATTTTTATACTTTACTGATTCACAGTGGCTATTGAATATTCAGTTCGACACAACACTGGAATGAAATACTTTAAAACGCTGGTCACTAGAACAATTAATTGCAACAGTAAGTGTAAAATTTCACATTAATGCCAAATTGGGAAAAGCCTTTAAAAAAGCCACAAGATCATATCCTTTTGTGCATCCAGTTATGTAGTACATCCTGTTCATCCAGTCACTACAATACTGTGGCCTTTTCAACTAACGCTAAAATATATAAAATTCATGCTGCAGCCTGCTGAGAAGGCCCCAACATACTCATGCTTCCTCTTCCATAACTTCATCTTTCTTCGGGATAAAGGCATCCTCAAAAAGATGAGAACATTAAATCTAAGCGTTTACTAAATTACAATGTCGGATCTTTCATCCCGATATGTATTGTAAAAATACTAAAATCTATCCAAAACTCTGCTGCAGTGCTGTAATTGGGGGGGGGGGGGGTGCTGAAGAGGAAGTGAGGAAAATAGATCTTCCTCCTTTCCCACAAAGATTATGTAACCTGAAATGCCCTTTGGATTTGATATTCTGACACTTTTGTTATTTTAAATTAAAGACAGGGTAGAAAACACACCGCATTTAAGACAAAGGTAAATCTTGTGGAAAGCGAAGTAGGCCTCCGTGTAAAGTTTAAGAGACCGGTGGGGTGGTGCGTGGTGAAGAGGCCTGGAGACAAAGCTGCAGTGCGTCAACCGCCCGTGTTTCCCACCAGAAATAACAACACCGGCCCCAAATCAGACCGAGCCGCCAGCCCCGGGTATCAGGCAGTGGCCGGGCCGAGCCCAGCCCGACCCGCATTCGCCTTACCTCGGCGTCTACTGTTAGTCCGGTTTGTGTTTCCTTAAATCTCTTTCTTTCCAAAAACCTGTGATAAATGTGTCGGTGAAGTAGCCGGATGCCGCTCAGGCCGGCGTGCTGATGTTTTCAAGGCCCGAACCGGCGATGAAGAATCTGTCAGTCTCTCTCTTCTTTCTCTCATCAGTCGCTGCTCGGAATCGCAAAGATGGCCGCCCGCCAGCGGCCGGCGCATGACGTCAGCGCGCTGCAGGCCAGCGTACGCACACCGGCCGACACATGACGTCAGCGCGCTGCAGGCCAGCGTGCGCACACCGGCCGGCGCATTACGTCAGCGCGCTATCACACGAACGCTGAAGCCTGGTTCCGGTATAAAATTCAGATGGCGTTTGCTGACAACGCAATCACTTGGTGGCGCTGTACTAGCACATGCTCAAATGCAGCCTGTTCTGCTGAAACGTCGCTGTGCACGACGTTCAGGCAGCTGCCAGGATTAAAGATGGCGCTGCTCAATTTATCACAGAAAAACAACTTCAACCCATGACAGCACACAATGGATATGTTTGATACTAGGAGAACGTTGCACTGTTTAAGGCCTCATCAGAAGGACAGCACCTCCGATAGTGCTGCACACCTTGCATGCCATCCCGCTCTCCGGCTGCTCACTCCCTGCTTCCTCTCACCCCACTATCCATTCACTCACTTCCCGCTTCCCCCCCAACCCCCACTCTCCAGCCACTCACTTCCTGCTTCCCCCATTTCCCACTCTCCGGCCGCTCACTCCTCGCTTCCCTCACCCCAACTCCCGCTCTCTGGCTGCATACTCCCCGTTTCCCCCCGTTCCCCTCTCTGGCCGCTCACTCCCCACATCCCCGCCACCCCCGCTCTCCGGCCGCTTATTCCCTGCTTCCCCACCCCCTGGCCTCTCACTCCCTGCTTGCTTCCTCTCCCCCCCCCCCTCACTCCCCGCTTCCCCCCCCATCTCTCGCGCTCTGGCCGCTCACTCCCTACTTCCTTCCCTCCCCCCCCGACCGATCCCGCTCCCCCATCCTAGCTCAAGGCCGTGGGCCATGCTGCTTCCCTCCTCTTGGCCACTCGCTCCTACATTGCCCCGTCACCCCTCATGGCCCACCTTGCTTCCTCGGGAAACGTGGTGAGGAACGATCGAATGTAGTGGCGAGAGGCCAGAGGAGAGAAGCAGCACGGCCTGTGGCCAAGAGCTAGCATCTGGAGAGATTGCGGGTGGGGAAGTAGGGAGTGAGCGACCTAGAGTGAGGGAGGGGGATGGGGGTGGGGAGGAGCGGGATGGGGCGGGTGGGGGGGAGCGGGCTAGAGTGGGTGGCCGAGGGGGGAGAGCGTTTTCCTGTGCATGCACCAGTAAGTCCTGGCAAGGCAAGATGTAGGCTACGCATACGCAGCATCTCAAAGCACAGGAGTCCATCTGCGCATGTGTGCAGTTTGGAGCGCTCTGATGACATCAGCGGGCTGCTGCGTTGTCAGGAGTCACTCTGTAAAATTAAAACCCGACCCGGGCCTGATCTGACCACAGCTAACCCGAACCAACCCGGGCCCGAGTCCTTTAATTTTTTTTCGGGCCAGACCCAACCCAACACGAATATCGTTCATCCGCTCCGGCAGCAGGCTATTCCTGCAGATGGAGTTGTGGGGAATCATGGGTAAGCCTGATCCTGTGACTTCCCAGAAGCAGCACTGTCCAGCCCAACCCGACCCCAAATGCTGGACACGGAATTTAGACCCGACCCGAACCTGACACATGTAATCAGGTCTCGTCGGGTTCGGTTCGGGTAGCCAGGCTTTAACAAACACCCCCTCTGCTTGCGAAAGACATCATTGTATCCCATCATGCTATTGAGAAGTGAGGGTAAAAGTCTCAGATTCAAGTGCAATTGTGAATGACTTTCTCTCTTGGGGTGTGATTCCACAGAAAATTATAATATGATTTAATTTGAATAGGATATGCAGTGGCGTAGTGACAATGTCACTGGACTAGTAATCCAGAGGCCTCGGCTGATGCTCTGGGAACATAGGTTTGAATCCCACCATGCCAGATGGTTAAATTTGAATTCAATTAATAAATCTGGAATTAAAAAAGCTAGTCCATTGTTGATTGTTGTAAAAACCCACCTGTTTCACAAATGTTCTTTAGGGAAGGAAATCTTCTGTCCTTACCTGGTCTGGCCTACATATACGCTTAAATGCCCACTGAAATGGCTGAGCAGGTTTATCAAACTTCTACAAACTCTAAAAGGAATGAAACCAGATGGACCACCCGGCATTGATCTCGGCACTGGAAACGACAACAGCAAACCCAACCTGGTAAAGTCCTCCTTACTAACATCTGGGGGTTTGTGCCAAAATTGGGAGAGTTGTCCCACAGACTAGTCGAGCAACAGCCAGCATAGTCATACTACGGAATCATACCTTACAAACAATGTCCCTGATGTCATCATCACCACCCACGGTCCACCAGACCTCATGTCTGTCCTGCCGGTGGGACAGGACATACCCACCAGAGGTGGCAGCACAGTGGTATACTGTCATGAGGGAGTTGCCCTGGGAGTCCTCAACATTGACTCCAGACCCCATGAAGTCTCATGACATCAGCATGGCAAAGAAACCTCCCACTGATTACCAACTACTGCCCCCAGCCCTCCTCAGCTGATGAATCAGTGCTTCTCCATGCTGAACACCAATTGCTACCACTGAGGGTAGCAAGGGCACAGAATGTACTCTAGGTGGGGGTCTTCAATATCCATCACCAAGAGTGGCTTTGCAGCACCACTACTGACCGAGCTCTTCAAGTCCTAAAGGACATAGCGCTAGACTGGGTTTGCGGCAGGTGATAAGGGAACTAACAAGAGGAAAAAACCTACTTGACCTCGTCCTCACCAATCTATGTGTCACATATGCATCTGTCCATGACAGTACTGGTAAGAGTGACCACCACACAGTCCTTGTGGAAACCAAGACGTCTTCACATTGAGAATAGCCACCATCTTGTTGTGCGACACTACCACCGTGCTAAATGGGATAGATTTCAAACAGATCTAGCAATTCAAAACTGGGCATCCATGAGGCACTGTGGGCCATCAGCAGCAGCAAAACTGTATTCAACATTCTACTATTATCATCAAGCCAGGGGCCAACCCTGGTTCAATGAAGAATGCAGGAGGGCATGCCAGGAGCAGCACCAGGGATACCTAAAATGAGGTGTCAACCTGCTAAAGCTACAATCCAGGACTACTTTCATGCCAAACATCGGAAGCAGCATGCGATAGACAGGGCTAAGTAATCCCACAATCAACAGATCAGATCTAACTCTGCAGTCCTGCCACATCCAGTCGTGAATGGTGGTGGACTAACAAGAGGAAGAGGCTCCACAAATATACCCATCCTCGATGATGGGGGAGCCCAGTACATCAGTGCAAAAGACAAGGCTGAAGCATTTACATCTATCTTTAGCCAGAAATGCCAAATGGATGATCCATCTCAGCCTCCTCCTGAGGTCCCCAGCATCACAGATGCCAGTCTTCAGCCAATCCGATTCACTTCACGTGATATCAAGAAATGGCTGAAGGCACTGGATACAGCAAAGGCTATGGGCCCTGACAACATTCTGGCAATAATACTGAAGACTTATGCTCCAGAATTAGCTGCACCCCTAGCCAAGCTGTTCCAGTTCAGCTACAATACTAGCAGCCACCCAGCAATGTGGAAAATTGCCCAAGTATGTTCTGTACACAAAAAGCCGGACAAATCCAACCTGGGCAATTACCACTCTATCAGTCTACTCTCAATCATCAGCAAAGTGATGGAAGGGGTTGTTGACAGTGCTATCAAGGGGCACTTGCTGAGCAATAACCTGCTTATCGACTCTCAGTTTGGGTCTGGTCAGGGCCACTCAGCTGCTGACCTCATTACAGCCTTGGTCCAAACATGGACAAAAGAGTTGAACTCCAGAGGTGAGGTGAGAGTAACTGCCCTTGACATCAAGGCAGCATTTGACCGAGTATGATATCATGGAGCTCTAGCAAAACTGGAGTCAATGGGAATCAGGGAAAACTCTCCACTGGTTGGAGTCATACCTAGCACAAACATAGAGGATTGTGGGTGTTGGAGGTCAAACATCTCTGTCCCAGGACATCAGTGCAGGAGTTCCTCAGGGCAGTGTCCTATGCCCAACCATCTTCAGCTGCTTCATCAATGACCTTTCCTCCATCATAAGATCAGAAATGGGATGTTTTTGATGATTACACAATGTTCAGTACCATTCACAACTCCTCAGATACTGAAGCAGCCCACGTCCAGTTGCAGCAAGACCTAGACAAAATCAGGCTTGGGCTGATAAGTGGCAAGTAACATTCGTGCCGCACAAGTCGTTAATCTTTTTTTTTTCTCTGAACAAATTTCCCTGTTCATCCAACAACTTGTCCGTAAATAGAGTAGTGATTGAAATTTTTCCCTCCCTGAAACCCTAATAATAAATGACCACATCAACAACACGGTTTTTAAAGTTAAAACAATGAAGTAGGGTTTATTAACACACTCAAACTTGGGAAGGGGTTTAACTTCACTACGCACACTTACAAACATTCAGGGAAAGGCTACAGGCATTAAAAAAATAGCGAGGACATTTACTAAATAGAAACTTATCTTGACTACTAGCTAATATAGATTTCAATTAAAACTAGAGTTCTTTTTAAATATCAAAAAAAGTCCAAAAATGGAGATCACTGGAAATGCTGGGTAGGGGAAGGAGTCGCTGAGAAAATCTCTTCCCTTACAAATTTCTTCTTCTGGCACTCTCAGATATAAATAGAGACAGCTTAGTTGCTGAAGTCATCTTCTTTTGGACGGAGAGGAAACCGATAGGTATCAAACTTTCCTGCTGTTTCTGCAGCTTGTCTTCTTGTTGATTTTTCTTGTTGGATTTTTCAAAGTGTGGCTCTTTTTTAATTTTTCTTGTTAAGAAGGCCTTAGAAAGAGATGTGCACTTTCAGGCAGCTGGGCTAATCTGCCCAAAAAGCAGATGTGGATGGAAAACAGGCTGTACCCTCAAACTGTTAGAGTTTCAAGTTGAGGCAGGTTGGATAGGGGTTTCCTGGACAAGTGTACCACATGATCTCCCTCCTCCATTTTAACAAGTGGAAACCAGCTAAAACTTAACATGCTGTACAAAATTGGTGGTTGGCATTAAGACACAAAAAATGCACAGAACACAATTTACAGTGGGTTCTCATCTATTCATGGCACCATCTCCAACAAGAGAGAATCTAATCATCTCCCCTTGATCTTCAATGCCATTACCATCGCTGAATCCCCCACTATCAACATCCTGGGGGTTACCATTGACCAGAAACTGAACTCGACCAGCCGCATAAATACTAGCTACAAGAACAGGTCAGAGGCTGGGAATTCTGCGGCGAATAACTCACCTCCTGACTCCCAATGCCTGTCCACCATCTACAAGGCAAAAGTCAGGAGTGTAATGGAATACTCTCCACTTGCCTGAATGGGTGCAGCTCCAACAACACTCAAGAAGCTCAACACCATCCAGAACAAAAGCTTTATTAGCACCCCATCCACCACCTTCAACATTCACTCCCTCCACCATCGATGCACAGTGGCAGCAGTGTGTACCATCTACAAGATGCACTGCAACAACTCACCAAGGCTCCTTCGGTAGCACCTTCCAAACCCACAACCTCTACCACCTAGAAGGACAAGGGCAGCAGATGCATGGGAACACCACCACCTGCAAGTACCCTTCCAAACCACACACCATCCTGACTGGGAACTATATCGCCGTTCCTTCACTGTCACTGGATCAAAATCATGGAACTCCCTTCCTAACAGCACTGTGGATGTACATACACCCCAAGGACTACAGCGGTTCAAAAAGACAGCTCACCACCACCTTCTCAAGGGCAATTATGGTTGGGCAATGAATGCTGGCCTAGCCAGCGACGCCCACATCCCATGAACGAATAAAAAAAGTTTCCTTTTTATTTACAATTTGGCCTGTATTGTTCGTGCCCCTTTAAAAAGTGGCCACTTTTGTTCCTAAAAAAATACTGCAGATGCTGGAAATCTGAAATTAAAAATGCTGGAAATAGTCAGCAAGTCAAGGATCATCTGTGGCGAGAGAGACAAAGTTAATGTTTCAGGTCAAAGACCTTTCATCAGAACTGGCTTCTTTTGTTCACTTTTGTTCAATTGCTTTTGATTGATGACACAGTCATCCAATTGGCAAATAAGAGTCGAGGTATGGTGCTGTGGGTGGTGACAGCATTTCACAATGTCCCGTAAGTCCTATTAGTTATAAATATAGAAAAAATTATGGCACAGAAGGAGGGCATTTGGGCCCATCGTGTCTATGATGGCCAAAAGAGTTATCCAGCCTAATCTCACTTTGCAGCTCTTGGCCCAGAGCTCTATAGGTTGCTGTACTTCAAGTGTACATCCAAGTGTTTTTTTTTAATGTGATAAGGGTTTCTGTCTCTACCATATTTTCAGGCAGTGAGTTTCAAATCCCCACCACCTTCTGAGTGAAAAAATTATTCCTCAACTCCCCTCTAATCCTTCAACCAATTATTTTAAATCTATGGCCCCTGGTTATTGACTTCTCTGCTTACGGAAATAGATCCTTCCTATCCACCCTACCTAGGCCCTGTCATAATTTTATACAAGTCAATTGAATCTCCCCTCAGCCTCCTCTGTTCCAAAGAAAACAACCACAGCCTATCCAATCGTCCCTCATAGCTAAAATGCTTCATTCCTGGCAACATCCTTGTAAATCTCTTCTGTACCCTTTCTAGTGTGATCACATTCTTCTTGTGATGTGGTGACCAGTGGATTTGTGGACAACTTTCTCTGCAGAGATATGGTTCTATGGATGGTGACAGCCATTCACTACTTTCCACAAATGCTGTTACTTATAAAAGAGTGTCCATGTATTTTCTTGGGTCAGAGCTGTTCCATGAAAAAAAAAATGTTCTTGTTATTTCACCCATATGTCAAAATGGTGGTACTATCAAGTCTAGATGTTTGGATTTTGGATTTATCCACCAATAGGAGGAGCTGCATTGGACAGAAGCCTTTCCAATGTCTCCTGGCCTGTGAAATTCAAATGAATGGAGATGAATGCCCCTTTAGATTTCACTGCAAGTCACGTTGGTCAGTTTCTGAGGTTAATCCTATGAGCAATTATCGCAAGTTGACCGCTAGGCAGGACTTCCAATTATGTAATAGGACCCTAATTTAAAATTATTTATTATGCATCTTTCCAAACAGTCAACAGCTTCTTTAAAATTGGAACCTGTGAATAAGGATGCAAACAGGGTGAAAAGTGGATTCCTCTGACTTTAACCGTTCACTTTTTGAGTTCCTCCTGGATGGGCAGGGTTAAAATTGGAGACCTTGTGTTTTATTTGCCTTTATTAAGGCCATATCTGTTTGAGGTGCAGGTTTTAGTGTCTTGTGAACCTGAACCCCCAATTCCCTCTGCTCGTCCCCATCACCCACCTTTCCTCCAAAAGTATTACTTTTAATTTATTAACCAAAATTTACTGAAAAATTCATCGTTACTTTTTTTTGCCTATTCTACTGCACTGCCCTATTTGTACATGCTCAAAAAATTCAATCAAGTTAGTTAGACATGACCTTCCCTTAGTAAGTCCATGCTGACTTTCCTTGATTAAATCAATGCCTTTCTAATTCAAGGTTTATACGTCCCTCAGAATTGATTCCAAAAATTGGCCCACAACCGAAGTTAAGCTAACTGACCTATAACTACTCGGATTATCCTTTCATCCATTTTTAAACAACTGTGCAACGTTGGCAGCCCTTCAAACCTCTGGCACCACTTCTACAGCCAGTGAGGATTGAAATATGATGAGTAGAGCCTCTACAACTTCCTCCATTGCTTCTTTTAACAACTTGGTGATTATCTACTTTCAAAGACATCTGTAGTATAAGGGTCTGAAAGGGTTAATCTTGAGAGAGTGCAAAGAATACTACCCACCATGATGATGTGAGAGATCATATGGGAGAGACTCGAGAACAGATATAGCATGGCTTTTGAAGGAGTCAAACAGGCAAATGTGGAGTGTATCTAGTTGTTCTGAATAAAGATTAATGTTTACATACTACAGTCTAAGAACCTCTCTGGCTAGACTCAATATAGTGGCAGCATACAGAACCAACAAATAATATGGTGATCAGCAATGCGATCCTACACCCAGAAGGAAATGTTTGAAGCAACTACCATCCTTCAGCCAGAAGAGAAAATTTAAAGCAACTAGCTGAGAAAGAGGCACCAGGAAAAAAGGTACAGTGGGGGGAAAGCGAAAGATGCCCCTATGACCCTGCCAGCGATGTGGCACTAAAAGTACCCATATGCGCGAACAACATCCTGCCAATAAAGCAGAATACATTTATTGCAGAAAAATAGGGCATTTCAGTAAGAGGTGCCAAAATAAATTTTTGACTACCTCTAGCTCGAAAAGAAAAGTATTTAAGAATAGAGAGGTTAACAAAGTTAACAACTTCCTGAAGCTGTCCAATTGGAACATTTTCTTTGCAAGATTAATGATCCGAATCAGGCATTTTGGTCAACAGATATATATGTCAATGGACATATCACTAATTTCAAACTCGACACTGGAGCAAGAATTCTGCAACTAATGGAAACATGGCCCAGGAAGGGTTGAATTTGAAGTAAAGGGGAAGTTACAAGCAACATTTCAGTATAAGGGAAAGCAGATATTAGAAATACTGTATATCCTAAGAAATCAGGAGTTCTCACTCTTAGTAGAAGAGCTTGTATTTATCTTCATCTTATAGAGAAAGTAGAAGAAGTTAAACAACAAGAATCCAGAAGTCATTTTCAAGAGGAATTCCTGTAATTGTCCACAGGTCTAGGGAGAGCCCCCCACACCCTGACCTGAGCAGTGTGGAGAGTCCGGATTCCACCAGAGAGCCCACCCAACGGAGAGAGAACTCGCAAAACACAGCACAGCTGCCACGTCACTCAAAGACTATCAGAGCAGGAAAGAGAAATGCAGCAAGTTCCTGCAGGAGTTCTACACGGATAGAGAACTTGGGAAGAAGCAAGTCCAACAAATTCATCAGGAGCAGAGGCGAGATGAAGAACGCATCTATGTCCGCCAAAATTGCAAGCAAGGTTGGCTACAACAGAGTCCCAAGGGTAAGAGGATGAAAATCTTCTCTGAACATAGACGACACGTTACCGTAGTGGATGATTTGCTGGTATATGACAAGAGATTGGTGATTCCAGAGTCACTCAAAGTAGAAGTCTTGGACAAAATACTCCAGGGTCATAGGGGCATAACTAAATGTAAAACACGGGCTAAGGCATCTGTGTGGTGGGCAAGAATCTCAAAGGATATTGAAGAACTGATTTTGAATTGTGATGTATCAGAGAGAACCTCTAATTTCGACCCAATTCCCAACTAGACTGGGAATGGATGGTGATGGATTTATTTTTCTTTGATGGGAGATCCTATCCAATTATAATTGATTACTTCTCAAGATTGATGGAGATTAAACAGATGTACACAACAACTGAAGCAATCATCAGAGTTTTCAAGAAGTTTTTGCAACACATAGTATACTTGATCAGATCATATCCGAAAATGGACGACAGTTTGCAAACGATTACATCAGCATTTTGCGGAAAAATGGGGATTTGTTCATCTAACAAGTTCTCCTAAGTATCCACAATCAAATGGAGAATCGAGTGAGCAGTCAGAACCATTAAAGCTATGTTGAAGTAAAAAGAAAAATTCCAATTAACGCTTTTGACCTACAGAGCTACTCCATTATTGTGCAGATTAGCACCATCAGAACTCTCAGAAAACTTTGAACGCAACTTCCAATTCTACCCAAGAAATTACTTCCAGGTTACAAAGCAAGCATTATCAGAGAGTACAAGTCAACGGAACAGTCGTATCGAAAGAAACAAGCCCATAACTATAATAGCAGGTACTGTACCAGAAACCTACCGAAGCTGTCAGAAGGGCAAAAGGTATGGGTATGAGATCAAAATAGAGATGGAGTAATTCTCCAGAAAGAGGAGAATGAACAGCGATCTTATATACTACGAACTCAAGAAGGCACTATATGGAGAAATAGAAGGAATCTTATTCCTTTACAGCAAAGACGTCAATCAGCTATACATTTAGACAAATCAGATATTGAACCGGAAATTCAGAAGCTCTGAATACTATAAACCTCAATGAAGGCTGTCCAAGTCAAGACACAAGAGATCAGAGCAAGACTACCAATCTTCCACATCTGACAACAACAAGATCAGGGAGGGTTGTGAAGCCTCCTGACAGACTGAATCTATGAAGTCAGAGACTTGGGGGGGAAGATGGGGTAGTATGTAAATAAAAACGTGAATGTATGTAAAGATATATTTGGATAAGACTTGAGGGGAGATGGAGTATAAGGGTCTGAAAGGGTTAATCTTGAGAAACAGTAAAGAATACCGTCCACCATGATAATATATAGATCATGTGGGAGAGACTCGAGAACAGATATGGCGTGGCTTTTGAAGGAGTCACACAGGCTAGTGTGGAGTGTATATAGTTGTTATGAAATAAACATTAATGTTTACATTCTACAGTATAAGAACCTCTCTGGCTAGACTCAATATAGTGGCAGCATACAGAATCAAACATATAACAATGTCAAACCTTTTAATACTTCCTCTTACAATGTTTATCCCATTGAATACTTCAGTCTTCCTCCTTAGCTACAACGTCATCATCAGCCCCTCTTTTGTGAAGACAGTCGCATAGTATTCACTAAGAACTTTACTCACATTCTCCGCTTCCACTCATCGGTTAACGTTTTGCTTCCAATAGGCCCTACTCTTTCCTTAGTTATCCTTTTTCTCTTCATGTACAATTCCACCATCTTATCAATATTCCCTTGGAGCTTCCATTGGTCCTAAGAATTATTTGTTATGTCTTCTATGTTAATATTATTTGCAAATTTGAATACCACTCTCATTAGCCTTATATCAGGCAGAAAGATATTCTTCACATTGTTCATCATGTCCTCCAGAGTTCTCTTCACCATCCTGTTTATCATCAGATGATGAATCCTGCAGGCTGCCTTTCCTGCATCTCCAATCCTCTCTGTTAATAGAATGAAATATTTGGATTTCTGTAGCACCTTTCACAACCTTAGAATGTCCCAAAACACTTTACAGCACTTCGATGCCCATCTGCAAGGGCAGATGGGACCTTGGTTTCACATCTCATCTGAAAGATGGGACCTCCAACAGTGCAGCACACCCTCAGTACTGCACTGAGGTACTTTTCTTTTGAACTGTAGTCAAAATTGTAATGTTGGAAACATAGCAACCAATTTTTGTACAGAAAGGTCCTACAAACGGTATTGTGATAATGACTGGATAATCTATTAGTTTATTGTGAGGGATAGATATTGGTTAGGACATCAGAGAAAACTTATCTGCTCTTCTTTGAAATACTGCTATAGGATCTTTTGATGTCCACCTGTCCACCTGAGAAGGCATATAGGGCCTCGATTTAACATCTCATCTGAAAAACAGCCCCTCCTACAGTGCAGGAGTCCCTCAATACTGCACTGAAGTACTGTTGAGCTATGTTATAGAGGATGCAGCAAACCAAAGTGATTTTGGAGACGCTGGCTGTTAAATATTGCATGGCACCTCCTGACTCATCTGAACCTTAACTTGAGCATAGAACCAATTTTGTGCCCCCTGGTAATTGACCTCTCTGCTAGGGGAAACAGATCCTTCTGGTCTTCTCTGTCTAGGTCCCTCATAATTTTGTACGCCTCAATGAAGTCACCCTTCAGCCTCCTCTGTTCTAAGGAAAACAACCCTAGCCTATCCGATCTTTCTTCATAGCTGCAACTTACGAGCCCTGGCAACATTCTTGTAAATCTCCTCTGTACTCTCTCCAGAGCAATTATGCCCTCTCTGTAATGTGGTGACCAGAACTGTATGCAATACTCCAACTGTGGCCTAACCAGCGTTTTATGTTCCAGTATTACATCCCTGCTTTTGAATTCTATACCTCGGCCAATAAAGGAAAGCATTCCACATGCCTTCTTCACCACTCTATCTACCTGTCCTGCCACTTTCAGGGACCTGTGGACATGCACTCCAAGGTCTCTCACTTCTTTTACTCCTCTCAATATCCATCCCAATGGTCTGCTGAATGATCACCTTGTGGTGATCTGGCTGTTGTTGTATGAGTTCTATTTTGGAGTAGTGGGGTTTTGAAATGGTGTCTTCAGCGATTTTAGAAGAGGGTGTCCTATGTCCCCAAGCAGCCATTTTCTAAGTTTGGAACATTGAATTGCCTTAAATGAAGGCATTTTAGCATCTCCCTTGAAAGCAGCACATACTCATACAACTCTCTTCTTGTGATTTTTTAAATTTGTTCTTGGGATGTGAGCATTGCTGGCAAGGCTAGCATTTATTGCCCATCCCTTATTTCCGTCGAGAAGGTGGTGGTGAGCTGCCTTCTTGAACCACTGCAGCCCATGTGTAGGTGGACCGACCGTGCTATTAAGAAGGGAGTTCCAGGATTTTGACCCAGTGACAATGAAAGATTGGTGATATAATTCCAAGTCAGAATGGTGAGTGACTTGGAGGGAAGCTTTCAGGTGATGGTATTCCCGTGCGTCTCCTGCCCTTGTCCTTCTAGATGGTAGAGGTCACAGATCTGGAAGATGCTGTCAAAGGAGGCTTGGTGAAGTTGCTGCATTGCATCTTGTAGATGGTACACACTGCTGCCACTGCGCACCAGTGCTGGAGGGAGTGTATGTTTAAGGTCCTGGTTGAGGTCTTGGATGGTGTTGAGCTTCTTGAATGTTGTTGGTGGTGCACTCATCTAGGCAGGCGGAGAGTGTTCCAACACACTCCTGACTTGTGCCTTGTAGATGGCGGACAGGCTTTGGGGAGTCGGGGGTGTGTTACTCGCCACAGAATTCCCAGCCTCTGACCTGCTCTTGTAGCCACAGTATTTATATGGTTGGTCCAGTTATGTTTCTGGTCAATGGTAACCCTGAGGATGTTGACCAGAAATATAACTGGACCAGCCACATAAATATGGGGAGATGGTTAGATTCTCTCTTGTTGAAGGTGGTCATTGCCTGGCACTTGTGTGGCACGAATGTTACTTTCCACTTATCAGCCCAAACCTGAATGTTGTCCAGGTCTTGCTGCATGCAAGCATAGACTGCTTAAGTATTTGAAGAGTTGTGGATGGTACTGAACACTGTGTAATCATCAGCGGACATCCCCACTTCAGACCTCATGTTGGAGGGAAGATCATTGATGAAGCAGCTGAAGATGGTTGGGCTAGGATACTACCCTGAGGAATCCTGCGGTGATATCATTGCTTACAAATTGTATATTTGAGTGGAAGCCCTTGCAGTTAACAAAGGCTCCTGGCTGGTCACAAGGTGTCCAGTCAATCGCACCCTGCACTTGTGGAAAGCCAGCCAGAGCTACAAAAGCAAATGCATTCTGATTCTAACTGCAGTCATCAGTGGGAAATGAAAACATATTGGCAGTCCTTGTCAGCTACATTATCTCTGACCCGCCTGATTCATTTGTGGGTGGCTTGCTGCGACTCCCTTGATATGTGCCCTGCCAACCTGGAAGGATCCAAATGCATAAAAGATGAGGGCACTTTCACTGGCATGACATGACACGGCTGCCTAGTCCAGTAGGCAGCACATTTTCTTCGAGGAGGCTGCAGAGGTGCATGACTGCCTGCCTTGACAATCTGAGCCTCCTGATGCACTATTCCTCAGACAGGTCAAGGAAGCTGAGCCTCTGTCTGTAGGCCTTGTGTCTCCTCAGTTGCTGTCTTCTCTAAGGCCTTCTTGCAATTCTTTTTTCTTCATTCATTTGCTGTTGTTGCTGCTATTGTTTCTCCTCACTCCAATGGAGTGTAGCTGAAGCAGCACCCCTACTTAGCTGCTTTGATGTTTCTTGAAAATTCACAAAATTACAAGCAAAGCTCACCAGTGATTGCAGGATCACACCCCACAATGAAGTGAGAGCATGAGACAATATTACAGCTTTCTTGACATTATGGAACACTAAGCATTCCCAATCCATCCAGTCAGGGTTCCCCTAGCGATGTTGCCGACCTTAGTGAATCCCATGCAGCAGGCATTAGTATCACATCTGGGCTCTCTACACGGGGAGCCTCATCAATGATATGGGTCACTGTTGACGGGAGCTAGAATTTTCAAAATCTAACCGCTTGCCTGACCCTTTCTTACCTGTCAAGGTGGATGGTGGTGGGGGAGATTAAAATTGGGGACTTAATTTCTTGGGCCTCCAATTTTCCCCCCCATTTCCCTCAGACTTCTATCATGTATCCCATCAGATCCAACACTTTGACCCCTGCTAAGTAACTTTTCTGATATTTTTCTTATTTATTCCATGTCTTATCTCCCTTTCTAACAACTGAGATTTTACTCCTCCCCAGTATCCATCTCCTTTGTAAACATTGGACCAACCACTTATGAAATATCCCTGCCATTCATCCTGTCCCAATGCACTATTCTTCTCTCTCAGGAATTCCATTGCACTTAATTTTTTTATTGAAATTTGCAGAATACTTTACTGTTCTTAGTGTCATAGAGTCATTACGCCACAGAAGGAGGCCATTCAGCCCATCAAGTCCACGCTATCTCTCTGTAGAGCAATCCAACCAGTCCCATTCCCGTGATCTTTTTAACATTTTTGGGATTCTCTCATCATACTTTCTCCTCACTTTCTTTATCCCCCTTCCTTATACTTTCTTAATTTTAATCATGTCTTCCTCAATTTTGGTTAGTTTCTAACCTGTTTATTTATCCATGGCATTAAATTCTGAAACTTGAAGTGTTTTTTTAAAAAAATGGTACATACTTACTCTTTAACCTTGTAATGTAATTTTTTTTTTAAAATCCTGCTCTTGCTCGGCATTCTTGTGTGCCAGTTTCTCTTTCTATTTCATCTCAGCCAGCTCACTCCTTATCTTTCTAAAATCAACCCAATAACCAACTTGATGTCATTTTTCTTTGCATTACCTTTTTTTCTTTCCAGTTGGAACTTAAATGTCATTGTGATAAGTCACCATGCCAGTCATCCACATTTAACTCATCTATCTGATCTGTTACATCGCGTAACTAGATCTAGCATTTTCTCTCCCTTTGCAGGCCTAATGTGCTTGAGGAAAAAGTCCTGCACACGTTCTAGGACTTCCATTCCTTTTTCTCCTATTATTCTCTCCCTGCCTCAATGAGTGAGTAATTAAAATCTCCGAGAACAATAATGTTGTTAATCCTCCTTGTCTCCCTGATCTGTTGACAGATTTTCTCTTCCAGTTCCCTCCCACAATAAAGGACTTTGTAGTACAACTCCACAAATATAACAATCCCTTTTTAAATCTTGGATCTCTAACCATATTGACACCCCTCACACTTGTGCATCAAAGGAAAATCTCCCCCCAAATAAATAGAAATTTGTCTTTTTGAAATCTCCATGCACAGCAGATCAGATAAAGAATGCTTAAAGACTCCCATGAAAGACATTTTTATTTCAATTTCTGAAATTGGGTATGACTTACTACTCATGAGTTATGCAGTCAGCCCCTGTCCTCATTTAACAAGGAGATATTGAGCATCTTCTGCTTATTAAGTATTCATTACAAACATACATAAGAAAGTGGACAGGAAATAATTAGCCAGTCCATCAAACCAATTCCATCATCAAATCAATTCCAACCAATTAAACCATGGTGTAACTTCTGCACATTACCAACACCATTTCTCCCCATCCCCCCTCAAAAGGAGCCACACAATCTTCTAGGAGTGCGTAAAAAAAACTGTCAATTCAAGAAAAGTACTCTTGGAACTTCCTCTAGACCCCCACATGCAAGCTCCAGAAGACTGTGGTGACTGGGTCCCCAATAACCATGCCACTCATCCTACCACTGTCACTCTCATCTAGAACTCATGTAGATCCTTTATGATTGCTTGCAATGAATCTATACAATGCTTGTGCCAGCAACTTCTTTCAGGGGTTGATGTCTCTCTGTGAAAAATACTTTTTGTGGCTAAACTAGTTTTGTGCATTAATATCTCAAGCTTATATCTCCAGTACTCACTAATCTATTTCACTGAAATATCCTATGAACTGACTCTACTACTTCCACTATTTTAAAGGCCTTAATCAAAGCTCCTCAAAGTCTATGCTTTTGTAAAGTAAAAAGCCCCAGCTCTCTAAGGTTACTAAGGGCTCTTAAACTAGATATCAATCTAGCAGACCACACTTTGACATTTTCAAGGACCTCTATATCCCCCACTTTGTCTATTAACCATTGACAATTTAAAAAACAAATGATCTTGACAGCAATGTTCTCTATAATTTCTCTCCACTGTGCCTTGTTTATTGTACTGCATGGTCCCTTTAAGATTGTTGTGTGAACACACATGCACACTTGTTAAAGGGACTGCTTCTTGTCCGCGATCTGTTTGTCCCCTGTGCGGTAAGTTCTGGAATGCTGCGCAGCTGCGCACTCATGCAGCTTAGAGGGAACATTGCTTGACAGCCTTTTCCCAATAATGACTCAGTGGATAAATGTTGCACTAAGCCACATGCTCCAAGTTCAATTCCCTGGTCTGTGCTGAGCCAGCTGGTCTCTGCTGCAGTGCTACTGAGGCCTCTACATTTGGCTTTGCAAATGGGAGTTGTTAAGATAGCGCATAATTGGGAGAATGTAGTGGAGGATGGAATATAACTAAAATAGGGTGAGGTATTTCAGCAGTGTAATCAAATAAAATCTTTTAAACTCTGTTTCATCTTCATGTTGTTTTCTGGTTCCCAGATGTTGGTAAGAATCACACTTTAAACTTGGAAAAGGCTGGAGTCAGTCTTGTTTATTACAGCACCATGATCTGTGCTAGAGAACTTGATTCAACCGGTTCTTGTGTTACATATAACATGACATCCATGCAGCCATGAACATGGCCCCCCACTGGAACACTTACACATAACTAGTTCCTACCTAATTAGTTCCTAACACTTTACAGATAGTATAACAATATATAACAAATATAACATCCCTCTTTCTTTAAAACATAATGCCCTTATATCAATATAACTGTCAATATAAATAAAGATTATCATCCAACTTGTAGACCCTTTTCGAGTCTTTTATAGCGTGTATTCTTTTTTTTTTATTATTCACGGTATCGCTTGGGTGGTAAAATGTTGTGCCTCCATCTTGTAGATTTGGCATTTGTTGCTCTCAGTGGTGAGTTGGCATTCTGTACAGGTGATGTTGTGTCACTTGCTGGTGACGTTGTTAATGTTGTGTCGCTGGATAGTGATGCTTCTGGTGTTGTTGATGGTCTTTTCTGTTGTTCCAGCTCAGGTCTAGGTCAAATATGGATTCTGTTCCTTCTCATTTGGGTACCAGTTTCGGTCTCAATGCTATATGACCTTGGAGTCTCAGCTTCACTAACATCTTTTGCTGGGCTCCTGGTTTTCATGTTTGAATCCAGTACATGTACAGTTTGTCCTTTCAACAGCTCGGGTAGGGATTTAGCATATTTGTTGAAGTGTTGCTCTCCTCTTACCTGTGCTTCAGTGAGTTGTTGTCTCACTTTCTCCTGGTCACTTGAAGGATGTATTTTGCTTGGCAGAGTTGTCTTATATTTTCTTTCATTTAACAGCTCTGCAGGTGATTTCATGTCAGCCTTGAGAGGTGTGGATCGGAGTGACAATAAGGCCAGGTTTGGGTCTTCCTTCATCTCTTGGCAATTCACAAGTGTTCTTTTGACCTTCTGGATGTGTCTTTCTATAAATCTGTGTCCCCCTGGGTAGTGTGGTGACGAGGTGATGGTGTTGAACCCATACTGGTCAGAGAATTCCTTAAATTCTCTGGATGTAAATTGGGTGCCATTGTCACATAATAACCTTTCAGGAGTCCCTTGCTCAGTGAACATAACTCGTACTGCTGAGATTATTGTTGTGGCTCTCAAGTCTTTCATCTTCTGGATAAAATTTTGAGTAGTAGTCTGCGACTATGAGATACCATTCTTGATTATGTGTGAATAAATTGTCTCCGACAGTATGTCATGGTCTGGATGGTACTTCAGTAGCTATCATCTCCTCTTTCTGTTGTGAGTTTCTGTACTTTTGGCATACATTGCATGTAGACACCATATTTTCGATATCTTTGTATTTGCCTATCTAGTACACAGCTGATCTGGCTCTGAGCTTACACTTCTCCATTCCCCTATGGCCTTGTGTATCTTTTGGAGAAGTTCTTACTGCATTATTGGGTATTTGGGTATGATTATTCTGGATCTGGCTAGCAGAACACCATCTTCTAGTGAGATGTCATCTCTGATAGACCAGTACTGTCATATTGCTGGCTGTGTTGTATCTTATCGGGCCATCCATGGATCACTTGCTGAGATAGCATCTGGAACTCCTCATCTTTGCTGGTCTCATCTCTAATTTGACTCAGTTTCGGTGGTGTTACATTCACTAGGTGATGAATCTTTATGCCTAGGTCTTCTATCTCATGTTTCTCCTGTGGTGACAACCAAGATAGAGTGCTTGCCAGCACTATTTCTCTTCCTGGCTTATATTTCAGAGTGAAATCATAACTCTGAAACCTCAAGAGTAACCTCTGCAGTCTTGCTGGTGCTTTACATAGATTTTTCTTGTAGATCTGCTCCAGTGGATGATGATCACTCTCCACTGTGAACATTCTCCTATAGAGATATGTGTGGAACGTTTCACATCCATACACGACTGCCAAAAGCTCTCTCTCTCTCTCTATGTTGGCAGATCCTGTCTCAGCTGATGTCAGAGCTTTGGACGCAAATGCTATTGGCTTTCCCTCTTGTACCAGGGCTGCTCCCAGTCCTTTTGTGGAAGCATCTACTTGTAGAGTGACAGGTTTTTTTCTGTCGTAGTAAAACAGACTTGTCTCCTTGCATACTACCTTTCTGAGTTTGTTGAAACTCCTATCATCTGACTCTGACCACTGGTACTCTACATCTTCTTTCATCAGCTCCCACAGGTTTGCTGTGTGTTCCGACGTGTGCAGAATAAAGGAGCTCATGTATTGTATCAAACTAAGGAAACTCTTCAACTCTCTCTTATCTCTTGGGGCTTCCATCCCCGAGATGGCTGAGATTCCTTCAGGGCTCTGCTTAACTCCGTCAGGTGTGTACACCATTCCGAAGAACTGACATTCTGTCACTTTTACAATGCATTTGTCTGTGTTTAGCTTAATCCCAGCTTTCCTGGTTCTCTCCATGGCTTCATGTAGATAGTTGTCATGATCTTTTCCATCTACACCATATATCTGGATATCATCAGCTATGCCGACTGCTCCTTTGCATCCCCTGTATGTCTCGTCTACTTTCTGTTGGAACACATCCTGACTCACTTTGAGGCCAAAGGGTAGACACAGGAATTTGTACCGTCTAAAGGGTGTGTTGAATGTTGTCAACAGTGAAGATTCTGCGTCTAGCTTCACATTCCAGTAGCCATTTCTGGCATCAAGCTTGCTGGAACCTTTTGCCCCTGCCAGTGCTGGTGTGGTTTCTTACAATATTGGAATAGGGTAGTGATCCCTCTTGATTGCTTGGTTAAGATCTTTGGATCTCGGCAAATTCTTAGCCATCCATTTGGCTTCTCTCTCACCACGATAGAATTTACACAATCTGTAGGCTCTGTGACTCTGCTGATCACCTTCTTTTCATCCATTTCTTGGAGCTCTTTTTCAAGTTTTCCTTTTAGTTCTACTGTTACTTTATGTGGGGGATGAATCACTGGTTTCATCGTAGGGTCAATAGTGATGTGATACTCAAAATCTTCGAAGTATCCAGACATTTTATCAAAACACGCTGAGTACATTTGTATCAGATCTTCTTGCTTCTGATCGGAGAGTGCTTTTCAACAGGTGTACTATCTTCAACCCTCAGTGTCGCCTCCTTCACCTCATGGTTTACTGAGATAATCTGCAGCTCTTCACAACTGCTCAACCTCAGGATAGCTGGACCATCTGTTTCAGTGATGTAGAACATACAGTTAACATCTTTTCCTTTGTGTGTCCTTCTGATTTGGGTTGTTCCTAGTTGTCGAATCTCAGTTTCCCTCATATGCTGTCAGCATGACGTTGTTTGGTTTTAGAGCACTTTCCTTGGATAACCATTTTTCTCCAAATTTTCAGAAAAGATCTGCTGTATAGTCTGAGTGGGATGATGTTACTCTGCGCTCCAGTATCAATCTTCACCTTCAAATATCGTTGTGGGCTTATTTCTCAGCCTCTTCCTGATCTGAATGGTTGTGAGAATTTCTTTTCTCTGAGAACTGTCACATCCAGACATTTCGCGCAATTCTATGGTTCCTATGTCTATCATGTTCTCAAACTCATCTTCCAGGGTATGGATGTTTTGGTTTCTTTCGCTATTCCCTCGCCTTGTTATTCTGGCTCTAATGATTCATCTACCACCTTCTTGCCTTGTTCTGCAAATATTTTCCCAGTGATTGGTCTTTCCACAAGCTCTGCAGTTTGATCTATATGTGGGACATTTCCTTTTATCTGTCAATTCATGTGGTTGTCCACAGCTCCTGCACATCTTACTCTCTGTTTGGTGTACATTCTTTAGTTGTTGTTTCACTGCATCGACCCTGCTGCCTGTCTCTTGGCTTAACTGTAGGCTAGCCATTTGGGAGGTCAAAGTCTTCATCTGTCTGCTCATGGCTTCATGTGCTCTGGCAGAGTCTACAGCCTGCGATATTGTGAGCTTGTCCTGTCCGGTTAGAGCTTTCTGTACTTCAGGATGTGCAGAACTCCAAATGAGCTGATCTATCAGCCGTTCATCTGTGTCCTTAAATTTACATTTTCTTGCTGCATTTTTCAATCTTGCTACAAAATTATCAATAGGCTCACCTAGTTCCTGTCTGAAGCCTTGTAGATCCAATGATTTGACTTTGGCTGGAGATGGGTGCTGAATCTTTCAAAAATGTTGTCTGGGTTTCTACTATCCTCTTCACTTAGGTTCCAGCTGTTAAATAAATTTAATCCTTTATGTCTAGCCCACAGAAGGACATAGCTGACCCTCTCCTATTCACTAGTGCCTTTTAGGAAACTACTGAATGCCAAATTGCACTTTAAACTTCTCAAATGCCTCGATGACATCATCAGCTCCCCAATTCATGATGGGCTGTAGCTGTACATTCATTCCTGTCCTGGGTGACATTTCATTTTTTTTTTAAAGTTATCATACAAGTCACTCAGTTTTCCTTTCTCTCTCTCTGGCACTAATTTGGGCCACTTTTCTCAATCTGATGCTTTTAAAAATGTTCAAGGTTTACTCACAGACATTCGCTGCCACCATGTTTCATCTTCATGTTGTTTTCTAGTTCCCAGATGTTGGAAAGAATCACACTTTAAACTTGGAAAAGGCTGGAGTCAGTCTGGTTTATTACAGCACCATGCTCTGTCGAACATGATTCAACTGGTTCTTGTGTTACATATAACATGACATCCCAGTGCAGCTGTGACTGTGGCCCCCCCATTGGAACGCTTACACATAACAACTAGTTCCTAGCTAATTGGTTCCTAACACTTTACTGAAGTATAACAATATATAACATATATAACAAACTCATTTATTCAATTATATTTTATATTTATAAATCATAAAATGTGGCCCAGTTGATTATGTGCTTTTTATGGCACCAACAATTGTGATTCTGCAATAATGTTAGCTGACTGTGAAAACATAGAAGTCACTGATACTCAATTGTCATCACCAAAAGTAGTCTTGATCTGTATCAACTTTCCTTCCTGCCTCACATATTAGCAGATATTGTTAACAGTTTTCTCTCCTCAGGTACTCTACCCCTCTCCTTCAAATCTGCCGTCATCACCCCTCTCATAAAACCCACTTGACCTCTCGTTCTTGTAAACTACCACCCCATCTCCAACCTTCCTTTCCTCTCCAAAGACCTTGAACGTGCTATTGCCTCACAAATCTGTGCACTACTGTCCTGGAACTCTGGCCAGGAATTTATTCGGGCGACGGGGAGTCTTGATGTCCGGCAAAAGTGATGCTGAGAACCGCACGTTGCCTCTTCCGTGGGAGGCATGCCGAATCAAGTGCCAATGAGGAATATAACTGGACAGTGGCGGGCCTTCCACAGGATCAAGGATGCCGGCGATGGAAGTCCCGCGCTCTGAGAGCTGCCAGACAATCAGAGACTGGCAGCTCTTTAACTGAGCAGCGCCACAGGGAGGCTGTTTCTGCTGCCAGTAGAGCACCTCCGGAGGCTCAGGAGCGGCCCTGGATCCAGGCCACAGGTAGGTTAGGGGTCTCGCGGGGTGGGGATTACAGGGGAGGGGTGTGTAGGGCGGTTGGCAGTAAGGGAGGGGGGGGTGGTGGCTCTCAGCAGGCACCCCCCTTCCCGATGCCAGGTCCCTCCTTCAGACACTGTGTCTTTTAATGAGGGACCGCCACCCCCCCACCCCACCAGGAGCTGGCAAGCTGCCCGCACTGTTTCTCTTGCCACGTTTCCCATGTGGCGACAGGGCCACCCACCACTCGGTTAATTTTGGCAGCGTGATGAGGCCCGTAATTGGGCATTAACTGCCCAGTTAAGGGCCTCAATTGGTAGCGGGGTGGGAAGGCTGTTTACAGCCCTCTCCAGTGCAATCACATCCTTCCTATAGTGTGGTGACCAGAACTGTACACAGTACTCCAGCTGTGGCCTAACTAGCGTTTTATAC
Organism: Heterodontus francisci; assembly: GCF_036365525.1. Classification (NCBI taxonomy): domain Eukaryota; kingdom Metazoa; phylum Chordata; class Chondrichthyes; order Heterodontiformes; family Heterodontidae; genus Heterodontus; species Heterodontus francisci. Next base: position 95,562,354 of record NC_090378.1, on the reverse strand, counting down.
AGCTCCATCATAACCTCCCTGCTCTTGTATTCTATGCCTCGGCTAATAAAGGCAAGTAGCCCACATGCCTTCCTAACCACCTTATCTACCTGTGCTGCTGCCTTCAGTTACCTATGGACAAGTACACCAAGGTCCCTCTGACCTTCTGTACTTCCTAGGGTCCTACCATCCATTATATATTCCATTGCCTTGTTAGTTCTCCCAAAATGCATCACCTCACGCTTCTCAGAATTAAATTCCATTTGCCACAGCTCCGCCCATCTTACCAGCCCATCTATATTGTTCTGTAATCTAAGGCTTTCCTCCTCACTATTTACAACACCACCAATTTTCGTGTCATCTGCAAACTTAAATAGTAATGAGTAAATGGGAAATACCTTTCCCTGTAATTTAGTGTATTAGCTACCTATTAAGTACTGTTTAGTTAATGTTGATTTTTAGTTGTTATAGTAAAAATCTTAAAATGTGAAATCTTGTCGTATAATTCTTTAATCGGTCTGGGAAGTTCATATCTCTTGTTTTAAAGTTAGTGGTCTCTACTGAGGTTGTAACACACTCCACATGGCAGCCAGTTCCACATTCTCACCACCCTTGGTACAAATAAGTTTCCCTAAATTCTTTATTTGATCCTTTAGTGGCTATTTTATATTTTTGACCCTTTGTTCTGGACTTGTCCGCAAGGGCAAACAGTTTCTCTATATCCATCTTATCAAACCCCTTCATGATTTTAAAGACTTCTATCCAATCTCCTCTTAGCCTTCTCTTTTCCAGAGAAAAGAGCCTCAGCCTGTTCAGTGTTGCCTGATAGTTGCATCCTCTCAATTCTGGTAGTATCCTTGTAACCTTTTCTGCACTTTATGCGAACATACAAATTAAGAGCAGAAATAGGCCATTCAGCCCCTCGAGCCTGCTCTGCCAATCAATAAGATCATGGCTGATCTGTTTGTGTTTTGAAATCCACACTCCCATCTACCCCAAAAACCCTTGATTCCCTTGCCTAACAAGAATCTATCGACTTCCACCTTAAAAATATTCAATGACTCCGCCTCCACCAGCTTCTGAGGCAGAGAGTTTCAAAGTCACACAACACTCAGAGAAAAAATTTCTCCTCATCTCTGTCCTAAAAGAGTAACCCCTAATTTTAAAACAGTGCCCCTAGTTCTGGACTCACCCACAAGAGGAAACATCCTCTTCACATCCACCTTGTCAAGACCGTTCAGGATCTTATAAACTTCAATCAAGTCTCCCCTCACTTTTCTAAACTCCAGTGCTTCTCTAGTGCTTCAATATCCTTTTGAAATATGGAGACCAGAACTATACTCCAAGTGTGTTCTAACCATGGCTCCATCTAAATGTAATATTACTTCCTTGCTTTTGTATTTTATTCCTCTAGAAATTAACCCCAGTACTTTCTTTGCAATCTTTATGGCCATATCAACTTACATTACTACTTTTAGTGATTTATGTATCTGCATTCCCAGATCTCTTTGCTGCTCTATCCCATATAGTTTCTTACCTTCCAGGGAATCAGTGACATTCCTCCTACCAAAATGAAACATCTCACACTTGGCTACATTGAATTTCATTGGACATTCATCTTTCCACTCTGCAAGCCTGTTTATGTCTTCCTGTAATTGGGTACAGTCATCCACATGATTATCTCAACCCACAATTTGGTGTGAGGTAAAAATTGATTTAACTCTTGCACATGAAAATGCACAAAGTTCTCAAATTCTTTTTGACTCATTTTCAGTCTTATTTCAATTATGTGACCAGACCAGAACTATTCTTGGAGGCAAGTTTTTATTTATTTATTTATTTATAGATACAGCACTGAAACAGGCCCTTCGGCCCACTGAGTCTGTGCCGACCAAGAACCACCCATTTATACTAACCCTACAGTAATCCCATATTCCCTACCACCTACCTACACTAGGGGCAATTTACAATAGCCAATTTACCTATCACCTGCAAGTCTTTGACGGTGGGAGGAAACCAGAGCACCCGGCGAAAACCCACACGGTCACAGGGAGAACTTGCAAACTCCGCACAGGCAGTACCCAGAATTGAACCCGGGTCCCTGGAGCTGTGAGGCTGCAGTGCTAATCACTGCGCCACTGTGCCTGAGCAGTAAATGGGTGATCTGTGGATGGGGCTCGAGTAGCAACCAAGCCAAGGAGTCAGTGGTATGGGTTGCTGGGGGGATACCTGTGCGATTTCCCAGTCGCCTTTCATTAGCATGTGATAGATGAACTGCCAGTGTAGAATGCACTCCCTATAGGTAGCTTGCCAGCTTTAAAATGGGAAATCGGGCAGTGTTTTAAAAAATTCTTTCATGGGATGCAACATCGCTGGTCAGGCCAGCATTTGTTGCCCGTCCCTAATTGCCCTTGAGAAGGCTTTGGTAAGATGCTTTCTTAACCCTAGCAGTCCATGTAGTGAAGGTACTCCCACTCTGCTGTTAGGAAGGGATTTCCACGTTTTTAACCCAGCAACAGTGAAGGAACAGTGATAAAGGTCCAAGTCGTGATGACGTGTGACTTGGATGGAACTTGGAGATGGTGGTGTTCCCATGAGTCTGCTCCCCTTGTCCTTATAGGTACTAGAGGTCGTGGGTTTGGAAGGTGCTGTTGAAGGAGGCTTGGCGAGTTGCTGCAGTGTGTCTTGTATATGGTGCACACTGCTGCCACTGTGCACCGGTGGTGGAGGGAGTGAATTTTTAAGGTGGTAAGTGGGGTGTCAGTCAAGCTGGCTGCTTTGTCCTGGATGGTGTCAAGCATATTGAGTGTTGTTGGAGCTGCACCCATCCAGGCAGGTAGAGAGTATTCTATCGTACTCCTGCTTTGTGCCTTGTAGATGATGGACAGGCTTTGGGGAGTCAGAGATGAATTACTCACTGCAGAATTCCCAGCCCTGCTGTTGTAGCTACAGTATTTAAAAAGCTAGTCCAATTAAATTTCTGCTGAATGGTAACCGCCAGGACGTTGAGGGTGGGGGATTCAGTGATGCCAGGATGTTGATGGTGGGGAATTCAGCGATGGTAACGCGTTGAATGTCAAGGGGAGATGGTTAGATTCTCTCTTGTTTGAGATGGTCATTGCCTGGCCCTTGTGTGGTGTGAATGTTACTTGTCACTTATCAGCCCAAGCCAGATTTTGTCCAGGCCTTGCTGCATATGGACACGGACTGCTTCAGTATCTGAGGAGTCGGGAATGGTACTGAACACTGTGCAATCATCAGCAAACATCCCCACTTCTGACCTTATGATGGAGGGAAGGTCACTGATGAAGCAGCTGAAGATGGTTGGGGCCAGGAGACTACTCTGAGGAACTCCTGCAGCGATGTCCTGGAGCTGAGATGATTGACCTCCAACAACAACAACCATCTTCCTTTGTACTAGGTATGACTCCAACCAGCTTTCTCACTGATTCCCATTGACTCCAGTTTTTCAAGAGTTCCTTGATGCCACACTTGGTCAAATGCTGCCCTGATGTCAAGGGCAGTCACTCTCACCTCTTGAATTCAGCTCTTTTGTCCTGTTTGGTAAAAGGCTGTAATGAGGTCAGCAGCTGAGCAACTCTCGCAGAACCCAAACTGAGCATTGGTGAGAGGGTTATTGCTAAGTAAGTGCTGCTTGATAACACTGTTGATGACACCTTCCATCACTTTGCTGATGATCGAGAGTAGACTGATGAGGCGGTAATTGGCCAGATTGGATTTGTCCTGCTTTTTGTGGACAGGACATAACTGGGCAATTTTCCACATTGTTGTACAGTGTTGTAGCTGTACTGGAACAGGTTGGCTAGGGGTGCAGCTAGTTCTGGAGCACAAGTCTTCAGTACTACTGCCAGGATGTCGTCAGGGCCCATAGCCTTTGCTGTAGCCAGCACCTTCAACTGTTTCTTGATATCACGTGGACTGAATTGAATTGGCTGAAGACTGAACTGTAATGCTGAGGACCACAGGAAGAGGCCGAGATGGATCATCCACTCAGCACTTCTGGCTGAAGCTAGTTGCAAATGCTTCAGCCTTGCCTTTTGCTCTGATGTGCTGGGCTCCCCCATCATTGAGGATGGGGACATTTGTGGATCCTCCTCCTCCAGTTAGTTGTTTAATTGTCCACCACCATTCAAGACTGCAGAGCTTTGATCTGCTAAGTGTGGCTGCTTATGTACCTACAGCAGCATCTTAAAAGGGAGGTGCATTTTTTCTGTGGTACAGTGCGAAAAAATACCATGGATCAGCACCAAAGACAGTTGAGAATCTATGGCGTCAACATGAAGCACTTTCAAATGCTTTAATGTGAAAAAACCCACCATCTATTCTGAGAAAATGTTTTTCAAAAGCTCTAGACAGCTTTACCTGAGAGGAGCGGAGGATACCTTTAAACATCACTTCAAATGGTTGACTCCCAACTTGTACTGTCCACGATTGGTGGGAGGGAGCAAGAACAAGTGGTAGTCAGGCAGTGAGGACAGAAACTGCAGCAAGTCACCAAGGCTTCTTTGGAAGCACCTTACAAACCCACGACCTCCACCACCTAGAAGGACAGGGCACCAAGTGCATGGGAACACTATCATCTCGAAGTTCCCCTCCAAGTCTCATACCATCCTGACTTGGACAAGTATTGCCACTCCTTCATTGTCTCTGGGACAAAATCCTGGAACTCCCTAACAGCAATGCAGAAGTAACTCACCACATGGACTATGGTTCAAGAAGACAGGTCATCACCACCTTCTCATGAGAAACTAGGGATGGGTAATAAATACCAGGCTGGCAAATGACACCCATATCCCAAGAATGAATTTTTAAAAAAAAATCGATCTGGTGCAATTCAAAGAATATGAATGATTCCAAAAGGTTAGGATGAGTGAAAAAGGAGGAGGTGTAGCTTATTTTTAAAAGATAAAATATATAATTACAATAAAAAGAGAGGATATCAGACAGCAGCAGTGAGTTGAAAGTTCTGGCAGCCAAATTCGGAAGGATGCAAGTCTAAATTATGGTAGCTATTTGATGATTTTTTTCCATGTTCAACATGTTTGGGAGAGTACTAAAGATTAGATTCAGTACTTACTAGTGATCCTGAGACAATAGCTACGAGGGATGTGAGGATTTACTTTACATTAATAATCTTAGTAAACTAAAGACAACATGGATTTAAAAAGGGGAAGACCAATCTCTTGGAGAAATTGACATCTAAGTGAATTGTAGTAAGCACAACAAATCCTACCTACACTTTTTTATTTGTTCACGGGACGTGAGCATCAGTGGCTAGGCCAGCATTTGTTGCCCATCCCTAATTACCCTTGAGAAGGTAGTGGTGAGCTGCCTTCTTGAACCACTTCAGTCCATGTAGTGTAGGTACATCCACATGCCTATAGGAATAGAGTTCCAGGATTTTGACCCAGCAACTGTGAAAGAACGGTGATATAGTTCCAAGTCAGGATGGTGTGTGGCATGGAGGGGAACTTGCAGATGGTGGTGTTCCCATGTGTCTACTACCCTCATCCTTCCATGTGGTAGAGGTCGCGGGTTTGGAAGGTGTTGTTGAAGGAAGCTTGGCAAGTTGCTGCAGTGCATATTGTAGATGATACACACTGCTGCCACTGTGCACTGGTGGTGGAAGGAGTGTATGTTTAAGGTGGTAAATGCAGTGCCAATTAAGCAGGCAGCTTTCTCCTGGAAGCTATTGAGTTTCTTGAGTGTTGTTGGAACTGCACTCATCCAGGCAAATAATAAATATTCCAAAAGGCATTAGACAAAATTCTATATGAAAGGCTATTAGTTAAGTTTAAAACTGTGAGGACTTGGCAAATCTTCGTAATGGATAAGACATTGGCAGGACAGAAAGTACTTGTTAGAGCAGTTATGTCAGTGTGTTGGAGGTGGAAAGAAAGATTTGCATTTATACAGTGCTTTTCATGACCTCAGGATGTTCCAATGTGCTTTACAACCAATTAAGCACTTTTGAATTGTAGTCTCTGTTGTAATGTAGGAAACGCAGCAGGTAATTGGTGCACAGCGTGGTCCTACAAACAGCAGTAAGAATGACCAGATTTTATTTTTAGGTATTGGCTAAGGGATTAGTGGCCAGGACACCAGGGAGAGCTCCCCTGCTCATCCTTGAACAGTGCCCATGTTGGCCTGAGAGAGCAGACGGAGTCTCATTCAAAAGGTGTCACCTCCAACTGTGCGGTGGTCCCTCATTATTGCACTGGAATGTCAACTGAGATTACGTGCTTAAGTCTTTGGACTGGAACATGAACCCACAGCCTTCTGACTCAAAGCCAAGAGTGCTTACAACTGAGCCATGGCTGACATTTAACATTGGGATGCCCCAGGAACTGGGATTGAGACCGCTATGTTTCTCATTCCCATGACTTGGGCTCAGAAACCCAATGCAAATTGTCAAATTTGAAGATTTTACCAACAAGAGCACAGGTGGAATTGGAAGAGGTTTCTCAGAAATGTAATATATATAAAATATCATATAGTTTGTTAAAATTGTTTACTCTCCCCACCCTACCATTACTCCTGACTCCTGCTGGTGCACAGATTCACAAAAACCCAGTGGTACTTCAGCCAAGTGGCAATAAATCACATGTGAGACCAGATAGTAAGCGAGACCATTGCAGTTAGTCAAAATGTTATCACCCAAAATTCACACACACCAAACTTTCCAGCAGGAATTGTACCATCCCTATGAGTGTTCGGCCGAGATCAACTAACACAGCATGGCAGTACTGTCTGTGGACTAAGACAGGGAGTTTTGTGGTTCAGTTCCACACTGTCCAGGATAGTCATCAAATAATATCACTGGGGAGGACTCAAAAAACGTTTGTCATTGATCAATCATGTGATCACTGATCTCATGGGGATAAAAACTCATCAGAGTTTTACATAAGTTATCCTCTGGAATCATTCTTAACTCCGTAGTCGGTATCTATTTGACAACTTTTTAAATTACACCATTGAAAGTCATTTGACCACTAGGATTGTTGGGATTGCAGATGTACTTTTTAAACAAATCTGTCTCAAAATGTCAAGAGCAAGTTTTTCCTAAAATCTCAGGTGAATTACTTCATAAAATTCTAATGAACTGCTTCTACCTGCCAAAGTGTGGAATGGTTTCCCGAAGGCTGCAGTACTAATATTTTTCATATGGTGGTGCACTATACTGTCTTCAAGTATTCTGTGGCGAGAGCCATTGCACAAACCAATGCTTTTGTTCGGAACAAAGGAACAAGGAGTATACCAATTAGCCCCTCAAGCATGTTCCATTCAATTAAATCATGGCTGATCTGTACTTTGCTCCATATCCCTTGATAACTTTACTGAATAAAGCTATTACTTACCTAATGTTAGCTGTGAACATAAGAAATAGGAGCTGGAGTAGGCCATTTGACTCTCTACGCCTAATCTGCCATTCAACAAGATCATGGTTGATCTACCTCAACTCCACCTTCCCACACTATCCCCATATCCCTTAATACCCAAAAGTCTATCAACCTCTGTTTTGAATATATTCAACGACTGAGTATCCACAGTTCTCTGGGGCAGAGAATTCCAAAGATTCACTGCCCTTTGAGTGAAGAAATTTCTCCTCATCTCAGTCCTAAATGGCTGACCCCTTATTCTAAGGCTGTCATAGAGTCATAAAGTTATACAGCACAGAAACAGGCCCGTCGGCCTATCGTGTCTGTGCCAGCCATCAAGCACTTATCCTAATCCCATTTTCCAGCACTTGGCCCGTAGCCCTGTATGCTATGGCGTTTCAAGTGCTCATCTAAATACTTCTTAACTGTTGTGAGGGTTCCTACCTCTATCACCTCTTCAGGTGGAGTATTCCAGATTCCAATCACCCTCTGAGTGAAAACATTTTTCCTCAAATCCCCTCTAAACCTCCTGCCCCTTACCTTAAATCTATGTCCCCTGGTTATTGACCTCTCCGCTAAGGGAAAATGTTTCTTCCTATCTATACTATCAATGCCCTGCATAATTTTGTATACCTCAATCATGTCCCCCCTCAGTAAGTCAAGTCGGGAAAAAGAACCCGATCTGAACCTGACCTATCCACAGCCGACCCGAGCTTGACCTGGCCAGAGTCCCTCCAATTTTGCCCCGAGCCCGACCCCGACTCGACATAACCTGAGCTCGACCCGACCATCCCTTTACTTACCTTCCGACTGGGAATCTCCACGAAGCTGCAGCATATGCGTGATGACGTCATAGTGACATCACTCGCTCACCGTGCAGACTCAGTTTCATCCCGGACTCCCAGCTCAGTCAGTTTTTTATTTTTAATACTTACCGGCAGAGCATTTACTGTGTGTGTCCGGCCCGACCCAACCCGAGCCCCACCAGTACTCAGCCCGACCCGACCCGAGCCCAAAATGTCCTCGGGTTCGGGTCGGGTAGCAGGACTTTACCCCTCAGCCTTCTCTGCTCTAAGGAAAACAACCCTAGCCTATCCAGTCTCTCTTCATAGCTGAAATGCTCCAGCCCAGGCAACATCCTGGTGAATCTCCTCTGCACCCTCTCCAGTGCAATCACATCCTTCCTATAGTGTGGTGATCAGAACTGTACCCAGTACTCCAGCTGTGGCCTAACTAGCGTTTTATACATTTCCATCATAACCTCCCTGCTCTTATATTCCATGCCTCAGCTAATAAAGACAAGAATCCCATATGCCTTCCTAACCACCTTATCTACCTGTGCTGCTGCCTTCAGTGATCTATGGACAAGTACACCAAGGTCCCTCTGACCCTCTGTACTCCCTAGGGTCCTACCATCCAATGTATATTCCCTTGCCTTGTTAGACCTCCCAAAATGCAACACCTCACGCTTCTCAGGATTAAATTCCATTTGCCATTGCTCTGCCCATTTTACCAGCCCGTCTATATTGTCCTGTAATCTAAGGCTTTCCTCCTCACTATTTACGACACCACCAATTTTCGTGTCATCTGCGAACTTATGATCCCATGTTCTAGATTCACCAATCAGGGGGAACATTTTCTCAGCACCTATCCTGTCAAGCCCCTTAAGAATTTTATGTTTCAATGAGATCACCTCTCATTCTTCTAAACTCCAGGGAATATAAGTCTCATTGGACAATCCCCTCATCCCAGGAACCAGTCCAGTGCACTCTATCTAAGACAGGTATGTCCTTCCTAGGTAAGGAAACTAAAACTGCACAGAGTACCCCAGGTGTGGCCTCACCAATGCCCTGTATAATTGTAGTAAGACTTCTTTACTCTTATATTCCAATACCTTTGTAACAAAAGCTAACATACTACTTGTTTTCCTAATTGCTTGCTGTACCTGCAAGTGGCTCATTGGTAACTCTCTGGCTTCAGAGTTGGAAGTTTATGGTTTTGTTCCCTCTCCAGAGACTTGAGCACTTAATCTAGGTTGGCACTTCAGTCCTGTACTGAGGGAGTACTGCACTGCCAGAGGTGCTGTCTTCTGGATATGATGTGAAACTGCTTATCTGCCCTATCATGATTGGCTTTTATGAGCCCATGGCACTATTCATAGGAGAGTTCTCTGCTCAGATATCCAACCAAAATCTACCCCTTAACATAAAATCGGGTCTTTTGTTTCTTTGCTGTTTGTGGGAGCTTGCTGTGCACAAATTGGCTGCCACATTGTTTAGATTACAACAATGCTGCAAAAGTACCTAAACTTCAAAAGTAAAATGCTTTTGAAAGTTGTGAGGTGATGAAAGGCACTAAATAAATATAAGTCTCTGTTAAATAAAAATTACAATCTCAGTCTGGAAAATTTCAAGCATCCACAGCCATTTGGGCATTGTGGGGAGGGTGGAGGGGGGGATGAATTCTCGATTTCTACTATCCTTTGTGTGAAGAATTCATGATTGCACTCCTAAATGGCCTAGCTCTAATTTTAAGACTATGTCCCTTCATTCTTGATTCCCCCACCAGAGAAAATAGTTTCTCCGCATCTACTTTATCGAATCCTTTCATCATTTTAAATACCTTGATCAGATCACCCCTCGATCTTTGATACTCAAGGAAATAAAAGCCCAGTTTATGCAACCATTCCTCATAATTTAACCTTCTAAACTCTGGTATCATTCTGCTGAATCTGCATAAGAAGCTATCAAATTGCATATGAGAACAAACACCTATTCCAGCATTTTAAAGGTATTCAAAATCATTCGAATAACCTTCATTAGAGCATACTGCACAATTGCACTCATCGAGTTTAAGCATATCCGCATGGTAATGCAGCCATAATAAGAAGCAACAATTAGCTGGAACATACTTTTTCACAATTAGAAAATTTCAACAGGAACACTTTCGAATCACAGTATCATACAGCACAGACAGAGGCCATTTGCCTCATTGTGCCTGTGCTGACTCTTTAAAAGAACTATCCAATTCATACTACTCCCCTACTCTTTCCGCATAGCCTGCACCTTTTTCCTTATGAAGTATTTATCCAATTCCCTTCAGAATATCACAATGGAATCAGCTTCCTCCACACCATTCAATCAATGCATTGCAGATCATATCTTGCTGCAGAAAAAAAATCTCCTTGGCTCCCCTCTGCTCCATTTGGCAATTATCTGAAATTGGCAGCAAATTAGTTACCAGTTTTCGAGAAACAATTTTTCATTCCTGTTCCCTTTAATCACCTGATGCTAATACATGGCATGTTAATAGCTTATGATTAATTGCATGGTTTTTCAGTTAGTAATTGGTGAAAGCACATTGAACATTTCATTCATTAAATAAGCAATGCCTGTTGCCAGGCTGCTTCTTGCTGAAATTTTTTTTCATAGCAACAACTAAAACAGATAGAGAATCTAATTCAACCAATGCACTTTGCAAAATAATCCACAAGATTTTTTTTTATTTGTTCATGGAATGTGAATGTTGCTGGCAAGGTCAGTATTTATTGTCCAACCTTAATTGCCCTTGTGAAGGTGGTGGTGAGCTGCTTACTTGACCCGCTGCAGTCCATGTGCTTTAGGTACACTCACAGTGCAGTTAGGGAGGAACTTCCTGAATTTTGTCCCAGTGACAGTGAAGGAAAAACAATATAGTGTCCTGGATCTGTGACTCCTCCTCCTGTGGCCAGGAAGTGACTCCAGGACCGTGCCAGTTATGGGTTCTGTCAAAAATGGTCTTCGATGAAGTGACACATACATTCTGGCCGTTGACGTTGGCTCCACGTCCATCAGGTGCTATGTGTGCGACCCCGCTGCCAAGATCAAAAGTTTCAGCAGCAGGCCGATAAAGTTGTTGTATCCCAAACCAGTCAGGATGGCGTGTGACTTGGAGGGGAACTTGCAGGTGGTGCTATTTCCATGCACCTGCTGCCCTTGTCTTCTAGGTGGTAGAGGTTGTGGGTTTGGAAGGAGCCTTGGTGAGTTGCTGCAGTGCATTTTGTGCACCGCTGCCACTGTGTGCTGGTGGTTGAGGGAGTGATTGTTTAATATGGTGGATGGGGTGCCGATCAAGTGGATGTTGTTGAGTGGTTTGAGTGTTGTTGCAGCTGTACTCATTCAGGCAAGTGGAGAGTATTCCATCACACTCCTGACTTGTATCTTTTAGATGGTGGATAGGTCACAGTGTACCACTTCCAACTATGCAACAGCTATTTCCCCTAATCTTTGTTCGCTGCCTGTCAATCAACCTCATATACTCCCTCTTGTACCATATACCTGATTTTTTTGTAAGAAGCCTCTTGTGACACCTTTTATCTATCCAATCTGCCACTTGTTTAAAAAGAAATTCTAAGTCGTCAAACACATGTCCAGATGAAGTCCATTTAGCCTATATAGACTACTCCTGGCCCAGAACTTTGCTCAATATTCCAGAAATCTGAACCCTTCCCTCCTGCACCATCTCTTCAGCTAGCATTTAACTCCATAATTTTCCATTCCTGTGCTTACTAGCACAGGACTTCAGCCATTTTCTTCCTACTAAATGCAACTAGTTTCCCTTAAAAGTTGAATAAAGTCAAAGCCAATAACTTTTTAAATCTCTAAAACAGGCCTGCAAAGAAAGCACTAACAAATCTTATTTTCCTGAATCTGCATAAATGTAGTTCTATTGCGGATATAAAAGAAAATACACAAAAAAATCCATTCTCTTGACCACTTTCTGTTATACTTTGTTCAGATTTTTATTTCCCCAAGGTTTTTTTTTTACTTGAAATATAACCTTTAGCATCTGTATTTTCCATGACCATAGTTTTTAGTGCTGTTGCTGTCACATCAGAGTTGTTATTTGTTTCCTGTACAGTTTTGCACCAGGTGACAAGAAGGGCAGGGGGTGGTGGTCGGCAGAGCGAAGAGGTGCTGCTATACTTGATTATTACAGATCTGTAATAGTAGATGACAGGAAGTTTTACAGCTATTTATTTACAGCAGTTCTCTGAGGTACAACAGTTTTTCTTCGTGTAGATACTTACCTGTTCAGCACAAGAACTGATTTCAGTTGTAAGGTCTGCCCCAGAGTTTTCAATTACAATTACTACCACGATTTTTCCATCAAATCCTATGGGTTCTTTATATTCCCTGCTGTTCGTGCATTGACCCTTGAATTTAATGCCTAGCACATCATAGAGACAAAGGAAGAATAATGATACTAGCTTAATGTAATTTTTAAAAATTCATTCATGAGATCTGGGCATCAGTGGCTAGGCCACTATTTATTGCCCAGTCCTAATTGCCCCTGAGAAGGTGGTGGTGAGTTGCCTTCTTGAACTGCTGCAGTCCATGTGGGGTAGATACACACACAGTGCTGTTAGGAAGGGAGTTCTGGGATTTTGACCCAGCGACAGTGAAGGAATGGCGATATAATTCCAAGTCATGATGGTGTGTGACTTGGAGGGGAACTTGCAGGTGGTGGTGTTCCCATGCATTTGCTGCCCTTGTCCTTCTAGCTGGTAGAGGTCATGGGTTTGGAAGGTGCTGTCTCAGGAGGCTTGGTGCATTGCTGCAGTGCATCTTGTAGATGGTACACACTGCTGCCACTGTGCGTCGGTGGTGGAGGGAGTGAATGTTTGTAGATGGGGTGCCAATCAAGCGGGCTGCTTTGTCCTGGATGGTGTCGAGCTTCTTGAGTGTTGTTGGAGCTGCACCCACCAGGCAAGTGGAGAATATTCCATCACACTCCTGACTTGTGCCTTGTAGATGGTGGACAGGCTTTGTGGAGTCAAGAGATGAGTTACTCACTGCAGGATTCCTAGCCTCTGACCTGCTCTTGTAGCCACGGTATTTATATGGCTACTTCAGTTCAGTTTCTGGTCAATGGTAGCCCCTAGGATGTTGATAGTGGGGGATTCAGCAATGTTAATGCCATTGAACGTTAAGGGGAGATGGTTAGATTCTGTCTTGTTGGAGATGGTCATTGCCTGGCACTTGAGTGGCATGAGTGTTACTTGCCACTTTTCAGCCCAAGCCTGGATATTGTCCAAGTCTTGCTGCATTTCTACACAGACTGCTTCAGTATCTGAGGAGTCGTAAATGGTGTTGAACATTGTGCAATCATCAGCAAACATCCCCACTTCTGACCTTATGATTGAAAGAAGGTCATTGATGAAGCAGCTGAAGATGGTTGAGCCTAGGACACTACCCTGAGGAACTCCTGCAGTGATGTTCTGGAGCTGAGAAGATTGACCTCCAACAACCACAACCATCGCCCTTTGTGCGAGGCATGACTCCAACCAGTGGAGAGTTTTCCCCATATTCCCATTGATTTCAGTTTTGCTAGGGCTCCTTGATGCCATACTCGGTCAAATGCTGCCTTGATGTCAAGGGCAGTCACCCTCACCTCACCTCTTGAGTTCAGCTCTTTTGTCCATGCTTGGACCAAGGCTGTAATGAGGTCAGGAGCTGACTCACTCTGGCAGATCCCAAACTGAGCGTCACTGAGCAGGTTATTGCGAAGCAAGTGCTGCTTGATGGCACTGTTGATGACACCTTCCATCACTTTACTGATGATTGAGAGTAGACTGATGGGGCAGTAATTGGCTGGGTTGGGCTTGTCCTGCTTTTTGTGTACAGGACATACCTGGGCAATTTTCCACATTGCCGGGTAGATGCCAGTGTTGTAGCTGTACTGGAACAGCTTGGCTAGGGGCGTGACAAGTTCTGGAGCACAGGTCTTCAGTACTATTGTTAGAATATTGTCAGGGCCCATAGCCTTTGCAGTATCCAGTGCCTTCAGTTGTTCTTGATATCACGCGGAGTGAATCGAATTGGCTGAAGTCTGGCAACTGTGATGCTGGGGACTTCAGGAGGAGGCTGCGATGGATCATTAACTCGGCACTTCTGGCTGAAGATTGTTGCAAATGTTTCAGCCTTATCTTTCGCACTGATATGATGGGCTCCCCCATCAGTGAGGATGGGGATGTTTGTGGAGCCACCTCCTCCAGTTAGTTGTTTAATTGTCCACCACTGTTGTCCATGGCTGGATGTGGTAGGACTGCAGAGCTTAGATCTGTCTATTGCCTGCTGCTTACGCAGTTTGGCACACAAGTAGTCCTCTGTTGTAGCTTCACCAGGTTGACACCTCATTTTGAGTATGCCTGGTGCTTCTCCTGGCATGCCCTCCTGCACTGTTCATTGATCCAGGGTGGTCTCCTGGCTTGATGGTAATGGTAGAGTGGGGGACATGCTGGGCCATGAGTTCACAGTTTGTGGTTGAGTACAATTCTGCTGCTGCTGATGGCCCACAGCGCCTCATGGATGCCCAGTTTTGCATTGCTAAATCTGTTCGAAATCTATCCCATTTAGCACGGTGATAGTGCCACACAACATGATGGATGGTATCCTCAATCTGAAGGTGGGACTTCGTCACCACAACGACTGTATGGTGGTCACTCCTACCAATGCTGTCATGGGCAGAAGCATCTGCGGTAGGCAGATTGGTGAGGACGAGGTCAAGTATATTTTTCCCTCTTGTTGGTTCCCCCACCACCTGCCGCAGACCCAGTCTAGCAGCTATGTCCTTTAGGACTCGGCCAGCTCAGTAAGCAGTGGCGCTACCGAGCCACTCTTGGTGATGGACATTGAAGTCCGCCATCCAGAGTACATTCTGCACCCTTGCCACCCTCAGTGCTTCCTCCAAGTTGTGTTCAACATGGAGGAGTACTGACTCATCAGCTGAGGGAGGGCGGTAGGTGGTAATCAGCAGGAGGTTTCCTTGTCCACGTTTGATCTGATGCCATGAGACTTCATGGGGTCCGGAGTCAATGTTGAGGACTCCCAGGGCAACTCCCTCCCTACTGTATACCACTGTGCTGCTACCTCTGCTAGGTCTGTCCTGCCGGTGGGACAGGACATACCCAGGGATGGTGATGGCAGAGTCTGGGACATTGTCTGTCAGGTATGATTCCGTGAGTATGACTATGTCAGGGTTTGCTTGACTAGTCTGTGGGACAGCTCTCCAAACTTTGGCACAAACCCCCAGATGTTAGTAAGGAGGACTTTGTAGGGTTGACAGGGCTGGCTTTGCTGTAGTCATTTTCAGTGCCTAGGTCGATGTCGGGTGAACCGTCTGGTTTCATTCCTTTTTATTGACTTTGTAGCGGTTAGGTACAACTGAGTGGCTTGCTGGGCCATTTCAGAGGGCATGTAAAAGTCAACAACATTGCTATGGGTCTGGAGTCACATATAAGCCAGACCAGGTAAGGACAGCAGATTTCCTTCCCTAAAGGACATTAGTGAACCAGATGGGTTTTTACAACAATCGACAATGGTTTCATGGCCATTAGACTAGCTTTTTAATTCTAGATTTTTTTTTTATTAATTGAATGCAAATTCCATCTCCTGCTTTGGTGGGTTTCGAACCCATGTCCCCAGAGTAATACCCTGGGTCTCTGGTTTACTAGTCCAGTGACAATACCACTACGCCACCGCCACCGCCTCCCCTCTAGTTTATTACCTGTAATAAACAGCCTGATACTGCAAGAGTTTGTAAATTTGTATTTTACATTGTGCAGGGAATAGTCCAAAAATGGTATTTTCATCACAGAAAGAAACCATTTTGGCCCATCATGTCTATGCTGGTAATAGCATCAGTAACCTTCTTTGATCCCAGTTCCCCCGAGCTGGCTGCATATCCTCCAATACTTTTTCCTCTTATGTTGGTCACCTAATTCCCTTCTAAATGCCATAATTGACTCAGCTTCAGTAGTTACCGACAGTTATTTATTCACCTTCAATTGCAGATTGGGAGATGTTCGACTCACAGCAGTACAGCTCACAGAACTTTTAGTAGCTCTCTTTTGAACATCAGTCAGTGTTTCCCACACATCCTCCTCTAGTATTCCTGCAATTCTTCCTTCAACTTATTGAAGAGGGCCTTAAACCCCTTGATAAATCTTGTGCACAGACAGAAGTTATGGCATATCTCCATCGGTCACTTTTAAGGCCCAATATATCCTTCCTGAGTGCAGTGCCCAGAATTGAAAGCAGTACTCCGGATGGGGTCTAACCAGGACTCTGCACTTTAACATCACTTCTATCCCTTTTCACTCCAGCTCTCATGAGATATAGGCCAGCCATCCAATAGCTTTCTAAATTATTTTTGTACCTGTCCACTATTTATAAAGAGATACAGCACTGAAACAAGCCCTTTGGCCCACTGAGTCTGTGCCAATCATTAACCACCCATTTATACTAATCCTACATTAATCCCATATTCCCTACCACATCTCCACCTTCCCTCCTACCTATACTAGGGGCAATTTACAATGGCCAATTTACCTATCAACCTGCAAGTCTTTGGCCGTGGGAGGAAACCCGGAGCACCTGGCAAAAACCCACGCGGTCACAAGGAGAACTTACAAACTCCGCACAGGCAGTAACCAGGTCGCTGGAGCTGTGAGGCTAACCACTGTGCCACTGTGCAGCCCAAAGTCAAGCCGTAGTCGGCAGGATTTGAACCTGTGCAGGGAGACCCCAATCGATTTCTCGTCCATCGCCGTAACCACTCGGCCACAACTACTGACATGAGAAGGGCTGTGTTCTCGCACCTACACTGTTTGGGATCTTCTTCTCCCCGCTGCTCTCACATGCGTTCAAGTCTTCAGAAGAAGGAATTTTCCTCCACACAAGATCAGATGGCAGGTTGTTCAACCTTGCCCGACTAAGAGCGAAGACCAAACTACGGAAGGTCCTCATCAGGGAACTCCTCTTTGCTGACGATGCTGCATTAACATCTCACACTGAAGAGTGTCTTTAGAGACTCATCGACAGGACTGCGGCTGCCTGCAACGAATTTGGCCCAACCATCAGCCTCAAGAAAACGAACATCATGGGACAGGACGTCAGAAGTGCTCCATTCATCAATATCAGCGACCACGCTCTGGAAGTGGTTCAAGAGTTCACCTACCTAGGCGCAACTATCACCAGAAACCTGTCTCTCGATGCAGAAATCAACAAGCGCATGGGAAAGGCGTCCACTGCTATGTCCAGACTGGCCAAGAGAGTGTGGGAAAATGGCGCACTGACACGGAACACAAAGGTCCAAGTGTATCAAGTCTGTGTCCTCAGTACCTTGCTCTACGGCAGTGAGGCCTGGGCAACTTAAGTCAGCCAAGAACGACGTCTCAACTCATTCCATCTTCACTGCCTCCGGAGAATCCTTGGCATCAGGTGGCAGGACCGTATCTCCAATGCAGAAGTCCTCGAGGTGGCCAACATTCCCAGCATATACACCCTACTGACCCTACGGCACTTGAGATGGCTTGGCCATGTGGGCCGCATGGAAGATGGCAGGATCCCCAAGGACACAGCGAGCTCGTCACTGGTATCAGACCCACCGGCCGTCCATGTCTCCGCTTTAAAGACACCTGCAAACGCGACATGAAGTCCTGTGGCATTGATCACAAGTCATGGGAGTCAGTTGCCAATGATTGCCAGAGCTGGCGGGCAGCCATAAAGGCGGGTCTAAAGAGTGGCGAGTCGAAGAGATTTACCTGTTGGCAGGAAAAAAGACAGAAGTGCAAGGAGAAAGCCAACTGCGTAACAGCCCTGTCAACCAATTTTATCTGCAGCACCTGTGGAAGAGTCTGTCACTCTAGAATTGGCCTTTATAGCCACTCCAGACGCTGCTCCACAAACCACTGACCACCTCCAGGCACTTACCCATTGTCTCTCAAGACAAGGAGGCCAAAGAAGAAGAAGAAGATGATGTTTGCATTTCTTCTTTATACCTACGTAGCCCTGAAAATTATTTATTTTCAAGTACTTACCCAATTCCCTTTTGAAAGATACTATTGAATCTGCTTCTCTTTCAGGCATTTAAGCTCACAATAACCAACTGCATAAAAAAATCTTATCTCCCTTCTGGTTCCTTTGTTAATTCTTAAATCAGTGTCCTTTGGTCACTGACCCGCTTGCCAGTGAAAACAGTTTCTCCTTATTTACTGTATCAAACTCTTCAGAATTTTGAACACATCTATTAAATCTGCCCTTAAACTCCTCTGCTCTAAGGACAACAATCTCGGATGTTGTGAGTTGAACGGATAATTCTAGTAGCATGTAAATAATAAGAAGAGATCCAGCAGTTATCAATGTTTGTGGGGGAGTTGGAAAAGGCCCAACCAGTCCCCATCCACCACCACCCTCCTCCGCCTGGCTGAACTTGTTCTCACATTGAACAACTTCTTCTTCAACTCCACGCACTTCCTTCAAGTAAAAGGTGTCGCTATGGGTACCCGCATGGGTCCTAGTTATGCCTGTCTTTTTGTGGGATATGTTGAGCATTCTTTGTTCCAGTCCTACTCAGGCCCCCTCCACCAACTCTTTTTCCGGTACATTGATGACTGTATCAGTGCCGTTTCCTGCTCCCGCCCCGAACTAGAAAACTTTATCAACTTGGCTTCCAATTTCCACCCTTCTCTCACCTTTACATGGTCCATCTCTGACACTTCCCTTCCCTTCCTCGACTTCTCTGTCTCCATCTCTGGGGATAGGTTGTCTACCAATATCCATTATAAGCCCACCGACTCCCACAGCTACCTCAACTACACTTCTTCACACCCTACCTCCTGTAAGGACTCCATTCCATTCTCCCAGTTTCTCCGTCTCCGACGCATCTGCTCTGATGATGCTACCTTCCATGACGGTGCTTCTGATATGACCTCCTTTTTCCTCAACCGAGGATTTCCCCCCACTGTGGTTGACAGGGCCCTCAACCGTGTCCGACCCATTCCCCGCACCTCTACCCTCACCCCTTCCCTTCCCTCCCAGAACCGTGACAGGGTTCCCCTTGTCCTCACTTTTCATCCCACCAGCCTCCATATCCAAAGGATCATCCTCTGCCATTTTCGCCACCTCCAGCGTGATGCCACTACCAGTCGCATCTTCCCCTCCCTTCCCCTGTCAGCATTCCGAAGGGATCGTTCCCTCCGCGACACCCTGGTCCACTCCTCCATTACCCCCACCACCTCGTCCCCGTCCCAGGGCACCTTCCTCTGCAATCGCAGGAGGTGTAATACCTGCCCATTTACCTCCTCTCTCCTCACTATCCCAGGCCCCAAACACTCCTTTCAGGTGAAGCAGCGATTTACTTGTACTTCTTTCAATGTAGTATACTGTATTCGCTGCTCACAGTGTGGTCTCCTCTACATTGGGGAGACCAAGCGCAGACTGGGTGACCGCTTTGCGGAACATCTCCGCTCAGTCCGCAAGCAGGACCCTGAGCTTCCGGTTGCTTGCCATTTCAACACTCCCCCCTGCTCTCATGCTCACATCTCTGTCCTGGGATTGCTGCAGTGTTCCAGTGAACATCAACGCAAGCTCGAGGAACAGCATCTCATCTACCGATTAGGCACACAACAGCCTGCCGGACTGAACATTGAGTTCAATAATTTCAGAGCATGACAGCCCCCCATTTTACTTTCATTTTTAGTTATTTTTTCTTCCTTTTTTTTACATTCTTTTTTACATTTTTTACAATCTTTTTTTGCATTTATTTCATTTCATCTTAGTTTGTTCAGTTTGCTTACCCACTGTTTTTTTCAGGTTTTTTTTCAGGTTTGCACTTGCTGCTGTTCAATATTCAGTGTATTCACACCTAATCTGTACTAATGCTTTGTCTTTCAACACACCATTAACATATTGTTTGCCTTTGCTCCGTGACCTTTTGGTCAGCTATGTGGTCTGGTCCAATCTGCACCTTCTCCTTTGTTATCTCTTGCCCCACCCCCACCTCACTTGCTTATAATCTGTGACTTTTCTAATATTTGTCAGTTCCGAAGAAGGGTCACTGACCCGAAACGTTAACTCTGCTTCTCTTTCCACAGATGCTGCCAGACCTGCTGAGTGATTCCAGCATTTCTTGTTTTTGTTTCAGATTTCCAGCATCCGCAGTATTTTGCTTTTATTCCTTTTTTGATAATTGTGTTATTTTCCATTTTAAGAGCTTGCAGCAAGTTCTGCTGATAGTTTGGGCAGCAGATGTGTTCACAGGGCATTAGCTAAATTGAGCCTTTATTTGAAGTAGACAGCAGTTCTCTGGGAATAATTATCCTTCTGATTTTGCTCTCTCTTCCTGTGAGGAAGTATCTGGATTCTGTCAAGTCCTTCACCACAGTGACATGGCTATCAGAAATCCAGTAACTTGCTCATTGTGGATACTCTCACCAAAAGTCAAAATTGAAACCATTTGCTGTTAATATTTTAAGTTGCATACTGAATGTAAATGTAAAATGGAGTGTTTCCTGACAAAGCAGAGCATGCGCAGAGCAATTGCCACGTATCACATTAATAGGCCACTTAAAGGCCTCAATTGACCTCTGGGAGGGAAGGCTGTCGTCGACCTATTCCCCCCTGCTCCCCACCCTGCCTCAGACCCCGCCCATAAAATCCAGTCCATAATCTGGATTTGGGTATATCAAGATTTGCAGAATAGATAGAATTAGGGAGTGTGGTTAGCTATGAAGAGGACTGTCACTGACTTCAGGAGGACATAGACAAGTAAGTAGATAGAGTAAAAGCAAAATACTGCAGATGCTGGAAATCTGAAATGAAAACAAGAAATGCTGGAACTACTCAGCAGGTCTGGCAGCATCTGTGGATAGAAAAGCAGAGTTAACGTTTCAGGTCAGTGACCTTTCATCAGAACTGGCAAAGGTTAGAAATGTAATAGGTTTTAAGCAAATAAAGCAGGGGTGGGGCAAGAGATAACACAAAGGAAGGTGTTGATAGGACAGGGTCATAGAGAAAAACTGACCAGAAATAGATAGAGTAGATGGATGAAGAGATGAAGCGTAATACGGAAAAATATATGGTTATATATTTTGGGAGAAAGAGGAAGAAAATATACATTAAACAATGCTTTTCTGAAGGAGTTAGTTTAAAAGAGCAGATATATCGTCAAAAATAGGACACATTGGTAAAGCTATCGAGGATCCTAAGTTTTATAAACAGGGACATACAGTGCAAAAAGCAAAGAGTTAATTCTGAACCTGTGAAAGCCATTGATAGGGCTGCAGTTAGAATACTGTATCCAGTGTTGTGGACTTTAGAAAGGATATCAAAGGCATTGTGAGGGGCAGAAGAGTTACTAAATGGTATCAGGACTGAGAAGCTTCAGTTGTGTGGAGAGATGGGAGAAACTGGGCTTCTTTTCATTAGAAGTTAAGAGGAGACATGATAGAGATGTTCAAAGTTATGAGGGTTATACGGTAAATCGAGAAAAACTCCCAAGTAATTTTCAATTTCTCTGCCTCGGTGATAATACGACAAAACGAATTGCTTTCCTGCTATACAACCGATCTGATTTTCATCCCACTGATATTGAAAAGCCTTCCTGAAGTGGTCCAACATTACTGTTCCCTGGAGTTAGAACATAACTGGACTTTGAGATGTATCGATACAATATGAAGGTGACAGTGTAATACAATCCTGGAATTCTGCTCCCTTTCAGATAAATGAAGCACCATGGGGTGGTGGGGTAATTCTATATACATATGCAGCAGGAACACAGCGAGACCTGCGAACATAAAGAGCAGCAACAGAGTAGAGTAAGACCAGCAACGGAAACAGAGTGAGACCGGCGGGTATAAAGAGTGGTGGCAGAGCACAGCGAGACTAGAGGCTGGATGTTACATCAAGCGGATGGGACCTGGCCACTGACGTAAAAGTTGGTGGTGAACCCGCGTCTGCCCAGCCCGGGGATCCTTACCGCATTTTATGGATGGATCATTAACTCAGCACTTCTGGCTGAAGATTGTTGCAAATGCTTCGGCCTTGTCTTTCGCACTGATGTGCTGGGCTCCCCCATCAGTGAGGATGGGGATATTTGTGGAGCCACCTCCTCCAGTTAGTTGTTTAATTGTCCACCACCATTCATGGCTGGATGTGGTAGGACTGCAGAGCTTAGATCTGATCTGTTAGTTATGGGATCGCTTAGCTCTGTCTATCGCATGCTGCTTACGCAGTTTGGCATGCAGATAGTCCTGTGTTGTAGCTTCACCAGGTTGACACCTCATTTTGAGGTATGCCTGGTGCTGCTCCTGGCATGCCCTCCTGCACTCTTCATTGAACCAGGGTTGGTCTCCTGGCTTGATGGTAATGATAGAGTGGGGGATATGCTGGGCCATGAGGTTACAGATTGTGGTTGAGTACAAATCTGCTGCTGCTGATGGCCCACAGTGCCTCATGGATGCCCAGCTTTGAATTGCTAAATCTGTTCGAAATCTATCCCATTTAGCACAGTGGTAGTGCCACACAACACAATGGAGTGTATCCTCAATGTGAAGACGGGACTTCGTCTCCACAAGGACTGTGCAGTGGTCACTCCTACCAATACTGTCATGGACAGATGCATCTGCAGCAGGCAGATTGGTGAGGACGAGGTCAAGTATGTTTTCCCCTCTTGTTGGTTCCCTCACCACCTACCGCATACCCAGTCTAGCAGATATGTCCTTTAGGACTTGGCCAGCTCGGTCAGTAGTGGTGCTACCAAGCCACTCTTGGTGATGGACATTGAAATACCCCACCCAGAGTACATTCTGTGCCCTTGCCACCCTCAATGCTTCCTCCAAGTGCTGTTCAACATGGAGGAGTACTGACTCATCAGCTGAGAGAGGGTGGTAGGTGGTAATCAGCAGGAGGTTTCCTTGTCCATGTTTGACCTGATGCCATGAGACTTCATGGGGTCCGGAGTCGATGTTGAGGACTCCCAGGGCAACTCCCTCCCTACTGTATACCACTGTGCTGCCACCTCTACTAGGTCTGTCCTGCCGGTGGAACAGGACATACCCGGGGATGGTGATGGCAGTGTCTGGGACATTGTCTGCCTGATATGATTCCGTGAGTATGACTATGTCAGGCTGTTGCTTGACTAGTCTGTGGGACAGCTCTCCCAATTTTGGCACAAGCCCCCAGATGTTAGTAAGGAGGACTTTGCAGGGTTGACAGGGCTGGGTTTGCCATTGTCGTTTCCGGTGCCTAGGTCGATGCCGGGTGATCCATCCGGTCTCATTCCTTTTTGTTGACTTTGTAGTGGTTAGTATACAACTGAGTGGCTTGCTAGGCCATTTCAGAGGGCATGTAAGAGTCAACCAGATTGCTGTGGTTCTGGAGTCACATGTAGGCCAGACCAGGTAAGGACAGCAGATTTCTTTCCCAAAAGGACATTCGTGAACCAGATGGGTTTTTACAACAATCGACAATGGTTTCATGGCCATCATTCGACTAGCTTTTTAATTCCAGACTTATTAATTGAATTCAAATTCCATCTTCTGCTGTGGTGGGATTTGAACCCATGATCACAGAGCAAAACCCTGGGTCTCTGGGTTACTAGTCCAGTGACAATATCACTACACCACTGCCTCCCCCAACTCAGAGGTTCAAAGCAGAGTGACCACGTTTGAAAAAAAAGTTGGGGGGGGGGGGAAATCGAAGTGTAACATCACAGAAAAGCAGATAAGTGATTGATTGAGGAGTATTTCTCTTTTTCTGTCTCTAAACTTGGGCATTCATTCACACTAGGAACTGAGAAATTAAAAATTTCAATTGGGCTAAGTATATCAGTAAGTACATTAATGAGTATTGGTGCAGAGCAGATCTAGAGGCATTAATTAAAATTACTACTTCAAACAAAGTATGAACTAGACTGTAAAAGAGGGAATAGAGGTTATTTGCTTTGGATTTGATCAAATAATTAGTATAAAAGCTAAAACCTAAAGCCAATTTGATAATTTATCATATAATTAAAATCAGTGCTTAATTAGTCCATCACATCTCGTGGATAAAATGATATATGAAATAATAGGGGATAGTGAATCTAAGCAAGTCTGAATTTTTTAGTAAATTAAAATCTAAGGCTTTTGGATAATAAGAGTTAAGTAAAAACATTCCAGTTAACCTCCCTATAAAATAAAGTGACGTCGGCAAAGGAGAAGCAGCTGATTCCGAGTAGCTGGTGTGTCTTTTTTTATTTAAGTAGTAAGTTTAGTAGTCTAATAAATAGAGGCATGGCAAGGCAGCTCGGACCCGTGGAGTGTGCATCCGATTCCATGTGGGAACTTCTCCTGTCCTGGATAAACGCAAACGCAAGTGTCACCAGCTGCAGCAGCTCCGGGTTTCACAGCTTGAGCAGCAGTTAGCATCACATGTGGTGCATCTGTGAGGTTGAGAGTTTCATGCATAGCACATTTATAGATGTAGTTGTCCCACAGCTTAAGGATTTGCAGGCAGAGAGAGAATGGGTGACTGCCATGCAGTCGAGGGAGACTGTCTTCACCAAGAAAGAAGATGCTGCCCAAATCATAGTGAAAGAGGAGGTAGTTGAGACACTGGATGGTCTAAAAATTAATAAGAGGAGATATTAGATAGGCTTGTCAGCAAAGTTAGAACCCATGGAATAAAAGGGACAGTCGCAGCAAGGATACAAAATTGGCTGAATGACAGGAAACACAGGAAACAGAGTAATTGTGAAGGATTGTACTCGGACTGGAGGAAGGTATATAGTGGTGTTCCCCAGGGGTTGGTGTTAGGACCCCTGCTTTTCTTGATATATCATGATCTTTACTTCGGTGTACAGAGCACAATTTCAAAATTTGTAGATAACACAAAACTTGGGAAATATTGTGAACTGTGATGAGGATAGTGATAAACTTTGAGAGGACATAGATAGGCTGCTGGAATGGGCAGACAAGTGGCAGATGAAATTTAATGCAGACAAGTGTGAAATGATTCATTTTGGTAGGAAGAACGAAGAGAGGCAATATAAATTAAAGGGTACAATTCTAATAGAGGTGCAGGAGCAGAGGGACCTGGGGGTATATATACACAAATCATTGAAGATGGCCGGGGCAGGTTGAGAAAACGGTTAATGAAGCATACATATGGGATCCTGGGCTTTATAAATAAGGACACAGAGTACAAAAACAAGGAAGGAATGATAATCCTTTATAAAACACTGGTTTGGCCTCAACTGAAGTATTGTGTCCTGTTCTGGAAACCACACTTTAGGAAGGATGTGAAGGCATTGGAAAGGGTGCAGAAAAGATTCACAAAAATGGTTCCAGGGATGAGGAACTTCAGTTATGTGGATCGGTTGGAAAAGCTGGTGTTGTTCTCCTTGGAGAAGAGAAGATTAAGAGGAAATTTGATAGAAATGCTCAAAATCATGAGGGCTCTGGACAGAGTAGATAGGGAGAAACTGTTCCCATTAGGGAAGGATCCAGAACCAGAGGACACTGATTTAAAGTGATTGGCAAAAGAATCAACAGCTTCATTTACGCAGCAAGTGGTTAGGATCTGGAATGCATTGCCTGAGAGTGTGGTGGAGGCAGATTCAGTCGAGGCCTTCAAAAGAGAATTGGATAATTAACTTGTCAGGAAAACCTATATGCCAAATGGGAAATATTAATTTCATCGGTTGGAAACTTACCTTAGGCTTTTAATGGAAAAAAACCCTACCAGTAACTTAAAAAAAAAACTAGCAGCCAAGATGGCCACTGCCATTTAAATCTGAAATACCCGGAGATTGGACTGGAGACAAAATGTCTCACAAGAAGTTCCGCCAGGACAATGGCTTACTCTAAGTGATTGAATTACCTAGAGTGGCTTCATTAGCATGACAGTCAAGGCCATCCCCACCCATTGACTTTGAAAAAGACAACGTCATCCAAGTGTGAATGTACATCCTGGGGCATGTAGAACCTTGAATTTCATTGAAAAATTCCAGAAAAACCTCATTAGAAACAAAGGGAGTTGAAAAGAGCCATGTGACTGCCTGTTCATCCCTGAAGAAACAAGTTTTGTTACACAGCAAAAATACAGACAGTAACTGAGTGTACAGCAGCACAGAAGGCTGCTGCTCCCCTGTCTCTCTCCCCAGAAAACATCAAGAGAAAACCATCTGCGACTGGGGGATCCTCCAAGCTACAGACCGCTACAGCCAGCAACCAGGGGAAGAGAACCAACTATGGATTCTGCCTTCAGGAAAACCCTGAGCAAAGCAAGCCAGCTAAAATACACTTTGACTAACCAAGACCTTCAATAATACAGCTTCAGCCGAGGACTACTGGATCACCCACTTTACAGACTGTATTTAAGTTCAATTTATTCTGGACTTTAACCCAACCACCAAATCTATTTTCCCTCCTGTAATCTACTTGTGTGTGTGATTCTCGTGTGAATGTGTGTGTGAATGTGTAGCGTATATTTAGCATTTTTAAATCGGTATGGAGTGTTAAGTATAATAAACTTACCTCTTTCTTGTTTAAACTCAAGAAAACCTGTCCGATTGGTTCTTTCGCAATCGCAGTGAAGGAAAAGGTAAAACGTTCACAGAGTAAGCACAACGACTATTTAAAAGCAATAAACCCTGTTGCGGTCAAATAAGAGGAAGGGGCAAAAGGGGTGCCTGAGACCCCCTCCTCACCTGGTTGTAACAAACTAAAGATAAAAAATTTGCAGGGCTACGGGGAAAAGGCGGGAGGTGGGATTAGGCGAATTGCTCTTGCAGAGAGCCAGCACAGACACGATGGGCTAAATCGCCTCCTTCTGTGCTGTAACCATTTTATGGTTCTATGATTCCAAATTATAAATAAAAGTACCTTTTTTTGAGTCAGACCCATTTTGAATTGAAGGAGGCACCGTGGTGAGGGCAGCAGGGGTTGTGGTTGGAACACTGTGACTTTCAATCACACCAAATGAAACCCTATAAAGAGCGCCCTAACAAATTCACGGCTGTGAAAAATGCAACATGGACCACGAAATTTCGGGTCCTCCGTGAAATGGACCATTTTGCGAACTTTGCTTGTTTTACTGATAGACACAAGGCTGAACTCGCTGATTGCTGGGCATGTTGCAAACATCACGTGTTTTACAGATAAACACAAGGCTTAACTTGCTGATTGGTGGATGAGGGAAGGCTTCTGGCACAGTTTTGAGAGGAGCAGTCCCAAGTATTAGCAGACAAGTGAGAATGCCAGAATGAGCAAATCAAAAATGGCTACAACCATTACTGCAGCACATCGAGTGAAAGAATTTGGAAGCCAAATTTTGCATGCCAATGGTGGAATACTGCATTGTACAAGCTGCAATGTTTCCTTGGATCACACATGGTGGGCAACGGTTCAGCACCACTTAGAGTCCATAAGCCATCACAGCAGAAAGAGAATCCGACACCGCACTGCTGAAAAACGAATACACACACAAAAAAGCAATGAATTCATCTCTTTTTAAGAAGTCAGCAGACAGCTCGGAAAATCGTCAGTTCATTACAATGGAACTTGTGGATGATTTTGTAAGCATCAACATATCATTGGAAAAACTTGATCACCAAAGCTACAGGTATTCATTCAACATAATGTGCAAAATGATGGTTTCTTGCCAAGTGCAAATAAACAGCGACAGGACTACCTACCGAAGGCTTTTGCTACACAATTCCAACAAACTCTGTGGACACAAAGAGAGCTGTATCTAAACAAAGGCAAGTGTTCACAGCACAGAGACAGGGAATGAAGAAAGAGAAAGTTGCAGGTTGCTCCATGCTCACATTTAACCACTGACTTCAGTGAGTAAAGAATGTGACCTGTTTATAGTCAGCTTTTTACAATAGGTTTTGAGTATACAATAAATGTAATTTCAAACCAGAAACCTCCTTCATCTTTTATTGTTTTAAGTAGATAATTCTCGTGGTTTGTTGCGACACTGTGAAACCTTCAATTTAAATATATGAAATTGTGAAATTCACAATTCTTAAAATACTGTGACTGTGAAATTTGTAAAATTTGACCGTGAATTCAATAGGGCCCTACCTATAAAACACCAGAATGTATCTGAAGATTCCAGAACGCTCCAATGCCATTGCTCCTGCCAAAGCAGACAGGCTGCAAGTCTTGATCCAAACAGCACATTATATAAGTTAGGGCATTGGCACCAGCCCCAATGACGTTGACTCACTTTGTCATTTTCACCTAACAAAGCAAACAGTCTCCAGCTCGACATCATTTGATAAGGTAAAATACATCGAGATACCCAATATTTAACATATTCTGCAAAAAATCATTCAATCTTTCTTTTTATTTGAAAATCATAGGCGAAGCACATTACTGCGTGGTGAGTCCAATGCATGAGTTATTTGTGTATTTAATACAGACTTCTTATGTGGTGAAACTCTATTTAATTTGGTAGACAAATGTTGCGGTATCGTATTTAATTAATGCACTTCAAATCTGGCTTCTCGCTTTCCATTTGGCTAATTTTATGACTAACAATGAAAATAAATCTATCTCTTGTGAGCAGTGAGAGTGAGAGATGCTTGATGACTGCACTTAATGGGCTGAATTTAATGAGCCCACCACCAATCCTGGCAGTGGACCCAGTAAATGCCACCGTTCCCGTCCGTCACGTGGGCGCCCCCCTCACCACGATTACGCAGTGGGTATCCCTTTTGCATATTGGAGGCGTGGGTCCCCCCCCCAATTACTTAATTCATTGATTATGACCTCAGATGACTCTGGAGCAGGTGATGGTGCCATATCTAAACCCCAGCCCTGCATTCACTTTGTTCTGGGTATGGTGCAGCCTCCAACTCTGACCTACTGGGTCTTGTATTCCACCCACTCCTCAAGGAGGGCAGAAGACGATGTTAGAACAAAGACACAGGGTGGCCCCCTGCAGATTCTCGTCCAGGTTGCAAGGAAAAGGTGGGAGGTTCTTTTCCTCCACGATGGCAAGAAGAGGTCCTCCCGCCTGACCAAGCAAGTCTGGGTGGAAATTGCACAGGAAATTAGCAGCTGTGGGGTCACCCAGCATGACTGGGTCTAGTGCAGGAAGAGGGTCGCTGGCCTACTGCATTCAGCCAAGGTGAGTGCTCCATGCCAGCCGCCTCCGGAGGGTTGTGCAACATGGGGAGGGGGCCAGCGATGTGGCGTTGCCAGAGTGCCTAGGGTTCTGTCTCATCCTGAAAGATGCAGTGATATCTTTCAGCCACAGGCCACCTTCTTTCATAGCTCACCCCACTTAACTCCCATGACAGCAAGTGTCGGTATGAGCGACATCAGATTCCCCAGTGGGGGTTGAGGGGCTGAAAAGAGCTGAACTGTCATGTTGATCTCTGTGCCATTCTCTATCATCTCCATCCTTCCTCTTGAAGGACAAGAGGACCCATAATAGGAGGGGGATGTCCCGGACAGACGGAAGAATCCCAGATGTATGTCCACTTCCTTGAGGAAGACCTTGGAGCTGGCAGGCATCCAGGGCAGCCGTTCAATAGCCAACAGGAAGATTGGAGTCCCTGTGCAAGAGAGTGATGATTGTCTCCCGTTGACATGCACATCAATGTTGGAGACCCAAATAACACTTGGTAGGCATCAGAAGAACTGCACAGCCTAACCCATGTATGTTTGTGTTCTCTCATGCCGGTAGACATTTGCAGGAACCTGGGGAACAACTGTCCATCTTTGAGAAGGAAGCTGACTCAGAGGATGAGCAGACAATGGAGGAGTCCATCCATGCCATGACAGCTGCCATGTCTCAGGCCTATGAGTGCATGGCTTCTTCCATCAAGAGCTTGGCGACCCTCACAGACAGCCACATCCCATAGATCCATGCTCACCTGCACACCATCACCTTGGTCATGATCTCTACGCAGTAACAAGGCAGGGAACAGGAGCCCAGATAATTTTGCAGCTCCTGGTCCTTCTCTGTTGACCAGGGAGGCTCAAAAGAGCCTTCAAAGGGAGGAAGAGAGGCTGCCAGCCACATCTGGGGGCTCCCCTCAGAGTGTGGTACCCGGCTCCTCAGTCCCTCCACCAGCGAGCCCAGTTCCAGCAGCTGCAACACCTGAGGAGAGTCGTGCACCAATCCAGGATCTCCCCAGTCAGCCGGGGCCTTCCAGGCCTCAAGTAGCCAGAGAACACCCGACAAAGTCATCCCAGGCCAAGGGACAGCCTGACCAGCAGCCTGCCTGCAGCCCAGCTGCTGCCACTGGGATCACACAGCGTAACAGCACCCGCAAACTGATTAAAAAGAACACATATCAACACTGTGGGTTTCATGGGTTTATGTTATACCTTCTGTGTTAAATAATTAAAAGATCCTTTGTTCAAATCTTTAGGCTTCTTTGTGAGAAAGCCATGTGCCATTATGCCTGAATTGTGAAATTAGAACTCACCCTTCCCCCTCAGGGCAATGCCAATGTGAACACAGCCCTCATTAACATGCCAATGTGATGATAACCTTTGTTAACAAATGAGCACTAGTGCACATTGCCCATTCGCATGCAAGACAGGGACCACAAATGGAAAGGACACAACAGAGCTGAGGCATTAAGGTGAGCCTTTATTTCATGCTCTGTGAATGGACACCAGGATGGCTGAAAATGAGTGTTTGTGAGGTTCTCGCTTGTCTGCTTTGCGCGTAGCTCTACCTATCTGGCCTCCTGCCTTAGTACATGAGGTTGTGCAAATTCTGTCAGCGTAGTCGCTCATGGACCTCAGATCCCAGCCTAGATGATGGTCCAACCTCTGTTCCAGCTGTGTGATCACACAGACCCATCATATAGCTGTTTGTCTATGCCACACTCACCCCCCATCCCCATATTCCCCAACCACACAATCATCCCCTTGCAGAGGCCCCGCTACACTGGACCCCTTTACAAAGCCTGCAGCAGCCTCAGACCCCTTTGCAGAGCCTGGAACAACCCCGGACACTCTTGCAGAACCCCCGCTACCCCAGACCCCTTTGCAGAGACTGCAGCAACGCGCTCCCACAATGGCCTCCAAAACCCTCCACTATCCCTATGCTGCAGTGCTCAAGGCTGCCTACTCATCGCATCAATGTGCATCACTGGTCGTGAAACTGGAGGCATGTCAGTGCTGCCTGCCATTCACAGAATTGGCATCGAACATAAAATTGCTTTTAATGATATTTAAATACATTTAAATCAGCATCTCAACAATTTAATAAGTTCCCGTCTTGTCGCAGCGAAAATGCCACCATTGTGCTTTCCTGCTTCTGACAAAATCTGGAAATGCGTCACGACACCAGATTTCCAGGTGGACGGCTGCGTTTCGATTCTCTGCCCCTACCACCATTCCCACCCTCAACGGCCACACAAAATCCAGCCCACATCTGAGTGAGAAATGTGTACCCGAGATACATTGCTTTTATTGAAAGAGAAAACAAAAATGCAATTGTTTCCAGGTAGAATCTTCAAAGAAGAATAAAATGCCATGGACGCATTTGGGGTTATGTACTCTTTCAGTATTTATCTCCCTTGTGATGCACTCAACATTAAGTCACCATATGACCACTGGACAGATAAGGGACTATGAGCGAATCACAACATGGCTTTTGGAAACGATTGTGTCACACCATTGTGATTGAATTTTTTTGACAAAATTACTAGTTTGGTGAATGAAGGTAGCTCGATTGATATTGCACACCTCAATTTTCCTAAATGTTTTGCCAGGTGCCACACAATAGGCTAATTTATAAGATAGTGCCCTGTGGTATTAGAGGGAAAATCCTCGACTGGTACATTTTTGTGGGCAGACAGTTATTAAGAGTAGCAGCTCCTTGAGGAGGCTAGTCACTGGTGGTGGCCAGCAAGGATCGGTGTTTGGATGGTTTCTCTCCACAATCTTTATTAATGTTCTGGATGAAGGCATTGGGATACCATCTCCAAATTTGAGGATGATACAAAGATTTGTGCAAGTGATGAATAAAAGGATTGCAATCAGATCTAGATGCGATGGGGGAATGGGCCCATTTCTGGCAAAGATCACTAGATAAATGTAGTGTTATGCATGTGAGTAAGACTAATGCCAAGAATGTGAATACCATGCAGGGTTTCAAACTGAAGTCTTTTGAGTAGGAAAGAGATGTAGGTGTTATTGTGCATGAATATCTAAAGATTCCTGACAAAAGCTCTGAGGCTATAGCAAAAACTAATAGAGTATTAGGATTATATTGCTCGCATATGGAAAGGGTTAATCAGACTGTCCTGAAGTCTACTGATGTGGTACATCGTCCCCTGAAGCTGTCGGGATCTATCTTTAAATATGCAGAATTGGGCCCTGACTGCAATTTTAACTCTGGCCTAAGCAGAGAAGCCATTGTGCCTCTCCCACAGACAGTTGGGGGAAAACCTGAAAATATATAGAGACTGTTTAAGGAAAGGTTTTTAAGCTTTCATTTGTGGGACTAGGAGAAGCAGCAGTGCTCTTGCAGACCCCACAAAAGTTTAGGCCTCCGCGCAACCTTCACTGTGACACCCTCTCAAAAAACCCTCCCCGCAACTTACCCTCATTGGTAAGCTTCCCTTTGGTGGCATATGAGCACCCAAGCCTCCTCTCCCACCCAACAGCCAGCTGCCACTTCCCACCTATTCAGGGTGTGCAGCTGATGATGAGTTGCAGATGAGGCCTGGGAGTTGAAATTGGGCCTAAAGCTTCTGGATTGGACTGCCTGGGAACTTTTTAAGCTTCATCCTATTTTCTTAATGTTAGCAGAAAACTGAATGTTAGTGTGGAGATGGATATGTGTAGTTGGTACATCCAAACGAACCAATGACACGCATTACCTTCAATATACTGAGTTTGGCTCGACGCAGCTTACTTGCTTATGTAGACAAAGCATGCCTGCTGTAACAGCAGTGACAACAAACATTCATATAGCACCTTAAATGTACAAAACCCTCAAACTGCTTCACCGAGATGAAATCCAAAAAACTAAATGGACCCGGAGACATAAAAGGAGGTATTCGGAGGGGTGACCAAAGAGTAGGGTCCAAAGGAGGAGAAGGAAGTGGAGGGATTTAGGGATGGCTTTCCAAAGGTGAGGCCTAGGTGGCTGAAGACAAAGCAGCCAATGGTGGGGCAGAAGGAAAGGGGAATGCACAAGAGAGTATAATCAGAGGAACTGAGAATTTTGTTGGGCTGGTGGTGGTTACCGAGATAAGCAGGGACAAGGCTCTGGAGAGCTCCAAGGTGAGAATTTTAAATTTGAGGTGTCAGGGAATCATGAGCCAATGTAGGTCAACAAACACAAGCAGTTTTGGTGCAGAGTTTCGTTTGAGCTGCACTATGGATGAGCTAACTGACCGTGGCACCGTGGTACAGGAATCCATTCAAGTGGAGGGAGCAAAAAGGAAAGTACTGGTAGTAGAGGACAGTATAGTGAGAGGGATAGACACCATTCTCTGCAACAAACAGTGAGAGCCCAGCAGGCTGTGTTGCCTGCCCAGTGCCAGGGTTTGGGACATCTGCTCAGGGCTGGAGAGGAACTTATAGTGGGAGGGGGAGGATCCAGTCCATGTAGGTACCAATGACATAAGCAGGACAAGGATTGAGTTTCTGCATGAGTCAGTATGAGGAGCTAGACACCAAATTAAGAAGGAGAACCTCAAAGATAATAATCTCTGGATTATTACCTGAGCCACAGGAAAATTGGCATAAGGCAAAAAGATTGGATAAATAAATGTGCAGCTCAAAGACTGGTGTGTGGGTTCTGGTTCGTGGGACGCTGGCACCAGTACCTGAGAAAGTGGGGGCAGTACCATTGGGACAGACTACACCTGAACCATGCTGGGGCTGGTGTTCTGGCCAGCCGCATAACAAGGAAAGTAGAGAAGGTTTCAAACTAAATAGTGGGGTAAGGGATCAAATTTGGGAAGATGTGGTAAATCAAAGAGTAGAGACAAGACAAGAGAGAAAGGTATTAATACGGAAAATATGAACATACCAGCATACGAACATACAAATTAGGAGCAGAAGTAGGCCATTAGGCCCCTCGAGCCTGCTCCGCCATTCAATAAGATCATGGCTGATCTGTTTGTGTTTTGAATTCCACACTCCCATTACCCCAATAACCCTTGATTCCCTGACCTAACATGAATCCATCTACCTCCGTCTTAAAAATATTCAATGACCCTACTTCCACCATCTTCTGAGGCAGAGAGTTCCAAAGTCGCACAGCCCTCAGAGAAAAAAATTCTCCTCATGCAGTCACGATGTTGGGGGTTTACTACAGGCCTCCCAACAGCCAGCGGGAGGTAGAGGAGCAGATATGTAGACAGATTTTGGAAAGATGTAAAGGTAACAGGGTTGTAGTGGTGGGTGATTTTAACTTCCCCTATATTGACTGGGACTCACTTAGTGCTAGGGGCTTGGATGGGGCAGAAATTGTAAGGAGCATCCAGGAGGGCTTCTTGAAACAATACGCAGATAGTCCAACTAGGGATGGGGCCGTACTGGACCTGGTATTGGGGAATGAGCCCGGCCAGGTGGTCGAAGTTTCAGTAGGGGAGCATTTCGGGAACAGTAACCATAATTCCATAAGTTTTAAGGTACTTGTGCATAAGGAGAAGAGTAGTCCTCGGGTGAAGGTGCTAAATTGGGGGAAGGCTAATTATAACAATATTAGGCAGGAACTGAAGAATTTAGATTGGGGGCGGCTGTTTGAGGGTAAATCAACATCTGACATGTGGGAGTCTTTCAAACGTCAGTTGATTAGAATCCAGGACCAGCATGTTCCTGTGAGGAAGAAGGATAAGTTTGGCAAGTTTCGGGAACCTTGGATAACGCGGGATATTGTGAGCCTCGTCAAAAAGATAAAGGAAGCATTTGTAAGGGCTGGAAGGCTAGGAACAGGCGAATCCCTTGAGGAATATAAAGACAGTAGGAAGGAACTTCAGCAAGGAGTCGGGAGGGCTAAAAGGGGTTATGAGAAGTCATTGGCAAACAGGATTAAGGAAAATCCCAAGGCTTTTTATACATATATAAAGAGCAAGAGGGTAACCAGGGAAAGGGTTGGCCCACTCAAGGACAGAGAAGGGAATCTATGTGTGGAGCCAGAGGAAATGGGCGAGGTACTAAATGAGTACTTTGCATCAGTATTCACCAAGGAGAAGGACTTGGTGGATGATGAGCCTAGGGAAGGGAGTGTAGATAGTCTCAGTCATCTCATTATCAAAAAGGAGGAGGTGTTGGGTGTCTTGCAAAGCATTAAGATAGCTAAGTCCCCAGGGCCTGATGGGATCTACCCTAGAATACTGAGGGAGGCAAGGGAAGAAATTGCTGGGGCCTTGACAGAAATCTTTGCATCCTCATTGGCTACAGGTGAGGTCCCAGAGGACTGGAAAATAGCCAATGTTGTTCCTTTGTTTAAGAAGGGTAGCAAGGATAATCCAGGAAATTATAGGCCGGTGAGCCTAACGTCAGTGGTAGGGAAATTATTAGAGAGGATTCTTCGGGACAGGATTTACTCCCATTTGGAAACAAATGGACTTATTAGCGAGAGGCAGCATGGTTTTGTGAAGGGGAGGTCGTGTCACACTAATTTGATTGAGTTTTTTGAGGAAGTGACAAAGATGATTAATGAAGGAAGGGCAGTGGATGTTATCTATATGGACTTTAGTAAAGCCTTTGACAAGGTCCCTCATGGCAGACTGGTACAAAAGGTGAAGTCACACGGGATAATAGATGAGCTGGCAAGATGGATACAGAACTGGCTCTGTCATAGAAGACAGAGGGTAGCAGTGGAAGGGTGCTTTTCTGAATGGAGGGATGTGACGAGTGGTGTTCCGCAGGGGTCAGTGCTGGGACCTTTGCTGTTTGTAGTATATATAAATGATTTGGAGGAAAATGTAGCTGGTCTGATTAGTAAGTTTGCGGACGACACAAAGGTTGGTGGAGTTGCGGACAGTGATGAGGATTGTCAGAGGATACAGCAGGATATAGATCGGTTGGAGACTTGGGCGGAGAAATGGCAGATGGAGTTTAATTCGGACAAATGTGAGGTAATGCATTTTGGAAGGTCTAATACAGGTGGGAAGTATACAGTAAATGGCAGAACCCTTAGGAGTATTGACAGGCAGAGAGATCTGGGCGTACAGGTCCCCAGGTCACTGAAAGTGGCAGCGCAGGTGGATAAGGTAGTCAAGAAGGCATACGGCATGCTTGTCTTCATCGGTCGGGGCATAGAGTATAAAAATAGGCAAGTCATGCTGCAGCTGTACAGAACTTTAGTTAGGCCACACTTAGAATATTGCGTGCAATTCTGGTCGCCACACTACCAGAAGGACGTGGAGGCTTTGGAGAGGGTACAGAAGAGGTTTACCAGGATGTTGCCTGGTCTGGAGGGCATTAGCTATGAGGAGAGGTTGGATAAACTCGGATTGTTTTCACTGGAACGACAGAGGTGGAGGGGGCGACATGATAGAGGTTTACAAAGTTATGAGCGACATGGACAGAGTGGATCGTCAGAAGCTTTTTCCCAGGGTGGAAGAGTCAGTTACTAGGGGACATAGGTTTAAGGTGAGAGGGGCAAAGTTTAGAGGAGATGTGCGAGGCAAGTTCTTTACACAGAGGGTGGTGAGTGCCTGGAACTTGTTGCCGGGGGAGGTGGTGGAAGCAGGTACCATAGAGACGTTTAAGAGGCATCTTGACAAATACATGAATAGGATGGGAATAGAGGGATACGGGCCCCAGAAGTGCAGAAGGTTTTAGTTTAGGCAGGCATCAAGATCGGCGCAGGCTTGGAGGGCCGAATGGCCTGTTCCTGTGCTGCACTGTTCTTTGTTCTTTGTTCTGTCCTAAAAGAGTGACCCCTAATTTTAAAAAAGTGGGCCCTAGTTCTGCACTCACCCACAAGAGAAAACATCCTTTCCACATCCACCTTGTCAAGACCGTTCAGGATCTTATAAACTTCAATCAAGTCTCCCCTCATTTTTCTAAGCTCCAGTGAAAACAAGCCCAGTCTGTCCAACCTTTCCTCATAAGACAACCCGCTCATTCCAGGTATCAATCTAGTAAACCTCCTCTGAACCGCCTTCAATGCATTTACATCCTTCCTTAAATAAGGAGACCAAAACTGCACAAAGTATTCGAGATGTGGTCTCACCAATGCCCTGTATAACTGAAGCATAGCATCCTTACTTTTATTTTCAATTCCTCTCATAATAAAGGATAGCACTCCATTAGCCTTCTTTATTACTTGCTGTGTCTGCATACTAACTTTTTGTGACTCCTGCACTAGAACACATAGATCCCTCTGCACTTCGGAATTCTGCAGTCGTTCTCCATTTAAGAAATACTCTGCTTTTTTATTCTTCCTGCCAAAGTAAACAACTTCACATTTTCCCATATTATACTCCATCTGCCAGATTTTTGACCACTCACTCAACCTCTCTATATCGGTCTGCAACCTCCTTATGTCCTCTTCACAACCTACTTTCCTACCCATCTCTGTGTCATCTGCAAATTTAGCTACCCTCATCCAAGTCATTGATATAAATTGTCAAAAGTTGAAGCCCCAGCACAGACCCCTGCGGGACTCCGCTCATCCTGCTAATCAGAAAAGGACCCATTTATATATATTCTCTGTTTTCTGCCAGCCAGCCAATTTTCTCTCAGTGCTAATATGTTACCCCCTAAAACCATGAACTCCTACTTTGCGCAATAACCTTTAATTTGGCACCTTGTCAAATGCCTCTGGAAATCCAAGTACAGTACATCAATGGGCTCCCCTCAATCCACAGCAAATGTCACTCCTTCAAAGAACTCCAACAAATTGGTTAAACATGATTTCCCTTTCACAAAACCACGCTGACTATTCCCGATTACCTTGAGTTTTTCTAAGTGCCCAGCTATAACCTCCTTAATGATTGATTCTAACACCTTCTTCATGACAGACATCAAGCCAACTGGCCTATAGTTACGTGTTTTCTGCCTCCCCTGCTTCTTGAATAGAGTGGTTATATTTGCTACTTTCCAGTCTTACCAGAAACTAGAGGATTTTGAAAAATTAACACCAACGCATCTATTACCTCATTAGCCAGCTCTTTTAAGACCCTAGGATGAAGACCATCAGGACCCAGGGACTTGTTAGCCCGCAGATCCATCAGTTTGCTCAGTACCACTTCCCTGGTGATTATAATTTCACCAAGGTCCTCTCCTCCTTCCACCTCCTGATTTACAGCTATTACTGGAATGTTTTTTTGTATCCTCTGTAGTGAAGACAGGAGCAAAATATTTGTTCATTGCATCTGCCATTTCCTTTTTATCTACTATTAGCTGTCCATTCTCACTCTCTAGAGGACCAACACTCACTTTACTTACTCTTTTCTTTTTTAAATACCTGTAGAAACTCTTGCTATCCATTTTTACATTTCTAGCTAGCTTCCTCTCATACTCTAATTTCTTTCTCCTGATTAACCTTTAGACATTCTCTGCTGTTCTTTATATTCTGACAAATCATCTCAACTGCCACTCATCTTTGTGCAATTATATGCCTTTTCCTTAAGTTTGATGTTTTCCTTAACTTCTTTAGTTAACCACAGATGGTGGGTCCTCCCTTTAGAATTTTTCTTTATAGTAGGAATATACTTATTCTGAGTATTCTGAAATATCCCCTTAAATGACTGCCACTCCTTCTCTATTGATCTATCTCCAAGCCTAGTAACCCAGTTCACTTCATCTAGCTCAGCTTCCAAGCCCACATAGTTGCCTTTATTCAAGTTTAAAATACTAGTCTTAGACCCACTCTTCGCTCTTTCAAACAGGAGGTAAAATTCAATCATATTGTGGTCACTGCTACCTTGAGGTGCCTTTATTCTGAGGTCATTAATTAATCCTGACACATTACACAATACCAAGTCTAATATAACCTACTCTCTGGTTGGTTCCAGAACATGCTGCTCTAAGAAACTATCTTGAAAGCATTCTATGAACTCCTCATCCAGGCGACTATTGCCAATCTGATTTTTCTAGTTTAAATATAGATTAATATCACCCATGATTATTCCCGTCCCTTTATCACAAGCACCCAATATTTCTTCTTGTCTACTTCATCCTACATTGTGATTACTGTTTGGGGGCCTGTAGACCACTCCCACTAGTGACTTCTTTCCCCTACTATTCCTCATCTCCACCCAAATCGATTCTACATCCTGATCTCCCAAACCAAGGTTATCTCTAACTATTGCACTAATGCCATCCTTGATTAACAGTGCTACCCCTCCACCTTTACCTAGCTTCCAATTCTTTTTGAATGTCACATACCCCTCAATATTCAGGACCCAATCCTTGTCATTCTGCAGCCACGTCTCCGTAATGGCTATCAGATCATATTTATTTACTTCAATGTGCACTATCAGTTTGTCTACTTTGTTATGAATGCTACGTGCATTCAGATACAAAGCCTTTAGTTTTATTTTGTTATCTTTGTAACATCTAGTCTCGACTGTTGGTGTGGTTCTTAGGTTTTTTTCCCTCTGTCCCTTCCTGCCATTCTCTGATCTTCATTTCCCATCTTACTATTCTGCTCTCATGCCTTGACTCTACACCTTGATTTGCTACATTTACTCAAGTTTGATCCCTCACTCCCCACTCCCTGTTTAGTTTAAAGTCCTCTCTACTTCTCTAGTTATACAGTTTGCTAGAACACTGGTCCCAGCACGGTTCAGGTGCAGACTGTCCCAAAGGTATCGCCCCCACTTTCCCCAATACTGGTGCCAGTGCCCCTTGAACCGAAACCCACCTCTCCCCCACCAGTCTTTGAGCCAGGTATTCATTTCACTAATAGTAACATAGGAGCAGGAGTAGGCCATTCAGCCCATTGAGCCTGCCCTGCCATTCAATATAATCATGGCTGATCATCCACTTCAATGCCCTTTTCTTACATTATCCTCATATTCCCTTATGTCACTTGTATTTAGAAATCTGTCAATCTCTGCTTTAATCATACTCAATGACTGAGCTTCCAGAGCCTTCTGGGGTAGAGAATTTCACAGCTCTCTGAGTAAATAAATTTCTCCTTATCTTTGTCCTAAGTGGCTTCCCTCTTATTTTGAAATTGTGTCCCCTGGTTCTCGACTCCCCAGCCAGGGGAAATATCTTACCTGCATCTACCCTGTCTATCCCTTTAAGTATTTTGTAGGCTTCAATGAGATCACCTCTCATTCTTTGAAATTCTGGAGAACACAGGCCCAGTTTCCCCAATCTCTCTTCATAGGGCAGTCCCGCCATCCCAGGAACAAGTCTGGTGAACCTTCGTTGCACTCCCTCTATGACAATAATATAATTCCTCAGGTAAGGGGACCAAAACTGCACACAGTACTCCAAGTGTAGTCTAACCAAGGATCTATACAATTGACACAAGACTTCACTACTCCTGTACTCAAATCCTCTTGTGATAAAGGCTAACATACCATTAGCCTTCTTAATTGCTTGCTGCACCTGCATGTTAGCTTTCAGTGACTTATTGACAAGGCCGCTCAGGTCCCTTTGTACATCTACACTTTCTAATCTCTTACCATTTAAGAAATACTCTGCACATCTATACCTCCTACCAAAGTGGATCACCTCACATTTTCCCACATTATATTCCAACTGCCACGTTCTTGCCCACTCACTAAGTCTGTCCAAATCCCCTTGAAGCCGCTTTGCATCTTCCTCACAACACACATTCCCACCTTGTTTTGTGTCATCAGCGAACTTGGAAATATTACATTTGGTCCCCACATCCAAATCATTGATATATATTGTGAACAGCTGGGGCCCAAGCACTGTTCCCTGCGCTACCCCACTAGTCATAGTCTGCCAGCGTGAGAATGACCCATTTATTTCTACTCTCTGCTTTATGCCTGTTAACCAATCCTTAATCCATGCCAGTATATTTCCTCCTATGCCATGTGCTTTAATTTTGCTAACCAACCTCCTGTGGGGGACTTTATCAAAAGCCTTCTGAAAATCCAAGTATACCATATCCACCGACTCCCCTTTATCAACTCTGTTAGTAACATCCTCAAAAAACACCAACAGGTTTGTCAAACATGATTTCCTATTCATAAATCCATGTTGACTATGTCCAATCAGATCATTATTATCCAAGTGTCCATTTATCACATCCTTTAGAATAGATTCTAGCATTTTCCCCAATGACTGATGTAAGGCTAACAGGTCTGTAATTCCCTGTTTTCTCTCTCCCTCCCTTCTTAAATAGTGGGGTGACATTTGCGACCTTCCAATCTGCAGGAACTACTCCAGAATCTATAGAATTTTGGAAGATGATCATCAATGCATAGTTACCTCTTTCAACACTCTGGGATGTAGAATATCAGGTCCTGGGGACTTATCAACCTTCAGTCCCATTATTTTCTCCAATACAACCTTCTTACAAATACTAATTTCCTTCAATTCCTCATTCTCTCTAATCCCTTGAATCTCTAATTCTGGGAGATTTCTTGTATCTTCCTCAATGAAGACAGATACAATGTAATCATTTCTTCTCTGCCATTTCTGTATTCCCCATTATAAATTCTCCTGACTTACATGCTCTCTGTCAATTGGTACGTGGCTCAGGTAATAATCCAGAGATTATTACCCTTGAGGTTCTGCTCTTCAATTTGGTGCCTAGCTCTGCATACTGTCTAAGCAGAACCTCTTTCCTAGTCCAACCACATCGTTGGTACCTACATGGACCACAACAACTGGATCCTCCCCCTCCCACTCCAAATTCGTGTCCAGCCCGGAATAGATGTCCCGAACCCTGGCACTGGGTGGGCAACACAGCCTTCTGGACTCATGCTCTTGGCTGAACAGAACAGTGTCACTCCCCCTCACTATACTATCCCCTACTACCACGACATTCCTTTTTGCTCCCCAACTTGAATGGCTTCCTGTACCACAGTGCCATGGCCAGTCCGCTCATCCACCTTGCTGATTTCACGTTAGTCTACGCAGGTTGAGAGCACCTCAAACCTGTTTGACAATTGCAAAGTCTGAGTCTCCTCCACTACTGTCTACTCGGTCCCATTACCTGCCTCAGTCACGATCACATCCTCCTGTCACTCACTGCTGACCAAAACAAATAACCCTGTTCTAAGACGTGTGGCCGTCTTCGGGAACAAAGTGTCCAGGTATTTCTCCCTCTCCCTTATGTTGCGCAGTGTTTGCAGTTTGGCTTCCAGATCAATAACAAATAACATACCAGAAATGTTGGGGAACACAGGGTTTAGTGAAATGGAGGAACCGAAGGAAATCAGTATTAGTAGAGAAATGGTGTTGGGGAAATTGATGGGATTGAAGACCGATAAATCCCCAGGTCCTGATAATCTACATCCCAGCGTACTTAAGGAAGTGGCCCTAGAAATAGTGGATGCATTGGTGGTCACCTTCCAAGATTCTACAGACTCAGGAACAGTTCCTATAGATTGGAGGGTAGCTAATGTAACCCCACTATTTTAAAAGGGAGGTAGAGAGAAAACAGGGAATTACAGACCAGTCAGCCTGACGTCAGTAGTGGGGAAAATTCTAGAGTCCATGTGAGCACTTGGAGAACAGTGGTAGAATCGGACAGAATCAGCATGGATTTACGAAAGGGAAATCATGCTTGACAAATCTACTAGAGTTCTTTGAAGATGTAACTAGTAGAGTTGATGAGGGGGAGCCAGTGGATGTGGTTTATTTGGACTTTCAGAAAGCTTTCGACAAAGTCCCACATAAGAGGTTAGTGTGTAAAATTAAAGGGAGTAATGTATTGCAATGGATAGAAAATTGGTTGGCGGACAGGAAACAAAGAGTAGGGATAAATGGGTCTTTTTCTGAATGGCAGGCAGTGACTAGTGGGGTACCGCAGGGATCGGTGCTAGGACCCCAGCTATTCACAATGTATATTAATGATTTAGATGAGGGAACTAAATGTAATATAATTTGCAGATGACACAAAACTGGGTGGGAGGGTGAGTTGCGAAGAGGATGCAGAGAGGCTTCAGGGTGATTTGGACAAGTTGAGTGAGTGGGCTAATGCATTGCAGATGCAGTACAATGTGGATAAATGTGAGGTTATCGACTTTGGTAGCAAAAACAGGAAGGCAGATTATTATCTGAATGGCTATAAACTGAGAGAGGGAAATATGCAACGAGACCTGGGTGTTCTCGTACACCAGTCGTTGAAGGTAAGCATGCAGGTGCAACATGCGGTAAAAAAGGCAAATGGTATGTTGGCCTTCATAGCGAGAGGATTCGAGTACAGGAGCAGGGATGTCTTGCTGCAATTATACAGGGCCTTGGTGAGGCCACACCTGGAATATTGTGTGCATTTTTGGTCTCCTTATCGGAGGAAGGATGTTCTTGCTATAGAGGAAGTGCAGCGAAGTTTTACCAGACTTATTCCTGGGATGGCGGGACTGATGTATGAGGAGAGATTGAGTCGGTTAGGATTATATTTGCTGGAGTTCAGAAGAGTGAGGGGGATCTCAGAAACCTATAACATTCTAACAGGACTTGACAGGGGTAGATGCAGGAAGGGTGTTCCCGATGGTGGGGGAGTCCAGAACCAGGGGTCATAGTCTAAGGATACGGGTAAAACTTTCAGGACTGAGATGAGGAGAAATTTCTTCACCCAGAGAGTGGTGAGACTGTGGAATTCGCTACCACAGAAAGCAGTTGAGGCCAAAACATTGTATGTTTTCAAGAAGGATTTAGATTTTGCTCTTTGGGCGAAAGGGATCAAAGGATATGGGGGGAAAGCGGGAACAGGTTACTGAGTTGGATGATCGGCCATGATCATAATGAATGGCGGAGCAGGCTCGAAGGGCCGAATGGCCTACTTCTGCTCCTATTTTCTATGCTTATATGTAATAATCCTGATCCGTAATTCCTCTAGTTGCTTACACTTTCTGCAGACGTGTTTGGCTTGGATTACCTTGACATCCAAAAGCTCCCACATACCACAGCTGCAACATAACACCTGTCCTGCCATTGTTACTTACGTTATTAGTTAATTTACTTTAATCACTTTCTTAATTAATTTAGAATAATTTCTACTCATAGTAGAATTTACTGTGCTTATTAAATGCTGGTATCACCTACAACTAAAGTTATTCTTTTCTTAATTGCACAGATATGTGTTTTAGGTATTTATTTTAATTATTTTATCTTTTTATTTTATGCTTTATTTATTTAATTTTCAAGTGTTAGTTCTTTTTATAGATCTACCTTAACTCTGGTGTCCTAAGCTAGCTGTTCACACACTGTCTCTTACACGAAGCACTTACTGACCAGTCAACTTACTAGTTTCTGTGATGTTACAGTTGTTTTTTCACTCAGTTCTCCAGCAGCTGAAATAGCTCTGGACGACTGCCTCTGCTCTGCTCCAGGTAGGTCCATGAAAATGATAAACAGACCATGAAAGGAAGGGATAGAGAATATAAATCTAAGAGCAAATCAGCAGTCAAGGCTTGACGTTAACAAAAATAATAAAAGGACAAAATAAAGGCTCTGTATCTGAATGCATGTAATATTCGAAACAAAACAGATGAACTGATAGAGCAAAAAGATGTAAATAAATACGATCTGATAGCCATTACAGAGACATGGCTGCAGGATGACATAGATTGGGACCTGAATATTGAAGGGCACATGACATTTAGGAAGGACAGGCAGCTAGGAAAAGGTGGAGGGGTGGCTCTCTTAATTAATGATGGTATTAGCACATTAGAGAGGGATGACCCAAGTTCAGGAAA
This sequence comes from Heterodontus francisci, assembly GCF_036365525.1. Lineage (NCBI taxonomy): Eukaryota > Metazoa > Chordata > Chondrichthyes > Heterodontiformes > Heterodontidae > Heterodontus > Heterodontus francisci. The sequence goes on along the minus strand of NC_090378.1, from coordinate 95,517,367 downwards.
CCAGGATGTCAAAGCAATTTGGGTAGAGATAAGAAATGATAAAGGTAAGAAGTCACTTATGGGAGTGGTGTACAGGCCCCCTAACATTAACCGCATGGTAGGACACAGTACAAAGGAAGAAATAATGGGAGCTTGTCAGAAAGGTACAGCGATAATCATGGGGGATTTTAATCTACATATAGACTGGAAGAATTAGATAGGCAAAGGTAGCCTAGATGAGGAGTTCATAGAACGTTTTCAGGATAGTTTCTTAAAACAACATGTTTTGGAGCCAACCAGAGAGCAGGTTTCTTCAATCAGCATGTTCTGGAGCCAACCAGAGAGATAGGATTAATTGATGACCTCACAGTGAAGGGCCCCTAGGTAGCAACGATCATAATATGATTGAATTTTACATTCAGTTTGAGGGAGAGAAGAATGGGTCCAAGACTAGTACTTTAAACTTAAACAAGGGCAATTATGAGGTTGGAGGAGGCAAGTCCATAGAGCATTGATATAATAGAGTCTGAAGATTTCAAAGTCATGGATGAAGGTTTTTAGTGGCAGGTGAGCTGAGGTTGGGGTAGGGGTAAGATGATGCAATAGTATAGGAGGCAGATGTAGGGAGTTTTCAAGATGGTGAGAATAAGGGCCGGAACCACAGCTCAGTTAAATAAGATGCTGAGGTTGCGAACGTTCCAAGACACTGGATCTGGAAGAAATGAAGTCATGAGCAAGCAAAATGGGCTTGAGGCAGAGGCTGCCAAGCTGGAGGAAATTTCAATGCATCGAAGACTGGCTGATGGGCAAAGCAATCTGACAACACAATGGAGGGATCGAGAGGGGGAACTGACTATGTTTGTGGATGATGCAGATGAAGAAGAGGGAGAGTCTAATCATATATTCTTGGAAGACTCCAGAGGTAGTAATGTGAGGCTGAAAGAGAAGCTGTTGCTAGAGGTGCTCTGGCTATTATCGGATAGGTAAGAGTGGAATCAAGTGAGGGGAGTGCTACTGAGGTGGACAATAAAGGATGGGTATTGGATGATGATAGTATGGTTGTTCGTGCCAAAGGCATTGGGAAAAGTCAAGGATGACAAGAAGTGATAGTGGTCACAGTCACAGAGAATATTATTCATGACTTTGGTTATGGTTATTTTTGTGCTTTGTGCTTTCAAAAACCTGTTTGTGGAGATTGAGACAAAGTGTGGTGGGACAGATGGGAATGGAATTTGAAGGTACCAAACACATTCAAGGGCTGTGGAGAGGAAAAGATCTTAGATAGGGTGAAGGTTTTCAAGAATGTCGAGGTTGAGAGTGGGTTATTTTGAGGAGGTTGTTGATGACAGCGCCTCAGAAGGAGCAACCATTTACAACATGCTCCTCAATCAAATCCTTCAGAACATTAATCAAGTGAAAAATGAGTCTACTCCCACTCCCGTCACAATGATCAAGAGTTCAGTGCACAATATAATGCTCAAGGTTCTATAGATGCCCCTAGTGTAGGTAGGTGGTAGGGAATATGGGATTACTGTAGGGTTAGTATAAATGGGTGGTTCTTGGTCGGCACAGACTCGGTGGGCCGAAGGGCCTGTTTCAAAGCTGTATCTCTAAATAAAATAAATAAAAATAAAAGATGGTGCTGAAAATGTACAGCAGTATAACTCATCCAAACGCTTCCCATCACATGTTTGAGCTGTACCATGAGGATGACATGTCCTTCACGCTGGACATTCAGGAACAGGACTGATTCCAAGGCACATCTTCTCAATCTGCCGTCCTGGACTGAGCATTGTCCCTCAGAAGACTTCATCCGAATCGCCAAAGAAAGCATGGGGCTCAGGAATGGAGGTTAGGTGGTTGTCAGATTTGTGGGAACGGGATTGAGGGAGCAGGAAATCGGTCTCATGAAACAAGATGAACTTGGAGAGAGCATAAGGGGAGACTGGAGAGAATACAGAGAGATGGGGCTTTAGGGCTAAGGCGTGGATAGACAGTGAAGAAAATCTAGGAAGATGGGCAGGAGATTTAGTAGGCAAGTGGAGTGGGTGGGCAGCTATTAGAATGGAATGTGATAAATAGAACCCATTGTATTAAGCTTTAGCTGAGATGCTAACTCTGCTTTCCCTGACTACATTGATGCAGGTGCAGCACTCATGATTCTACTAGCATGCTACCTCCAAATAGATACTGGTACAAACTGATATCTAGGGGGCAAACTTCGATAGCTCATGGATTGTGATGCAGGCAGGACGCCAATGTTGTGCTGCCAGGTCATTTCAATGATTTCAGCATCCAGCCAGCACTAACTATGCTGTTAATTGGCTGGATGCATCAGCAGGGGGCCAATATCTTGAGTGAATAGAATTACTTAAAGCTAGCCTGCATTGCTTAAAGTTATCCTGCACCACTTAAATGGGAAGGTGCATTGTGACTAGAGCAAGTCATTCAGAAAATGACTTTAACATTGAAAAATGGCACAACATGGGAGAGAGTGGGCTCCAAGGTATTCAGACGTTGCATTGGAGATCTTGTGGAGACAGTGGAAAGGAGGAGAGATGTCTTGTATCCACAAGGGGACCAGGAGGCTATACAGACAAATGTTCAGAAGGCAGTGGGAGCAGATAACTGTGGAGGTCAATGCCAGGAGTCAAGCTCTGAAGACCTAGACATAGTGCTGCAAGATGTTCAGTGACCTTAACCGAGTGGCCAAGGTCAGTGAATGCATCTTCAAATGCCATATACCACCAACTGCACCACTAGCCTCAGACACTGCTCAGTTGACTACACCCCCATCACTCTACTACCAAAAATCTCTATCAGTCAGGACTCATAGTTGACATGCATATGCTTCACCTCATACTCAAAAATTTAGCACTGCTGCGGATCTCAACTACATCTCACAGGCTGCACACACTACCAGCTCGTCACCCATGACAGCCACATCAACCAAACAGATTGCCCAACACACACTGACAGACACCCCTCTCTCTTGCAGCACAAGATGGCACTCAACCAAAGGCAACAGGAGCTAACAGGATGGGGATGGGTGCACCTGCATGCCCAACCCCCATGAAGGAGCTGCTGCTAGCTATTATTGGGACACCCATTGCTGAGGTCATGGCCAGCAGTGGGACTGAACATATTTGATGGCAGTATCCTTATACATGATTCTTCTCACATCCCACCTCCCTCTCATCCTACACCATCTTCTCATTTAAAGCTGTGGATGATGTAAGCATGCACCTCTTACTTCCCCCCTTGCCTTGCACCACAACCTTTGTGCCTTTCTCTTTTCAAATGCCCAAAAAGTGTAACCTGGCCAGGCAGTGGAGGAACGGCAAGAAGGCAATGATGATAAATATGCACTGTCGCTCAATTTTACACTCATAGCCACAAGTTCAGATACTGACACTCAATGTTCTGTCTCAGCTGCGCAGGTACGTGGTTGCGCAGCAATTCAGAATGAAGCGTGCAGGGAACAGACTTTGCACAGCCAACTTTTCATTTAAGATGCATGCATGTGCGGTGTTATGATCAAGGTGGGAGTAATGCACTGTTAATTCAGTCCCACTACTCCACAGGTCATAGCATATTAGTAAAGTTTCTCACCTACCAGAAAATAGCCAAATTAAACACTCTATTTGTCCCCCAGAATAAAGCACACCAAACTAAATTTCTGAAAACAACAAAATTAACTATTTATTAATAAACTAAGTCTTAAACGACAATGATATAACTCTATATGTGAAAAGATTCTTTTCAAACATCTAATTCTTTCTAACCCACATGCACAAACACATACATTAAAAAAAAGGTTAACTGTGTGAAAAGAATATTTAGTTCACAACTGTTTTTTTAAGCATAAAAAAACCAGGACCAGGGGACTGCTGGGTAAGTGAAAACTATATATTTGGGCGGTTTAAAATCAATTTCTTTTAGTTTTGGTTGCAGCAGCTTGGACAGAAGCAGAGGTACGGAGTGAACTTACAGCTGGGAGGTCAATTTCAGTGTAAGTTAAAAGTTAATTCCCTTTTGTTTTCGGAGGACCAGGGGACTGCTGGGTAAGTGAAAACTATATATTTGGGCGGTGGCTGTACCCGAGACACTACACGTGTAGTGTCTCCCACCCACCCTCCTCCTCTAACGAAAAAAAAGGACTCTGGTGTGTTGATAAGGTAAGCTTTTTATTTAAAAAGTTCTGTCCGTCGGATTGCTAAGCTAACAAGTTTTGACTTTTTTTGGGGGGTTTTCAGTAGATTTGTTGGGAATTTAGAATAGTGGGAATGGAGGTTAAGGCAGTTGTATGTTCCTCCTGCAGAATGTGGGAGGTAAGGGTCGCCAAGAGTGTCCCTGCTGACTGCATCTGCGGGAAGTGCACCCAACTCCAGCTCCTCCAGAACCGCGTTAGGGAACTGGAGCTGGAGCTGGATGAACTTTGGATCATTCGGGAGGCGGAGGGGGTTATTGAGAGGAATTATGGGGAGGTAGTCACACCTCAGGTAAAAGAAGTAGGTAGATGGGTTACCGTCAGGGGAAGGAGAGGGAACCAGCAGGCAGTGCAGGGATCCCCTGTGGCCGTTTCCCTCAACAACAGGTATACCGTTTTGGATACTGTTGCGGGGGACGACTTACCAGGGGTAAGCAATGGGGTACAGGTCTCTGGCACAGAGTCTGTCCCTGTTGCTCAGAAGGGAAGGGGGAAGAGGAGCAGAGCATGTCATTGGGGACTCCATAGTTAGGAGAACAGATAGGAGGTTCTGTGGGAACGAGAGAGACTCACGGTTGGTGTGTTGCCTCCCAGGTGCCAGGGTTCGTGATGTCTCGGATCGTGTTTTTGGGATCCTTAAGGGGGAGGGGGAGCAGCCCCAAGTCGTGGTCCACATAGGCACCAACGACATAGGTAGAAAGAGAGATGGGGATTTAAGGCAGAAATTCAGGGAGCTAGGGTGGAAGCTTAGAGCGAGAACAAACAGAGTTGTTATCTCTGGGTTGTTGCCCGTGCCACGTGATAGTGAAGCGAGGAATAGGGAGAGAGAGGAGTTGAACACGTGGCTGCAGGGATGGTGTAGGAGGGAGGGTTTTGGTTTCCTGGATAATTGGGGCTCTTTCTGGGGTAGGTGGGACCTCTACAAACAGGATGGTCTTCACCTGAACCAGAGGGGTACCAATATCCTGGGGGGGAGATTTGCTAGTGCTCTTCGGGGGGGTTTAAACTAATTCAGCAGGGGAATGGGAACCTAAATTGTAGTTCCAATGTACAGGATGTTGAGAGTAGTGAGGTCAGGGATAAGGTTACAAGGATGCAAGAGGGCACTGGCAAGCAAGAACTTGGTTTAAAGTGTGTCTACTTCAACGCCAGGAGCATCCGGAATAAGGTGGGTGAGCTTGCAGCATGGGTTGGTACCTGGGATCTCGATGTAGTGGCCATTTCGGAGACATGGGTAGAGCAGGGGCAGGTATGGATGTTGCAGGTTCCGGGATTTAGATGTTTCAGTAAGAACAGAGAAGATGGTAAAAGAGGAGGGGGTGTGGCATTGTTAATCAAGGAGAGTATTACAGCGGCAGAAAGGACGTTTGAGGACTCGTCTACTGAGGTAGTATGGGCCGAGGTTAGAAACAGGAGAGGAGAGGTCACCCTGTTGGGAGTCTTCTATAGACCTCCGAATAGTTCCAGAGATGTAGGGGAAAGGATAGCGAAGATGATTCTCGACAGGGGCGAGAGTAACAGGGTAGTTGTTATGGGGGACTTTAACTTTCCAAATATTGACTGGAAATACTATAGTTCGAGTACTTTAGATGGGTCAGTTTTTGTCCAGTGTGTGCAGTTTTCTGACACAGTATGTAGACAGGCCAACCAGGGGCGATGCCACATTGGATTTGGTACTGGGTAATGAACCCGGCCAGGTGTTAGATTTAGATGTAGGTGAGCACTTTGGTGATAGTGATCACAATTCGGTTAGGTTTACCTTAGCGATGGGCAGGGACAGGTATATACCGCAGGGCAAGAATTATAGCTGGGGGAAAGGAAATTATGATGCGATTAGGCAAGATTTAGGATGCGTAGGATGGGGAAGGAAACTGCAGGGGATGGGCACAATCGAAATGTGGAGCTTATTCAAGGAGCAGCTACTGCGTGTCCTTGATAAGTATGTACCTGTCAGGCAGGGAGGAAGTTGTCGAGCGAGGGAGCCGTGGTTTACTAAAGAAGTTGAAGCGCTTGTCAAGAGGAAGAAGAAGGCTTATGTTAGGATGAGACGTGAAGGCTCAGTTAGGGCGCTTGAGAGTTACAAGCTAGCCAGGAAGGATCTAAAGGGAGAGCTAAGAAGAGCAAGGAGAGGACACAAGAAGTCATTGGCGGATAGGATCAAGGAAAACCCTAAGGCTTTCTATAGGTATATCAGGAATAAAAGAATGACTAGAGTTAGATTAGGGCCAATCAAGGATAGTAGTGGGAAGTTGTGTGTGGAATCAGAGGAGATAGGGGAAGCGTTAAATGAATATTTTTCGTCAGTATTTACAGTAGAGAAAGAAAATGTTGTCGAGGAGAATACTGAGATTCAGACTACTAGGCTAGATGGGATTGAGGTTCACAAGGAGGAGGTGTTAGCAATTTTGGAAAGTGTGAAAATAGATAAGTCCCCTGGGCCAGATGGGATTTATCCTAGGATTCTCTGGGAAGCTAGGGAGGAGATTGCAGAGCCTTTGTCCTTGATCTTTATGTCGTCATTGTCGACAGGAATAGTGCCGGAAGACTGGAGGATAGCAAATGTTGTCCCCTTGTTCAAGAAGGGGAGTAGAGACAGCCCTGGTAATTATAGACCTGTGAGCCTTACTTCGGTTGTGGGTAAAATGTTGGAAAAGGTTATAAGAGACAGGATTTATAATCATCTTGAAAAGAATAAGTTCATTAGCGATAGTCAGCACGGTTTTGTGAAGGGTAGGTCGTGCCTCACAAACCTTATTGAGTTTTTCGAGAAGGTGACCAAACAGGTGGATGAGGGTAAAGCTGGGCAGAGAGATGGCAAATGGAGTTTAATGCGGAAAAGTGTGAGGTGATTCACTTTGGAAGGAGTAACAGGAATGCAGAGTACTGGGCTAATGGGAAGATTCTTGGTAGTGTCGATGAACAGAGAGATCTTGGTGTCCAGGTACATAAATCCCTGAAAGTTGCTACCCAGGTTAATAGGGCTGTTAAGAAGGCATATGGTGTGTTAGCTTTTATTAGTGGGGGATCGAGTTTCGGAGCCACGAGGTCATGCTGCAGCTGTACAAAACTCTGGTGAGACCGCACCTGGAGTATTGCGTGCAGTTCTGGTCACCGCATTATAGGAAGGATGTGGAAGCTTTGGAAAGGGTGCAGAGGAGATTTACTAGGATGTTGCCTGGTATGGAGGGAAGGTCTTACGAGGAAAGGCTGAGGGACTTGAGGTTGTTTTCGTTGGAGAGAAGGAGGAGGAGAGGTGACTTAATAGAGACATATAAGATAATCAGAGGGTTAGATAGGGTGGATAGTGAGAGTCTTTTTCCTCGGATGGTGATGGCAAACACGAGGGGCATAGCTTTAAGTTGAGGGGTGATAGATATAGGACAGATGTTAGAGGTAGTTTCTTTACTCAGAGAGTAGTAGGGGCGTGGAACGCCCTGCCTGCAACAGTAGTAGACTCTCCAACTTTAAGGGCATTTAAGTGGTCATTGGATAGACATATGGATGAAAATGGAATAGTGTAGGTCAGATGGTTTCACAGGTCAGCGCAACATCGAGGGCCGAAGGGCCTGTATTGCGCTGTAATGTTCTTCTTAAAAAAAAAGAATTAGGTTGTCATGTTCTGGTAGGACATTTCCGGGTCAGTGTCCCAGAGTCGAATAGTCGGATACCACTCCATGTCTCTCCAGGCAAGGTTGATGGGTAGGCATTCATGGCACTTTCTCTGCAGCAGGCGTCACACAGATCTTTCAGCAAAGGGTGTGCAACAGGTCTACTTGGGTTTTGAAATAGCAGTCTCGCAATAGAAGCTTTCTTGAACACTCAGGAACTCTCAAAACATAAGAGGCAACAGGAATCCTTCCTGAGGCAGAGATTTTTCAGAGATTGGAGGCAATAGGAATCTGCTACCTTTTAAATTGCAGGTCTCAGCAAAGGAGCCTTTCTCCACAGAGAGTATCAACTCCTCTTTTCCTCTCCAGGGGTCTTTTTCTCTCTCCAGGCATAAATTTAAGGTAAGGGGCAGAAGGTTTAGAGGGGATTTGAGGAAAACTTTTTTCAACCAGCGGGTGGTTGGAATCTGGAACATACAGCCTGAAGGGGTGGTACAAGCAGGAACCCTCACAACATTTAAGAAGTATTTAGATGAGCACTTGAAATGCCACAGCATAAAAGGCTATGGGCCAAGTGCTGGAAAATGGGATTAGAATAGATAGGTGCTTGATGGCCGGCACGGACGGTTGTAAAAATCAGCCACCACCTCAAATGTAGAATTTCTTTTTACAAGCGAGGCAAGCCTTCTTTTTCAGGGAGAGGTCTTTTTCTCTGGCCTGCAAAAAACACTGCTGCTCCCTTTCCAGCCTTAAAGGCACACTGCATTCTTCCCCCCAAAAAACTACAGGATCATAATATATTCTCAACCCTTCCACTCACTTTAGTTTCAGGTTTTATTGCTGCCATTAAAGCTACAGCTTGGCCTGCTGTACTCTCCATCAGAGCCCCTTTCTCTGCATTAACTTTGTGTACCCCAACATGTCCCATGGGTTTATTTTGCAACTTCCAGCATTCTGAACAAAGATGTCCCACCTTGTGAATGATAACACTTTGGATTGCGAATCTCACTTCTACTCTCAGCACCTTCCTCGGGAGGTTATGCTTCAGCTACACAGGGCATTGGTGAGACCACATCTGGAGTACTGTGTACAGTACTGGTCTCCTTATTTAAAGAAGGGTGTAAATGCATTGAAGGCAGTACAGAGAAGGTTTACTAGACTAGTACTTGAAATAGGCGGGCTGTCTTATGAGGAAAGATTGGACAGGCTAGGCTTGTATCTGTTGGAATTTAGAAGAGTAAGAGGCGACTTGATTGAAACGTATAAGATTCTGAGGGATCTTGACAGGGTGGATGTGGAAAGGTTGTTTCCCCTTGTGGGAGAATCTAGAACTAGGGGTCACTGTTTAAAAATAAAGGGTCACCCATTTAAGACAGAGATGAGGAGAAATCTTTTCTCTCGGAGGATCGTGAGTCTTTGGAATTCTCTTCCTCAAAAGGCGGTGGAAGCAGAGTCTTTGAACATTTTTAAGGCAGAGGTAGATAGATTCTCGATAAGCAAGGGCGTGGAAGGTTATTGGGGATAGGTGGAAATGTGGAGTAATCAGTTCAGCCATGAACGTATTGAACAGCGGAGCAGTCTCGAAGGGCCGAGTGGCCAACTCCTGCTCCTAATTCGTATGTTCGTATGTAGGATGGGATCCAGGTGTGTTCCCAGCTGTTCCTTCTTATCCCCAGCTGCTTGCCTTTCTTTCACTCTCCCACTTTCCATCCATCTCCGGTTTGTGGGGATACGGACAAAAGGTTTTGGCTTATTCGAGCTCAAAATCATCAGCTTATCTGGGTTTTAAAACTTTCTGGTTCTCTATAAGTTCTCACTACTAGAGGTTCAGGGACCAATTCATATGCATCGAGAATAGCCTTTTTTGCCATCTCGTAATATGCAGAACCCTGTTCGGGAAGCATGGCATAAACTTCATAAGCTCTGCCCATCAACCTGCTTTACATAAGCAGTGTCTAGCTTTCCTTTGACCATTTTTTCCAAAAGAAATGAAAAATGCCTCTATATCCCTTTCCTCAAACTTAGGGAGAGCTTGTATAAATTTAAACAGCTTTTTGTTGGGTCCTGAGCTGGATTCAGATTCTTCCTGACCAGAATTTTCCCTGGAGTTAAGACTACCCTTTGTCTTAGTTCCATCTCTTTTAATTTGAATTCCCTTGCTTCTCTTTCACTTTCTCTCTGAAATGCTTTCTCTTTCTCCCATTCCTCTTCTTCCAATTCAAGTTTTCTTAATTCTTTTTCAGCCTCAAGTTTTGCCATTTCTAACTGAATTTAAGGCAATTCAACTGCATTACCCTCTGACTTACTATCTTCTTCTAATTTTAAACGTTGGGCAATTTCATCAATTATCTCTGATTTTTTAGCATCTGATTTCAATTCCAACCCCAATTGTGCTGCCAAATCTTTCAGTTTCACCTTAGTTAAAGTTGTCAAGTCACTGAGGGACACATTCTCCTCTCCCAGCAAAAGGACTGCAACTGCTAATGCCATTCCGATGGCATAGCCTTTACCTTTATACAAGAAACCTGGTTCCTTTTCTTTCCTTTCAAATTATTACTCCCCTCACAATTATCACATTAGCATTGGAAACAAGAGCCAATTAATATGTTACGACCAAGGTGGGAGTAATGTGCAGTTAATTCAGTCCCACTACTCCACAGGTCATAGCATATTAGTAAAGTTCCCCCAGAAAATAGCCAAATTAAACACTCTATTTGTCCCCCAGAATAAAGCACACCAAACCAGATTTCTTTAAACAACAACAAAATTAACTATTTATTAATAAACTAAGTCTTAAACAATAATGAGATAACTCTATATGTGAAAAGATTCTTTTCAAATGTCTTATTCTTCCTAACCCTCATTCACGCACACATACATTAAAAAAAAGTTATCTGGGAGAAAAGGATGTTTTAGTTTACAACTGTTTCTTAGGCATAAGAAATTAATTAGGTTGTCACGCTCTGGTAGGATATTTCTGGGTTGGAGAGGTTTCCCAGAGTCGAATAGTCGGATGTCACTCAAAATCTCTCCAGGCAAGGTTGATGAACGGTCTGTGATGGTAAGGCGTTCACAGCACTTTGTCTACAGTAGGTGTCACACAGATCTTTCAGCAAAGGGCGTAGCAACAGGTCTGCTTGGGTTTTGAAATAGCAGTCTCACAATAGAAGCTTTCTTGAGTTCTCAGGATCTCTCAAAACATAAGAGGCAACAGGAATCCCTCCTGAGGCAGAGATTTCTCAGAGACTGGAGGCAATAGGAATCTGCTACCTTTTAAATTGCAGGGCTTCCTCTCAGCAAAGGAGCCTTTCTCCACAGAGAGCAGCAACTCCTCTTTTTCTGGGTCTTTTCCTCTCCAGGAGTCTTTTTCACTCTCCAGGGAGACCACAGCCACCACCTCAAATGTAGAATTTATTTTTTATAAGAGAGGCAAGCCTTCTTTTTCAGGGAGGTCTTTTTCTCTGGTCTGCAAAATGTAGGTCCCAGCCAGTTTGTTCTGCCTCCTGCCTGTCCAGTACTGGTCTTTCATAAAGCAAAAGTGAAACTGAACATTTCCCTTGCTGTTGTTTGGAACAGATGTCTTGCAGTATGTCCCATTCAATTCAAATACCAAGTTTCATCATTCAATGTTCACAGAAAATCCTTTTACTCCATCTTTTTTTGAAACACATAGGATTCTAAGCTTTCAAATAAAAATCAAAACTTTTGTGACAGTGGCAATTTTAATGGGACCACCACAGCGAAAAGAAATTAGAGGGATTATTGCTGACACTGCACATAATTTCGAGGATAGTTTAGAGGTGGAATCTGCATCTGGTGAGATATAACCTAAGAACAATAGAACTGGGAACAGGAGTAGGCCATTTGGCCTTTCGAGCCTGTTCTACAATTCAATATGATCTTGTCTGATCTTCTACCTCAACTCCACCTTGTCACACTATACCCATTTTCCTTAATTCCCCGAATACCAAAAAATCTATCAACCTCCATCTTGAATATACTGAATGGCTGAACATCCATGGCTCGTCTGTGTCAGTTCCAGCCATGTCCCTTTTGCTGGATGGTCACTGAATGGCATGAGTGCAGTCATAAGAACATAAGATATAGCAGCAGGAGTAGACGATACTGCACCCCAAGTCTCCTCCACCATTAGATAAGATCGCAGCTGATCTTTGACCTCAATTCCAAAGATTCACAACCCTTAGTAAGACACCTTCTTCCTTTTCTCCTTCTCTACCTGCGGCACTGGGAGCAGAGCCAAGGCTCAGTAATTCTGGCATGCCAGTACTTCACAACACATACTGTCACTCACTTGGTCCCTCACAGCATTTAGACATACAGCAGGAGCAGCTGGTGGTAGCAGAGAAACTCACAGGCTGGAGGGTGAGTTGGTATCTCACCCTGGTAGAGGAGGATGGGGATCAGGGCCTGATGAGACATTCTTTTAAAGGAACAATGCTTTCTGAGCATTAGGCACTGGTGTAGTCACTGGCAACAGTGCCAAGCAATGTGCTGTAGATGGTGGTTCACATGGAGGCCTTCTGTCATCACATATACGTAGCCGTACATAATGATTTCACATCACTGCCACCCATTATGGAGCGTACGGCAACACCAGAGATATTTCGTAGCAGAACCACACTCCCCATGCCCTACAGACAGCCAGTGCTTCTCTCACAGAGACATTAGCATGCAAGGATTCACTGATTTCATTGATGGCAACAGGACTATACTCAACGTTGAGATCGATACGTTTTTGACTCCAAGAGAATCAAAGTATATGAGGATCAGGCGGGCAAGTGGAATTGAGGTCAAAGATCAGCCGCGATCTTATCTAATGGTGGAGGAAACTTGGGGCACAGTATCGTCTACTCCTGCTGCTATATCTTATGTTCTTATGACTGCACTCATGCCATTCAGTGACCATCCAGCAAAAGGGACATGGCTGGAACTGACACAGATGATGGTGGTGTCTCCTGAAACTCCAAACCATCCAGCCCCTTCCACCTGCATAATCTGATGCCTGCACATTTGGCAGAAAGCATGGCCAGTGTCCAGTGTGACATATAATTAATGGACATCACGTAGCTAGCAAGTTGGGGAAGAGAACCATCTCAATTCAAAGGGATTTGCATGCACACAGATTTAAGGCATTTTAGCAGAAAGTGCTTTTGTGGCGGCCTGGAAAGTTAAAGGAGAAAACAGCCCAAAACAAAAGAGAAAGCACATACACTGGCAAGAGCACCTCCTGACCCACACAAACTACCCTCACATGAGGAGGAAGCCCTGAGAATCCATGGAAGGGAGGCTACAGAGAGCGCTAGAGAAATAGGATCATCAGCAGCTCAGGGATTGTCATAACCGTCTGCTGCTCCTCCTGGTCATCCTATTCTCTCATTTGCTTCCTGGCAGCAAAGCAAAATCTAAAGCCCTTATTATAATGCATTTGCAAGTTCAGAGGAAGCATTCTGTATGATTTTTAAAAATTCTTTCATGGGATATGGGCATCACTGGCTAGGAAAGCATTGATTGCCCATTTCTAATTGCCTTTGAGAAGGTGGTGGGGAGTTGCCTTCATGAACCGCTGTAGTCCATAGAGTGTAGGTAATCCCACAGTGCTGTTAGGAAGGGAGTTCCAGGATTTTGACCCAGCGATGTGAAGGAACAGCGATATAGTTTCAAGTCAGGTTGGTGTGTGGCTTGCAGGGGAACTTGCAGGTGGTGGTGTTGCCATGCATCTGCTGCCCTTGACCTTCTAGATGGTAGAGATCATGGGTTTGGAAGGTGCTGTTGAAGGAGCCTTAGTGAGTTGCTGCAGTGCATCTTGTAGATGGTACACACTGCTGCCACTGTGTGTCAGTGGTGGAAGGAGTGAATGTTGTAGGTGGTGGATGGGGTGCCAATCAAGTGGGCTGCTTTGTCGTGGATGGTGTCGAGCTTCTTGAGTGTTGCTGGAGCTGCACCCATCCAGACAAGTGCAGAATATTCCATCACACTCCTGACTTATGCCTTTTGGACAGGCTTTGGGGAGTCAGGAGGCAAGTTACTCACTGCGGATTTCCCAGCCTCTGACCTGATTTTATAGCCACAGTACTAATATGGCTGGTCCAGTTCAGCTTCTGGTCAATGGTAACCCCCAGGATGTTGATAGCTCACCAAATACTCTCATAAACCAACCTGTTAGGTTCCACTTTACAAGTTTCTCTGGTGTGTGTCTTCATGTCCCCATGATGAGGTTTGCAGCACCCAGAAGAGTTTAGAACTATAGCTGGACTGTATTGTAGTATACCCCCAGAGTTATCCAGGTACCTGAAGTGCAACTTTAACAGTCCAATGGTGTACTCAATGATTACTTGCACCTCATTTTACCTGTGTTCAGCTGGTATCCATGATATTTGCAAGGAAACCAGAGTGGAGATAAGAATTTTTTTAAAACATTAAGTTAAGATCTGGAATGCCTGAAAGGGTGGCAGAAGGAGATTCATTAGTAACTTTCTAAAGGGAATTAGATATCTACTTGAAAATGAATAATTTACAGTGCTATGGGAAAGAGCAGGGTAGTGGGATTAATTGAATAGCTCCTTCAAAGAGCTGGCACTCACACGATGTGTCAAATGGCCTCTTTCTGTGTTATATATGATTCAGTGCTTTTACTGCAGTGGTGTCATTTGACTTGGCTGTTCCACTTCCCTAATAATAGGATGCACTTTTCCCTTCATTCTCCTCAGCACAGGGATAACCCTCATACGAATAGGGTGGGGCTTCTACTATGTCATTGTGCAGCATTTTGCACAACCCCTACCATAAGATCATGCAGGTCAAAGGAATGATCTCTGGAAATGCACACGATGCTGCCATTTTGAGATGGCCTGCTGTTCGGCGACACCGACCAGGTGAAGGGCTGAATTGTGGAGAATCCGTAGTTCTTATGGCAGAGAAAAAGGAGCAGAGGCCCGGAATGCAAAACATCTCTTCCTTTGCACCCCAAAGAAGTAAGCTGTGCGCCCAACCCCACTCAGATCAGGGGAACTGACAGGTGGTGGCATTCATATAGTGCCTTTAACGTAGTGAAACATCCCTAGATGCTTCATAGGAGCATTAACAGACAATTATTGACACTGAGCCGAAGAAGCAAAGTAAATTCCCATACTTGCCCCTTTTGTTCCTGGAGTAACAGTGAAACAACATACTTTTCCATCTGTAAATGAACAATGGACTTGGATGCTGGAGCCTTATAACACTCACGTCATTAACATTAAACAAGTCCACCGTCATTCCGAATTTCATCTTATCCTACAAATCATACAAGAACACATTTGAAAAAAATTGTAACTCAACTGGTGATACAACTGATTTGATTTCTCACTTTTTCTATTGTTATAAAAGACCAGAACTGAGCTTTTGAGAAATCTACAATTTTGGGATCAAACCTGAATTTAATTAGCATTGCACGAGCACTTACTGAGCTTGCCTGAATATTTACTGCTTCTGTACCTACATCCAATAATTTGCTGCATCATGTCCCTGGTAAACTGCTCAGTTCATCGCATAGCTGTGGCTTTCATTGGATCAATTTTTACACCATCAGTCAAACTCTCAGTGAAATCAAAGTATGTACCATAATTACACAAAGAAAGATGTCAATTGTATCCTGCGCAAACATTATCCATTGATTTACTCTCATCTTCAAAATAAAATCAAAAATGCTGCAGGCTTTAGATAATTGTGTATCTGAACATCATCAGCTAAAAATCTCTGAGTTGCCTCACTGTATGGGAAATGTTATGTAATGTAGGCAAGCACACTTTGCAAACAGCAAAATCCCACCAACAGCAACGAGATAAATGACTAAGGGGAAAAAGGTTTTTTTGGGTGTTGTTTGAGGGAGGAATGTTGATTAGGACACCACAAGGACTCTAATTCAGTGGGATTTTCAACATTCACCCAAATAACCAGAAACAAGAAGTGGATGTCCCTCCGTACTATATTGGGGTATCTGTGTAGATGTGCTTTAGTCTTTGAGCAGGATTTGAAACTTTATGACTGAAGAGTTGCGACTGTTATCAACTGAACCAAGTTGAGGATCCGTAGGATGCATGTTTTATTTTCACTTCTGGAACTAAGTATAACTTTTTTTTTTAAAAAGAGATATGTAAATATTTCTCATATAGTATATAAAAATTATTCTGGTTTTCCACCCCCCCTCCCGCTTCTGAAATTGCTAATGTCAGCTGCGGCACAAATCCACAAGCACCCTGCTATTCCTCATCAGCCTGGTCATAAGTGTTGGAATAGAATAGAATTCCCATAGTATTTGAAAAAATCATTTTTAATTCTCATTTCTTAAAACACTTGACCCGAATACACTGCATGCTAATAGCTCATGGATAAAAAAAGATTGTAAATTAGTAATTATTAACACTACATGGAACATTTTGTTCATTAAATAACAAACCCACAGTTGGCAGGCTGCTTCCTGACAAAATGTTCCTTATATCACTAACAGCTGAACCAGATGTAAAACCTGATTCAATCAAGGCGTTGAGTATTTAGCAACAAAGTCCACAGGAAACAAAATACACCATGTGAGAGGTTTTTTAGATTAGATTATAGATTAGATTAGAGATACAGCACTGAAACAGGCCCTTCGGCCCACCGAGTCTGTGCCGAACATCGGCCACCCATTTATACTAATCCTACACTAATCCCATATTCCTACCAAACATCCCCACCTGTCCCTATATTTCCCTACCACCTACCTATACTAGTGACAATTTATAATGGCCAATTTACCTATCAACCTGCAAGTCTTTTGGCTTGTGGGAGGAAACCGGAGCACCCGGAGAAAACCCACGCAGACACAGGGAGAACTTGCAAACTCCACACAGGCAGTACCCGGAATCGAACCCGGGTCCCTGGAGCTGTGAGGCTGCGGTGCTAACCACTGCGCCACTGTGCAGTGGTCAATACTTGATCAAAAACAATCAGAATCTGAATCTCTATTATTATCTGGGTTATACGGTAAATCGAGAAAAACTCCCAAGTAATTTTCAATTTCTCTGCCTCGGTGATAATACGACAAAACGAATTGCTTTCCTGCTATACAACCGATCTGATTTTCATCCCACTGATATTGAAAAGCCTTCCTGAAGTGGTCCAACATTACTGTTCCCTGGAGTTAGAACATAACTGGACTTTGAGATGTATCGATACAATATGAAGGTGACAGTGTAATACAATCCTGGAATTCTGCTCCCTTTCAGATAAATGAAGCACCATGGGGTGGTGGGGTAATTCTATATACATATGCAGCAGGAACACAGCGAGACCTGCGAACATAAAGAGCAGCAACAGAGTAGAGTAAGACCAGCAACGGAAACAGAGTGAGACCGGCGGGTATAAAGAGTGGTGGCAGAGCACAGCGAGACTAGAGGCTGGATGTTACATCAAGCGGATGGGACCTGGCCACTGACGTAAAAGTTGGTGGTGAACCCGCGTCTGCCCAGCCCGGGGATCCTTACCGCATTTTATGGATGGATCATTAACTCAGCACTTCTGGCTGAAGATTGTTGCAAATGCTTCGGCCTTGTCTTTCGCACTGATGTGCTGGGCTCCCCCATCAGTGAGGATGGGGATATTTGTGGAGCCACCTCCTCCAGTTAGTTGTTTAATTGTCCACCACCATTCATGGCTGGATGTGGTAGGACTGCAGAGCTTAGATCTGATCTGTTAGTTATGGGATCGCTTAGCTCTGTCTATCGCATGCTGCTTACGCAGTTTGGCATGCAGATAGTCCTGTGTTGTAGCTTCACCAGGTTGACACCTCATTTTGAGGTATGCCTGGTGCTGCTCCTGGCATGCCCTCCTGCACTCTTCATTGAACCAGGGTTGGTCTCCTGGCTTGATGGTAATGATAGAGTGGGGGATATGCTGGGCCATGAGGTTACAGATTGTGGTTGAGTACAAATCTGCTGCTGCTGATGGCCCACAGTGCCTCATGGATGCCCAGCTTTGAATTGCTAAATCTGTTCGAAATCTATCCCATTTAGCACAGTGGTAGTGCCACACAACACAATGGAGTGTATCCTCAATGTGAAGACGGGACTTCGTCTCCACAAGGACTGTGCAGTGGTCACTCCTACCAATACTGTCATGGACAGATGCATCTGCAGCAGGCAGATTGGTGAGGACGAGGTCAAGTATGTTTTCCCCTCTTGTTGGTTCCCTCACCACCTACCGCATACCCAGTCTAGCAGATATGTCCTTTAGGACTTGGCCAGCTCGGTCAGTAGTGGTGCTACCAAGCCACTCTTGGTGATGGACATTGAAATACCCCACCCAGAGTACATTCTGTGCCCTTGCCACCCTCAATGCTTCCTCCAAGTGCTGTTCAACATGGAGGAGTACTGACTCATCAGCTGAGAGAGGGTGGTAGGTGGTAATCAGCAGGAGGTTTCCTTGTCCATGTTTGACCTGATGCCATGAGACTTCATGGGGTCCGGAGTCGATGTTGAGGACTCCCAGGGCAACTCCCTCCCTACTGTATACCACTGTGCTGCCACCTCTACTAGGTCTGTCCTGCCGGTGGAACAGGACATACCCGGGGATGGTGATGGCAGTGTCTGGGACATTGTCTGCCTGATATGATTCCGTGAGTATGACTATGTCAGGCTGTTGCTTGACTAGTCTGTGGGACAGCTCTCCCAATTTTGGCACAAGCCCCCAGATGTTAGTAAGGAGGACTTTGCAGGGTTGACAGGGCTGGGTTTGCCATTGTCGTTTCCGGTGCCTAGGTCGATGCCGGGTGATCCATCCGGTCTCATTCCTTTTTGTTGACTTTGTAGTGGTTAGTATACAACTGAGTGGCTTGCTAGGCCATTTCAGAGGGCATGTAAGAGTCAACCAGATTGCTGTGGTTCTGGAGTCACATGTAGGCCAGACCAGGTAAGGACAGCAGATTTCTTTCCCAAAAGGACATTCGTGAACCAGATGGGTTTTTACAACAATCGACAATGGTTTCATGGCCATCATTCGACTAGCTTTTTAATTCCAGACTTATTAATTGAATTCAAATTCCATCTTCTGCTGTGGTGGGATTTGAACCCATGATCACAGAGCAAAACCCTGGGTCTCTGGGTTACTAGTCCAGTGACAATATCACTACACCACTGCCTCCCCCAACTCAGAGGTTCAAAGCAGAGTGACCACGTTTGAAAAAAAAGTTGGGGGGGGGGGGAAATCGAAGTGTAACATCACAGAAAAGCAGATAAGTGATTGATTGAGGAGTATTTCTCTTTTTCTGTCTCTAAACTTGGGCATTCATTCACACTAGGAACTGAGAAATTAAAAATTTCAATTGGGCTAAGTATATCAGTAAGTACATTAATGAGTATTGGTGCAGAGCAGATCTAGAGGCATTAATTAAAATTACTACTTCAAACAAAGTATGAACTAGACTGTAAAAGAGGGAATAGAGGTTATTTGCTTTGGATTTGATCAAATAATTAGTATAAAAGCTAAAACCTAAAGCCAATTTGATAATTTATCATATAATTAAAATCAGTGCTTAATTAGTCCATCACATCTCGTGGATAAAATGATATATGAAATAATAGGGGATAGTGAATCTAAGCAAGTCTGAATTTTTTAGTAAATTAAAATCTAAGGCTTTTGGATAATAAGAGTTAAGTAAAAACATTCCAGTTAACCTCCCTATAAAATAAAGTGACGTCGGCAAAGGAGAAGCAGCTGATTCCGAGTAGCTGGTGTGTCTTTTTTTATTTAAGTAGTAAGTTTAGTAGTCTAATAAATAGAGGCATGGCAAGGCAGCTCGGACCCGTGGAGTGTGCATCCGATTCCATGTGGGAACTTCTCCTGTCCTGGATAAACGCAAACGCAAGTGTCACCAGCTGCAGCAGCTCCGGGTTTCACAGCTTGAGCAGCAGTTAGCATCACATGTGGTGCATCTGTGAGGTTGAGAGTTTCATGCATAGCACATTTATAGATGTAGTTGTCCCACAGCTTAAGGATTTGCAGGCAGAGAGAGAATGGGTGACTGCCATGCAGTCGAGGGAGACTGTCTTCACCAAGAAAGAAGATGCTGCCCAAATCATAGTGAAAGAGGAGGTAGTTGAGACACTGGATGGTCTAAAAATTAATAAGAGGAGATATTAGATAGGCTTGTCAGCAAAGTTAGAACCCATGGAATAAAAGGGACAGTCGCAGCAAGGATACAAAATTGGCTGAATGACAGGAAACACAGGAAACAGAGTAATTGTGAAGGATTGTACTCGGACTGGAGGAAGGTATATAGTGGTGTTCCCCAGGGGTTGGTGTTAGGACCCCTGCTTTTCTTGATATATCATGATCTTTACTTCGGTGTACAGAGCACAATTTCAAAATTTGTAGATAACACAAAACTTGGGAAATATTGTGAACTGTGATGAGGATAGTGATAAACTTTGAGAGGACATAGATAGGCTGCTGGAATGGGCAGACAAGTGGCAGATGAAATTTAATGCAGACAAGTGTGAAATGATTCATTTTGGTAGGAAGAACGAAGAGAGGCAATATAAATTAAAGGGTACAATTCTAATAGAGGTGCAGGAGCAGAGGGACCTGGGGGTATATATACACAAATCATTGAAGATGGCCGGGGCAGGTTGAGAAAACGGTTAATGAAGCATACATATGGGATCCTGGGCTTTATAAATAAGGACACAGAGTACAAAAACAAGGAAGGAATGATAATCCTTTATAAAACACTGGTTTGGCCTCAACTGAAGTATTGTGTCCTGTTCTGGAAACCACACTTTAGGAAGGATGTGAAGGCATTGGAAAGGGTGCAGAAAAGATTCACAAAAATGGTTCCAGGGATGAGGAACTTCAGTTATGTGGATCGGTTGGAAAAGCTGGTGTTGTTCTCCTTGGAGAAGAGAAGATTAAGAGGAAATTTGATAGAAATGCTCAAAATCATGAGGGCTCTGGACAGAGTAGATAGGGAGAAACTGTTCCCATTAGGGAAGGATCCAGAACCAGAGGACACTGATTTAAAGTGATTGGCAAAAGAATCAACAGCTTCATTTACGCAGCAAGTGGTTAGGATCTGGAATGCATTGCCTGAGAGTGTGGTGGAGGCAGATTCAGTCGAGGCCTTCAAAAGAGAATTGGATAATTAACTTGTCAGGAAAACCTATATGCCAAATGGGAAATATTAATTTCATCGGTTGGAAACTTACCTTAGGCTTTTAATGGAAAAAAACCCTACCAGTAACTTAAAAAAAAAACTAGCAGCCAAGATGGCCACTGCCATTTAAATCTGAAATACCCGGAGATTGGACTGGAGACAAAATGTCTCACAAGAAGTTCCGCCAGGACAATGGCTTACTCTAAGTGATTGAATTACCTAGAGTGGCTTCATTAGCATGACAGTCAAGGCCATCCCCACCCATTGACTTTGAAAAAGACAACGTCATCCAAGTGTGAATGTACATCCTGGGGCATGTAGAACCTTGAATTTCATTGAAAAATTCCAGAAAAACCTCATTAGAAACAAAGGGAGTTGAAAAGAGCCATGTGACTGCCTGTTCATCCCTGAAGAAACAAGTTTTGTTACACAGCAAAAATACAGACAGTAACTGAGTGTACAGCAGCACAGAAGGCTGCTGCTCCCCTGTCTCTCTCCCCAGAAAACATCAAGAGAAAACCATCTGCGACTGGGGGATCCTCCAAGCTACAGACCGCTACAGCCAGCAACCAGGGGAAGAGAACCAACTATGGATTCTGCCTTCAGGAAAACCCTGAGCAAAGCAAGCCAGCTAAAATACACTTTGACTAACCAAGACCTTCAATAATACAGCTTCAGCCGAGGACTACTGGATCACCCACTTTACAGACTGTATTTAAGTTCAATTTATTCTGGACTTTAACCCAACCACCAAATCTATTTTCCCTCCTGTAATCTACTTGTGTGTGTGATTCTCGTGTGAATGTGTGTGTGAATGTGTAGCGTATATTTAGCATTTTTAAATCGGTATGGAGTGTTAAGTATAATAAACTTACCTCTTTCTTGTTTAAACTCAAGAAAACCTGTCCGATTGGTTCTTTCGCAATCGCAGTGAAGGAAAAGGTAAAACGTTCACAGAGTAAGCACAACGACTATTTAAAAGCAATAAACCCTGTTGCGGTCAAATAAGAGGAAGGGGCAAAAGGGGTGCCTGAGACCCCCTCCTCACCTGGTTGTAACAAACTAAAGATAAAAAATTTGCAGGGCTACGGGGAAAAGGCGGGAGGTGGGATTAGGCGAATTGCTCTTGCAGAGAGCCAGCACAGACACGATGGGCTAAATCGCCTCCTTCTGTGCTGTAACCATTTTATGGTTCTATGATTCCAAATTATAAATAAAAGTACCTTTTTTTGAGTCAGACCCATTTTGAATTGAAGGAGGCACCGTGGTGAGGGCAGCAGGGGTTGTGGTTGGAACACTGTGACTTTCAATCACACCAAATGAAACCCTATAAAGAGCGCCCTAACAAATTCACGGCTGTGAAAAATGCAACATGGACCACGAAATTTCGGGTCCTCCGTGAAATGGACCATTTTGCGAACTTTGCTTGTTTTACTGATAGACACAAGGCTGAACTCGCTGATTGCTGGGCATGTTGCAAACATCACGTGTTTTACAGATAAACACAAGGCTTAACTTGCTGATTGGTGGATGAGGGAAGGCTTCTGGCACAGTTTTGAGAGGAGCAGTCCCAAGTATTAGCAGACAAGTGAGAATGCCAGAATGAGCAAATCAAAAATGGCTACAACCATTACTGCAGCACATCGAGTGAAAGAATTTGGAAGCCAAATTTTGCATGCCAATGGTGGAATACTGCATTGTACAAGCTGCAATGTTTCCTTGGATCACACATGGTGGGCAACGGTTCAGCACCACTTAGAGTCCATAAGCCATCACAGCAGAAAGAGAATCCGACACCGCACTGCTGAAAAACGAATACACACACAAAAAAGCAATGAATTCATCTCTTTTTAAGAAGTCAGCAGACAGCTCGGAAAATCGTCAGTTCATTACAATGGAACTTGTGGATGATTTTGTAAGCATCAACATATCATTGGAAAAACTTGATCACCAAAGCTACAGGTATTCATTCAACATAATGTGCAAAATGATGGTTTCTTGCCAAGTGCAAATAAACAGCGACAGGACTACCTACCGAAGGCTTTTGCTACACAATTCCAACAAACTCTGTGGACACAAAGAGAGCTGTATCTAAACAAAGGCAAGTGTTCACAGCACAGAGACAGGGAATGAAGAAAGAGAAAGTTGCAGGTTGCTCCATGCTCACATTTAACCACTGACTTCAGTGAGTAAAGAATGTGACCTGTTTATAGTCAGCTTTTTACAATAGGTTTTGAGTATACAATAAATGTAATTTCAAACCAGAAACCTCCTTCATCTTTTATTGTTTTAAGTAGATAATTCTCGTGGTTTGTTGCGACACTGTGAAACCTTCAATTTAAATATATGAAATTGTGAAATTCACAATTCTTAAAATACTGTGACTGTGAAATTTGTAAAATTTGACCGTGAATTCAATAGGGCCCTACCTATAAAACACCAGAATGTATCTGAAGATTCCAGAACGCTCCAATGCCATTGCTCCTGCCAAAGCAGACAGGCTGCAAGTCTTGATCCAAACAGCACATTATATAAGTTAGGGCATTGGCACCAGCCCCAATGACGTTGACTCACTTTGTCATTTTCACCTAACAAAGCAAACAGTCTCCAGCTCGACATCATTTGATAAGGTAAAATACATCGAGATACCCAATATTTAACATATTCTGCAAAAAATCATTCAATCTTTCTTTTTATTTGAAAATCATAGGCGAAGCACATTACTGCGTGGTGAGTCCAATGCATGAGTTATTTGTGTATTTAATACAGACTTCTTATGTGGTGAAACTCTATTTAATTTGGTAGACAAATGTTGCGGTATCGTATTTAATTAATGCACTTCAAATCTGGCTTCTCGCTTTCCATTTGGCTAATTTTATGACTAACAATGAAAATAAATCTATCTCTTGTGAGCAGTGAGAGTGAGAGATGCTTGATGACTGCACTTAATGGGCTGAATTTAATGAGCCCACCACCAATCCTGGCAGTGGACCCAGTAAATGCCACCGTTCCCGTCCGTCACGTGGGCGCCCCCCTCACCACGATTACGCAGTGGGTATCCCTTTTGCATATTGGAGGCGTGGGTCCCCCCCCCAATTACTTAATTCATTGATTATGACCTCAGATGACTCTGGAGCAGGTGATGGTGCCATATCTAAACCCCAGCCCTGCATTCACTTTGTTCTGGGTATGGTGCAGCCTCCAACTCTGACCTACTGGGTCTTGTATTCCACCCACTCCTCAAGGAGGGCAGAAGACGATGTTAGAACAAAGACACAGGGTGGCCCCCTGCAGATTCTCGTCCAGGTTGCAAGGAAAAGGTGGGAGGTTCTTTTCCTCCACGATGGCAAGAAGAGGTCCTCCCGCCTGACCAAGCAAGTCTGGGTGGAAATTGCACAGGAAATTAGCAGCTGTGGGGTCACCCAGCATGACTGGGTCTAGTGCAGGAAGAGGGTCGCTGGCCTACTGCATTCAGCCAAGGTGAGTGCTCCATGCCAGCCGCCTCCGGAGGGTTGTGCAACATGGGGAGGGGGCCAGCGATGTGGCGTTGCCAGAGTGCCTAGGGTTCTGTCTCATCCTGAAAGATGCAGTGATATCTTTCAGCCACAGGCCACCTTCTTTCATAGCTCACCCCACTTAACTCCCATGACAGCAAGTGTCGGTATGAGCGACATCAGATTCCCCAGTGGGGGTTGAGGGGCTGAAAAGAGCTGAACTGTCATGTTGATCTCTGTGCCATTCTCTATCATCTCCATCCTTCCTCTTGAAGGACAAGAGGACCCATAATAGGAGGGGGATGTCCCGGACAGACGGAAGAATCCCAGATGTATGTCCACTTCCTTGAGGAAGACCTTGGAGCTGGCAGGCATCCAGGGCAGCCGTTCAATAGCCAACAGGAAGATTGGAGTCCCTGTGCAAGAGAGTGATGATTGTCTCCCGTTGACATGCACATCAATGTTGGAGACCCAAATAACACTTGGTAGGCATCAGAAGAACTGCACAGCCTAACCCATGTATGTTTGTGTTCTCTCATGCCGGTAGACATTTGCAGGAACCTGGGGAACAACTGTCCATCTTTGAGAAGGAAGCTGACTCAGAGGATGAGCAGACAATGGAGGAGTCCATCCATGCCATGACAGCTGCCATGTCTCAGGCCTATGAGTGCATGGCTTCTTCCATCAAGAGCTTGGCGACCCTCACAGACAGCCACATCCCATAGATCCATGCTCACCTGCACACCATCACCTTGGTCATGATCTCTACGCAGTAACAAGGCAGGGAACAGGAGCCCAGATAATTTTGCAGCTCCTGGTCCTTCTCTGTTGACCAGGGAGGCTCAAAAGAGCCTTCAAAGGGAGGAAGAGAGGCTGCCAGCCACATCTGGGGGCTCCCCTCAGAGTGTGGTACCCGGCTCCTCAGTCCCTCCACCAGCGAGCCCAGTTCCAGCAGCTGCAACACCTGAGGAGAGTCGTGCACCAATCCAGGATCTCCCCAGTCAGCCGGGGCCTTCCAGGCCTCAAGTAGCCAGAGAACACCCGACAAAGTCATCCCAGGCCAAGGGACAGCCTGACCAGCAGCCTGCCTGCAGCCCAGCTGCTGCCACTGGGATCACACAGCGTAACAGCACCCGCAAACTGATTAAAAAGAACACATATCAACACTGTGGGTTTCATGGGTTTATGTTATACCTTCTGTGTTAAATAATTAAAAGATCCTTTGTTCAAATCTTTAGGCTTCTTTGTGAGAAAGCCATGTGCCATTATGCCTGAATTGTGAAATTAGAACTCACCCTTCCCCCTCAGGGCAATGCCAATGTGAACACAGCCCTCATTAACATGCCAATGTGATGATAACCTTTGTTAACAAATGAGCACTAGTGCACATTGCCCATTCGCATGCAAGACAGGGACCACAAATGGAAAGGACACAACAGAGCTGAGGCATTAAGGTGAGCCTTTATTTCATGCTCTGTGAATGGACACCAGGATGGCTGAAAATGAGTGTTTGTGAGGTTCTCGCTTGTCTGCTTTGCGCGTAGCTCTACCTATCTGGCCTCCTGCCTTAGTACATGAGGTTGTGCAAATTCTGTCAGCGTAGTCGCTCATGGACCTCAGATCCCAGCCTAGATGATGGTCCAACCTCTGTTCCAGCTGTGTGATCACACAGACCCATCATATAGCTGTTTGTCTATGCCACACTCACCCCCCATCCCCATATTCCCCAACCACACAATCATCCCCTTGCAGAGGCCCCGCTACACTGGACCCCTTTACAAAGCCTGCAGCAGCCTCAGACCCCTTTGCAGAGCCTGGAACAACCCCGGACACTCTTGCAGAACCCCCGCTACCCCAGACCCCTTTGCAGAGACTGCAGCAACGCGCTCCCACAATGGCCTCCAAAACCCTCCACTATCCCTATGCTGCAGTGCTCAAGGCTGCCTACTCATCGCATCAATGTGCATCACTGGTCGTGAAACTGGAGGCATGTCAGTGCTGCCTGCCATTCACAGAATTGGCATCGAACATAAAATTGCTTTTAATGATATTTAAATACATTTAAATCAGCATCTCAACAATTTAATAAGTTCCCGTCTTGTCGCAGCGAAAATGCCACCATTGTGCTTTCCTGCTTCTGACAAAATCTGGAAATGCGTCACGACACCAGATTTCCAGGTGGACGGCTGCGTTTCGATTCTCTGCCCCTACCACCATTCCCACCCTCAACGGCCACACAAAATCCAGCCCACATCTGAGTGAGAAATGTGTACCCGAGATACATTGCTTTTATTGAAAGAGAAAACAAAAATGCAATTGTTTCCAGGTAGAATCTTCAAAGAAGAATAAAATGCCATGGACGCATTTGGGGTTATGTACTCTTTCAGTATTTATCTCCCTTGTGATGCACTCAACATTAAGTCACCATATGACCACTGGACAGATAAGGGACTATGAGCGAATCACAACATGGCTTTTGGAAACGATTGTGTCACACCATTGTGATTGAATTTTTTTGACAAAATTACTAGTTTGGTGAATGAAGGTAGCTCGATTGATATTGCACACCTCAATTTTCCTAAATGTTTTGCCAGGTGCCACACAATAGGCTAATTTATAAGATAGTGCCCTGTGGTATTAGAGGGAAAATCCTCGACTGGTACATTTTTGTGGGCAGACAGTTATTAAGAGTAGCAGCTCCTTGAGGAGGCTAGTCACTGGTGGTGGCCAGCAAGGATCGGTGTTTGGATGGTTTCTCTCCACAATCTTTATTAATGTTCTGGATGAAGGCATTGGGATACCATCTCCAAATTTGAGGATGATACAAAGATTTGTGCAAGTGATGAATAAAAGGATTGCAATCAGATCTAGATGCGATGGGGGAATGGGCCCATTTCTGGCAAAGATCACTAGATAAATGTAGTGTTATGCATGTGAGTAAGACTAATGCCAAGAATGTGAATACCATGCAGGGTTTCAAACTGAAGTCTTTTGAGTAGGAAAGAGATGTAGGTGTTATTGTGCATGAATATCTAAAGATTCCTGACAAAAGCTCTGAGGCTATAGCAAAAACTAATAGAGTATTAGGATTATATTGCTCGCATATGGAAAGGGTTAATCAGACTGTCCTGAAGTCTACTGATGTGGTACATCGTCCCCTGAAGCTGTCGGGATCTATCTTTAAATATGCAGAATTGGGCCCTGACTGCAATTTTAACTCTGGCCTAAGCAGAGAAGCCATTGTGCCTCTCCCACAGACAGTTGGGGGAAAACCTGAAAATATATAGAGACTGTTTAAGGAAAGGTTTTTAAGCTTTCATTTGTGGGACTAGGAGAAGCAGCAGTGCTCTTGCAGACCCCACAAAAGTTTAGGCCTCCGCGCAACCTTCACTGTGACACCCTCTCAAAAAACCCTCCCCGCAACTTACCCTCATTGGTAAGCTTCCCTTTGGTGGCATATGAGCACCCAAGCCTCCTCTCCCACCCAACAGCCAGCTGCCACTTCCCACCTATTCAGGGTGTGCAGCTGATGATGAGTTGCAGATGAGGCCTGGGAGTTGAAATTGGGCCTAAAGCTTCTGGATTGGACTGCCTGGGAACTTTTTAAGCTTCATCCTATTTTCTTAATGTTAGCAGAAAACTGAATGTTAGTGTGGAGATGGATATGTGTAGTTGGTACATCCAAACGAACCAATGACACGCATTACCTTCAATATACTGAGTTTGGCTCGACGCAGCTTACTTGCTTATGTAGACAAAGCATGCCTGCTGTAACAGCAGTGACAACAAACATTCATATAGCACCTTAAATGTACAAAACCCTCAAACTGCTTCACCGAGATGAAATCCAAAAAACTAAATGGACCCGGAGACATAAAAGGAGGTATTCGGAGGGGTGACCAAAGAGTAGGGTCCAAAGGAGGAGAAGGAAGTGGAGGGATTTAGGGATGGCTTTCCAAAGGTGAGGCCTAGGTGGCTGAAGACAAAGCAGCCAATGGTGGGGCAGAAGGAAAGGGGAATGCACAAGAGAGTATAATCAGAGGAACTGAGAATTTTGTTGGGCTGGTGGTGGTTACCGAGATAAGCAGGGACAAGGCTCTGGAGAGCTCCAAGGTGAGAATTTTAAATTTGAGGTGTCAGGGAATCATGAGCCAATGTAGGTCAACAAACACAAGCAGTTTTGGTGCAGAGTTTCGTTTGAGCTGCACTATGGATGAGCTAACTGACCGTGGCACCGTGGTACAGGAATCCATTCAAGTGGAGGGAGCAAAAAGGAAAGTACTGGTAGTAGAGGACAGTATAGTGAGAGGGATAGACACCATTCTCTGCAACAAACAGTGAGAGCCCAGCAGGCTGTGTTGCCTGCCCAGTGCCAGGGTTTGGGACATCTGCTCAGGGCTGGAGAGGAACTTATAGTGGGAGGGGGAGGATCCAGTCCATGTAGGTACCAATGACATAAGCAGGACAAGGATTGAGTTTCTGCATGAGTCAGTATGAGGAGCTAGACACCAAATTAAGAAGGAGAACCTCAAAGATAATAATCTCTGGATTATTACCTGAGCCACAGGAAAATTGGCATAAGGCAAAAAGATTGGATAAATAAATGTGCAGCTCAAAGACTGGTGTGTGGGTTCTGGTTCGTGGGACGCTGGCACCAGTACCTGAGAAAGTGGGGGCAGTACCATTGGGACAGACTACACCTGAACCATGCTGGGGCTGGTGTTCTGGCCAGCCGCATAACAAGGAAAGTAGAGAAGGTTTCAAACTAAATAGTGGGGTAAGGGATCAAATTTGGGAAGATGTGGTAAATCAAAGAGTAGAGACAAGACAAGAGAGAAAGGTATTAATACGGAAAATATGAACATACCAGCATACGAACATACAAATTAGGAGCAGAAGTAGGCCATTAGGCCCCTCGAGCCTGCTCCGCCATTCAATAAGATCATGGCTGATCTGTTTGTGTTTTGAATTCCACACTCCCATTACCCCAATAACCCTTGATTCCCTGACCTAACATGAATCCATCTACCTCCGTCTTAAAAATATTCAATGACCCTACTTCCACCATCTTCTGAGGCAGAGAGTTCCAAAGTCGCACAGCCCTCAGAGAAAAAAATTCTCCTCATGCAGTCACGATGTTGGGGGTTTACTACAGGCCTCCCAACAGCCAGCGGGAGGTAGAGGAGCAGATATGTAGACAGATTTTGGAAAGATGTAAAGGTAACAGGGTTGTAGTGGTGGGTGATTTTAACTTCCCCTATATTGACTGGGACTCACTTAGTGCTAGGGGCTTGGATGGGGCAGAAATTGTAAGGAGCATCCAGGAGGGCTTCTTGAAACAATACGCAGATAGTCCAACTAGGGATGGGGCCGTACTGGACCTGGTATTGGGGAATGAGCCCGGCCAGGTGGTCGAAGTTTCAGTAGGGGAGCATTTCGGGAACAGTAACCATAATTCCATAAGTTTTAAGGTACTTGTGCATAAGGAGAAGAGTAGTCCTCGGGTGAAGGTGCTAAATTGGGGGAAGGCTAATTATAACAATATTAGGCAGGAACTGAAGAATTTAGATTGGGGGCGGCTGTTTGAGGGTAAATCAACATCTGACATGTGGGAGTCTTTCAAACGTCAGTTGATTAGAATCCAGGACCAGCATGTTCCTGTGAGGAAGAAGGATAAGTTTGGCAAGTTTCGGGAACCTTGGATAACGCGGGATATTGTGAGCCTCGTCAAAAAGATAAAGGAAGCATTTGTAAGGGCTGGAAGGCTAGGAACAGGCGAATCCCTTGAGGAATATAAAGACAGTAGGAAGGAACTTCAGCAAGGAGTCGGGAGGGCTAAAAGGGGTTATGAGAAGTCATTGGCAAACAGGATTAAGGAAAATCCCAAGGCTTTTTATACATATATAAAGAGCAAGAGGGTAACCAGGGAAAGGGTTGGCCCACTCAAGGACAGAGAAGGGAATCTATGTGTGGAGCCAGAGGAAATGGGCGAGGTACTAAATGAGTACTTTGCATCAGTATTCACCAAGGAGAAGGACTTGGTGGATGATGAGCCTAGGGAAGGGAGTGTAGATAGTCTCAGTCATCTCATTATCAAAAAGGAGGAGGTGTTGGGTGTCTTGCAAAGCATTAAGATAGCTAAGTCCCCAGGGCCTGATGGGATCTACCCTAGAATACTGAGGGAGGCAAGGGAAGAAATTGCTGGGGCCTTGACAGAAATCTTTGCATCCTCATTGGCTACAGGTGAGGTCCCAGAGGACTGGAAAATAGCCAATGTTGTTCCTTTGTTTAAGAAGGGTAGCAAGGATAATCCAGGAAATTATAGGCCGGTGAGCCTAACGTCAGTGGTAGGGAAATTATTAGAGAGGATTCTTCGGGACAGGATTTACTCCCATTTGGAAACAAATGGACTTATTAGCGAGAGGCAGCATGGTTTTGTGAAGGGGAGGTCGTGTCACACTAATTTGATTGAGTTTTTTGAGGAAGTGACAAAGATGATTAATGAAGGAAGGGCAGTGGATGTTATCTATATGGACTTTAGTAAAGCCTTTGACAAGGTCCCTCATGGCAGACTGGTACAAAAGGTGAAGTCACACGGGATAATAGATGAGCTGGCAAGATGGATACAGAACTGGCTCTGTCATAGAAGACAGAGGGTAGCAGTGGAAGGGTGCTTTTCTGAATGGAGGGATGTGACGAGTGGTGTTCCGCAGGGGTCAGTGCTGGGACCTTTGCTGTTTGTAGTATATATAAATGATTTGGAGGAAAATGTAGCTGGTCTGATTAGTAAGTTTGCGGACGACACAAAGGTTGGTGGAGTTGCGGACAGTGATGAGGATTGTCAGAGGATACAGCAGGATATAGATCGGTTGGAGACTTGGGCGGAGAAATGGCAGATGGAGTTTAATTCGGACAAATGTGAGGTAATGCATTTTGGAAGGTCTAATACAGGTGGGAAGTATACAGTAAATGGCAGAACCCTTAGGAGTATTGACAGGCAGAGAGATCTGGGCGTACAGGTCCCCAGGTCACTGAAAGTGGCAGCGCAGGTGGATAAGGTAGTCAAGAAGGCATACGGCATGCTTGTCTTCATCGGTCGGGGCATAGAGTATAAAAATAGGCAAGTCATGCTGCAGCTGTACAGAACTTTAGTTAGGCCACACTTAGAATATTGCGTGCAATTCTGGTCGCCACACTACCAGAAGGACGTGGAGGCTTTGGAGAGGGTACAGAAGAGGTTTACCAGGATGTTGCCTGGTCTGGAGGGCATTAGCTATGAGGAGAGGTTGGATAAACTCGGATTGTTTTCACTGGAACGACAGAGGTGGAGGGGGCGACATGATAGAGGTTTACAAAGTTATGAGCGACATGGACAGAGTGGATCGTCAGAAGCTTTTTCCCAGGGTGGAAGAGTCAGTTACTAGGGGACATAGGTTTAAGGTGAGAGGGGCAAAGTTTAGAGGAGATGTGCGAGGCAAGTTCTTTACACAGAGGGTGGTGAGTGCCTGGAACTTGTTGCCGGGGGAGGTGGTGGAAGCAGGTACCATAGAGACGTTTAAGAGGCATCTTGACAAATACATGAATAGGATGGGAATAGAGGGATACGGGCCCCAGAAGTGCAGAAGGTTTTAGTTTAGGCAGGCATCAAGATCGGCGCAGGCTTGGAGGGCCGAATGGCCTGTTCCTGTGCTGCACTGTTCTTTGTTCTTTGTTCTGTCCTAAAAGAGTGACCCCTAATTTTAAAAAAGTGGGCCCTAGTTCTGCACTCACCCACAAGAGAAAACATCCTTTCCACATCCACCTTGTCAAGACCGTTCAGGATCTTATAAACTTCAATCAAGTCTCCCCTCATTTTTCTAAGCTCCAGTGAAAACAAGCCCAGTCTGTCCAACCTTTCCTCATAAGACAACCCGCTCATTCCAGGTATCAATCTAGTAAACCTCCTCTGAACCGCCTTCAATGCATTTACATCCTTCCTTAAATAAGGAGACCAAAACTGCACAAAGTATTCGAGATGTGGTCTCACCAATGCCCTGTATAACTGAAGCATAGCATCCTTACTTTTATTTTCAATTCCTCTCATAATAAAGGATAGCACTCCATTAGCCTTCTTTATTACTTGCTGTGTCTGCATACTAACTTTTTGTGACTCCTGCACTAGAACACATAGATCCCTCTGCACTTCGGAATTCTGCAGTCGTTCTCCATTTAAGAAATACTCTGCTTTTTTATTCTTCCTGCCAAAGTAAACAACTTCACATTTTCCCATATTATACTCCATCTGCCAGATTTTTGACCACTCACTCAACCTCTCTATATCGGTCTGCAACCTCCTTATGTCCTCTTCACAACCTACTTTCCTACCCATCTCTGTGTCATCTGCAAATTTAGCTACCCTCATCCAAGTCATTGATATAAATTGTCAAAAGTTGAAGCCCCAGCACAGACCCCTGCGGGACTCCGCTCATCCTGCTAATCAGAAAAGGACCCATTTATATATATTCTCTGTTTTCTGCCAGCCAGCCAATTTTCTCTCAGTGCTAATATGTTACCCCCTAAAACCATGAACTCCTACTTTGCGCAATAACCTTTAATTTGGCACCTTGTCAAATGCCTCTGGAAATCCAAGTACAGTACATCAATGGGCTCCCCTCAATCCACAGCAAATGTCACTCCTTCAAAGAACTCCAACAAATTGGTTAAACATGATTTCCCTTTCACAAAACCACGCTGACTATTCCCGATTACCTTGAGTTTTTCTAAGTGCCCAGCTATAACCTCCTTAATGATTGATTCTAACACCTTCTTCATGACAGACATCAAGCCAACTGGCCTATAGTTACGTGTTTTCTGCCTCCCCTGCTTCTTGAATAGAGTGGTTATATTTGCTACTTTCCAGTCTTACCAGAAACTAGAGGATTTTGAAAAATTAACACCAACGCATCTATTACCTCATTAGCCAGCTCTTTTAAGACCCTAGGATGAAGACCATCAGGACCCAGGGACTTGTTAGCCCGCAGATCCATCAGTTTGCTCAGTACCACTTCCCTGGTGATTATAATTTCACCAAGGTCCTCTCCTCCTTCCACCTCCTGATTTACAGCTATTACTGGAATGTTTTTTTGTATCCTCTGTAGTGAAGACAGGAGCAAAATATTTGTTCATTGCATCTGCCATTTCCTTTTTATCTACTATTAGCTGTCCATTCTCACTCTCTAGAGGACCAACACTCACTTTACTTACTCTTTTCTTTTTTAAATACCTGTAGAAACTCTTGCTATCCATTTTTACATTTCTAGCTAGCTTCCTCTCATACTCTAATTTCTTTCTCCTGATTAACCTTTAGACATTCTCTGCTGTTCTTTATATTCTGACAAATCATCTCAACTGCCACTCATCTTTGTGCAATTATATGCCTTTTCCTTAAGTTTGATGTTTTCCTTAACTTCTTTAGTTAACCACAGATGGTGGGTCCTCCCTTTAGAATTTTTCTTTATAGTAGGAATATACTTATTCTGAGTATTCTGAAATATCCCCTTAAATGACTGCCACTCCTTCTCTATTGATCTATCTCCAAGCCTAGTAACCCAGTTCACTTCATCTAGCTCAGCTTCCAAGCCCACATAGTTGCCTTTATTCAAGTTTAAAATACTAGTCTTAGACCCACTCTTCGCTCTTTCAAACAGGAGGTAAAATTCAATCATATTGTGGTCACTGCTACCTTGAGGTGCCTTTATTCTGAGGTCATTAATTAATCCTGACACATTACACAATACCAAGTCTAATATAACCTACTCTCTGGTTGGTTCCAGAACATGCTGCTCTAAGAAACTATCTTGAAAGCATTCTATGAACTCCTCATCCAGGCGACTATTGCCAATCTGATTTTTCTAGTTTAAATATAGATTAATATCACCCATGATTATTCCCGTCCCTTTATCACAAGCACCCAATATTTCTTCTTGTCTACTTCATCCTACATTGTGATTACTGTTTGGGGGCCTGTAGACCACTCCCACTAGTGACTTCTTTCCCCTACTATTCCTCATCTCCACCCAAATCGATTCTACATCCTGATCTCCCAAACCAAGGTTATCTCTAACTATTGCACTAATGCCATCCTTGATTAACAGTGCTACCCCTCCACCTTTACCTAGCTTCCAATTCTTTTTGAATGTCACATACCCCTCAATATTCAGGACCCAATCCTTGTCATTCTGCAGCCACGTCTCCGTAATGGC